>NW_027361714.1:49115000-49447500 GCF_039654945.1 Dendrobates tinctorius | reverse complement strand
GAGAGCAAAAAAGCAGCACACAAAGGATTATTGGGTGCAAGAGCTTCCCAGGCACATACCAAACCTTGTAAATAAATCTTAAAAATTGGAGGCAGCACACCAGTAAGTAGAATATAACGTGTAGTTTAATTGTCCATGTGGCGATGTTTCGGTCCAAAATGTGGACCTTCCTCAAGGTTTGCGAAAGGTCCACACTTTGGACCGAAACATTGCCACATGGGCAATTAAACTACACGTGATATTCTACTTACTGGTGTGCTGCCTCCAATTTTTTTGATTTATGTATCTATCTAAAAACATAGGTATGTATCTATCAGGGGGAGTAGCGGTCTGCCCATGGATATTAATGGTCTATTTTCTAACCTAACTAAAACACTTGGCATTGCACTGTTACGCAGACCAATACTATTGACTTTTTGAATTTGTGTGCATGTTTGCTAATTTAGCAAGGTAATCTCTGTGTGAAAACAATTAGATTATTGTGCATTGTGTCTGTCTGTCCTCTTTTGATACATCCAAAATCATTTTAGATGTTGTTATTATCTCTTTTGCCAATCATTTAATAAAGTTTAAATTTTTTTTTAAACCAATCGCTCTCTCTTCCCTTGTGTGAAATGTCAAGTTTGGAGTGGTTTTATATATGTGACTAGCTAGCACCCAGTTGGGGCATGGTCACATTAACTAATATGTTTCTAGTTCTTTTGTTTCTAATATATATACAGGGTGGGCCATTTATATGGATACACTAAATAAAATGGGAATGGTTGGTGATATCAACTTCCTGTTTGTGGCACATTAGTACATGCGAGAGGGGAAACTTTTCAAGATGGCTGGTGACCATGGTGGCCATTTTGAAGTCGGCCATATTGGATCCAACTTTATTTTTTCCAATGGGAAGAGGGTCATGTGACACTTCAAACTTATTGAGAATTTCACAAGAAAAACAATGGCATGCTTGGTTTTAATGTAACTTTATGCTTTCATGAGTTATTTACAAGTTTCTAACCACTTATAAAATGTGTTCAAAGTGCTGCCCATTATGTTGGATTGTCAATGCATCCCTCTCCTCCCACTCTTGACACACTGATAGCAAAACCACAGAAGAAATGCTAGCACAGGCTTCCAGTATCCGTTGTTTCAGATGCTGCACATCTCGTATCTTCACAGCACAGACAATTGCCTTCAGATGACCCCAAAGATAAAAGTCTAAGGGGGTCAGATCGGGAGACCTTGGTGGCCATTCAACTGGCCCAGGATGACAAATCCACTTTCCAGTAAACTGTTCATGTACCAATGCTCGAACCTGACACCCATAACTGATGGTATGGTGTGGTATATGGGGAAAAAAGATAGTGGGTCCATTCTTCATCAATGGAAACCTCAATGCCACTGGATATCTGAAACTGCTACATGATGATGTGTTGCACTCTTTATGCACTGAAGATGGCACGTTCCCAGAGTTTTTCCAGCAAGATGGTGTACCACCACATTATGGGTGTCAGGTCTGAGCATTTCTACAAGGAATCTGACCCCCTTAGACTAGCATTTCTTCTGCGGTGTTACTATCAGTGTGTCAAGTTGATTGAGTTTGTGTAATAATTATCTCTCTGCCAAAACCTGTATTGGTTTGAAATTAAAAAAAACAAGCAAATAAATGTACTTTGTGTAATCACAATTTTAAATAATTGAAATCATAGAAATTAAAATATAGGTAGAAAAAACTAAAATGTAATATTCAGCAATTCAAAAAACAGCAGAAAATAATAGAATATTCAGTAGTTGAAAGAAAAGAACCAAAAAGAAAAAAATGTAACTAAATCTCCATGAGATACCTTGACTTGTACTGCGATTTAGCATTTTTGGATGCTGGGAAACTTGGGTGGCAACGTCTCTGGCAATTATTATGATTAAACCTTCAAGGCAACTTAAGGGACATTTAATGTCTTTGGATTTGTGATGTGATGGTTTCCTTGAAAATTAAAAACAGAACAATTATTGAAATACTTTGGATGAAATCTCACATACAAATAATGTTAAAAAGAATGTTATTTTCATAATTGGGACTATGACAGCCTCACATGCATTCTTATGAGAAAAGGGGGGCTGTGAAAATATAAAATGAAATGGTAAAAAGAGCATATAATATATGGCTAGTTCCAACATGTACCACAACTTTCCAGCTGTAGGTGCTGTCTAGTTCCTTAAAATTGTAATAGAAGACCATTAATATCATTCTATTCTTTCTTTACACTGCTTGGTACAGCTTTTCATAAAAAATTAATGCTATGTCACTTTACACCATGGAAGTGACATAGCGCCACTGATTTGATCTCACTGCTTAGTGAGAAGAGAGAGATCAGGACATGTTCTCATATTTACAGCTCCCGGGGACACCACTGCAAGATGGCAGCATGCTTCCATTGAAAAATTGATATAAAAAAACTGTGCTTCAGATTTTAGTTTTGTCTCAGTTAAATGTGCCACAGACCTTTTAACCTCAAATTACATGTATAGTGACTGTGTGATTCACTGTTTGGAGCTGAGTCTACTTCAGGCAGCATGCATACTCCGATCGTGTCAGTCTAACCCCTTAAACTTTGCTTGGCATAGATCATTAGTTTTAGAATACACTACCAGTCCCTACTATTATTACTATTATTATTAATGGCCTTCAGCTCAATCTTGAGCCATGGCGACTTGAAGGATGAATGCTCTGTAGGAAGATTGATCATGTACATGCAGTGTCGGTCAGGGGTGCCAAGGGCCCACCAGTAATCATGACTTTGAGGGGCCCACTTTTCACCTGCATACAAATATTACACTACCCTCATTCACACATTTACCTATATCTCAATATAATAACAAACTGGGTAGTTTGGTTAATAAATGATGAGATGCTGCTTTTTTCTGTAGAGAGTGAATCAAGTGAATTATGCCAAGTACTGCTCTTATAGTGGGGTTGGGGACCCAGATCTGCACAGTGGCCCGCCGGGGGATTCCCCTGTTACCCTATTGGCCAGTCCGAGCCTGTGTACAAGCCTAGATAGGTCCACCAGGGTCTTCTCTGCCATTACATTGTATCTTGATTATATCGACATCGGGTTTCTGGTTTTCCGCTTTGCTTTGTTTCTTATATTCTTCAGACCATGATGTTCTTCTCCAATGATTACTCTCTTTGTATGAAGAATATTTAGAATTGAGAGTTCTCAGTGGTTGATACCTTTAAATGGCTAACTGAAAAGATGGTAACAAATTGCAAATTTTTGAGACTACTCAGGTCTCTTCATCAGGCACTGATTAATATAACATCTGAAGGATCACATATTTATACACAATTGCAGTCTGTGCGGGCCTGCCGGGGGTCTGTACGGGCCTGCCGGGGGTCTGTGCGGGCTGCCGGGGGTCTGTGCAGACCTGCCGGGGTTGTGTGTGTGTGCAGGCATCATCCATATGCCTGCTACAATGACAGTGATTGACACATTAGCCAATGATGGGACAGTAGTAGTACTATCATCTGGCTAATGTGTTGAATGGGAAACAAAAACATACATACTACATACATACTACATACATACTACATATATACAACATTCATACAACATACATACATACTACATACATACTTCATATATACTACATTCATACAACATACATACATACTACATACATACTACATATATGCTACATTCATACAGCATACCTACATACTACATAATACATGCATACTACATATATACTGCATTCATACAACATACATACTACATACATACTACATATATACTACATTCATACAACATATATACATACTACATACATACTACATATATACTACATTCATACAACATACATACATACTACATAATACATACATACTACATATATACTACATTCATACAACATACATACATACTACATATATACTACATATATGCTACATTCATACAACATACATACATACTACATACATACTACATTCATACAACATACATACTACATACCTACTACATACATACAACATGCTACATACATACAACATACATACAACATACATACTACATACGTACTACATACATACTACATACAATACATTCATACAATACATACATATAGACATACAGTACATATAACATAGAGTACATACTCACCAACACTTGTCACTTTGACCCCCGAAGCCAGAGTCATCTGTAAAAAATATTAAAATAACAAACAACCAATATACTCCCTGATCCGCAGAAATCCACAAGTGTCCCACGACGATCTCCCCTATGGAACAGTGACATCTATAGGACCTTCAGTGACACACTCAGGAGACAATGGCTACTGCAGTGCATCACTGAGAGGTTACTATAGTTCACTGGTCTCACTTTATGGCAAAAGCTGCATGGGAACTTTCTCACACAGCAATGCCAAAAGTGAGATTAGGGACTATTTTTTTACAGTGGCGGAGGAATACAGTGCAGAAGGATACCTACCTCCCGTCATTGTATTCCTGGGGCCCCTAGAGAGCAGTCGCATCAGCTGATGCTGCTGTTCTCCACGGGAGATCGTCGTGGGACACTCGTGGGTTTCTGCGGATCAGGGAGTATATTGGTTGTTTGTTATTTTAATATTTTTTACAGATGACACTGGCTTCCGGGATCAAAGTGACAAGTGATGGTGAGTATGTACTCTATGTTATATGTACTGTATGTCTATAAGTGTGCATTGTATGAATGTATGAATGTATTGTAAGTAGTATGTAGTATGTATGTTGTATGTCTGTAGCATGTTTTATGTATGTTGTATGTATGTAGTATGCATGTAGTATGTACTATGTATGTATGTGGTATGAATGTAGTATATATGTAGTATGTATGTAGTATGTATGTATGTTGTATGTATGTAGTATATATGTAGTATGTATGTAGTATGTATGTTGTATGAATGTAGTATATACGTAGTATGTATGCATGTTGTATGAATGTAGTATATATGAAGCATGTATGTATGTATGTTGTATGAATGTAGTATATATGTAGTATGTATGTAGTATGTAGTTTGTATGTATGTATGTTGTATGAATGTAGTATATATGTAGTATGTATGTATTATGTAGTATGTATGTATGTTGTATGAATGTAGTATATATGTAGTATGTATGTAGTATGTATGTATGTTGTATGAATGTAGTATATATGAAGTATGTAGTTTGTAGTATGTATGTATGTTGTATGAATGTTGTATATATGTAGTATGTATGTGTTTTTTTTACATTCAACACATTAGCCGGATGATGGGACTACTACTGTCCCATCATTGGCTAATGTGTCAATCACTGTCATTGTAGCAGGCATAGCCCGATGGGACTTGTAGTCGCATCGGATGATGCCTGCACCCACACACAAACCCCGTCAGGCCCGCACAGACCCCCGGCAGCCTGCACAGACCCCTTGCAGGCCCCCACAGACCCCCAGCAGCACGCACAGACCCCCGGCAGGCCCACACAGACCCCTGGCAGCACTCACAGACCCCTGGCAGGCCCGTACAGACCCCTGGCAGCCCACACAGACCCCCGGCAGGCCCGCATAGACCCCCGGCAGCCCACACAGATCCCCGGCAGGCCCGCACAGACCCCCTGCAGGCACGCACAGACCCCCGGCAGGCCCGCGCAGACCCCCGAGAGGCCCGTACAGACCCTGCCCGCACACACACACACGCACAGTCTGCGCCCACGCACCGCCCACACTCTTCCCCCTTCCCGAACTGGATGTGCAAGGAAAGAAAGGGTTTATTTTCATTCAGATATTTGTGCCCCATTGACTTGCATGGGTTTCCGGTATCGGAATCGGCGATACCCGATATTTTTTGGGTATCGGTCCAATCCAATCCGATATTTCCTGATATCGGAAGGTATCGCTCAACACTACTCACAACCCAACGTCAAGGGTCCCCAGATATTGTGAGTCCCTAACACTAAATCTGAACAATGCACATAAGGAAAAATAAAATCCCAAAAATTCAAAAAAACACATTTGAAAGGTAGACTCACCAAAGCCCTGACTTATGCACCAGCAGGATGCAGCAGACCTCCATTGATAAAGGCTGGGGCAGCACAGGTGCAATCCACTGATGAGAACAGCCAGTAACCCAAAAAGGTCTGGCTGCCTAGTGGATTGCACTTGTGCTACACCAGCTTTTATCAATGGAGGTCTGCTGCATCCTGCTGGTGCATAAGTCAGAGTTTTGGTGAGTCTACCTTTCAAATGTGCTTTTTTAAACCCTAATACCCACAGTTTTAAGCATGTCCTAAAAACACATTTCTTTAGACTGGCCTACCGCCTCAACACATTTATCTAACTATCCCTGTGTTGCCCATTCAAAATTCCTACCATAACCAGGTACCTCATATCGGGTTCTTACACGCTTTATACATTTAATAGCCCTCTGTGTCTGTACTTTTACCCATACTGGTTGGTAACTGGTTCATGCAGCATTACATGAATACCCGATTTCTTACATTATGGTTGGTCAGAACGATGAAAGAAATTATTACCATCCACCTTTTGTGTCTCCCTCATTTCCTCATAGATTGTAAGCTTGCGAGCAGGGCCCTCATTCCTCTTGGTATCTGTTATTTATGTGATTAATATTGTTATGCTGTAATGTCTTTTGTCTCTACAAGTCCCCTCTATAATGTGCTGCGGAATATGTTGGCGCTATAGAAATAAAATTATTATTATTATTATTTTTTACCATCAGAGTGTCATCAGTTTTTCTCAGATGAAGAAAACTGTTTGAGGTTTTGCATGATTCTCCTATCAAATAGTCCATGAAAAACAGAAAGCACAGGGATGGTTTCCGAATGTTGTACGATTTTTTCATGGACTTGCATTAGTAAGACTGAGCTAAAACTCAGATCAAAATAGGACAAGACTATGTCATTTTGTTGAGAACACTCAAACCTCAAAAATACATGTGAAAAGCTCCATAGACTATAATAGATACAAGATATATCTATGAAAAACATGGATAAAACTTATACAGTGAGTACTTATGACCATGTGATATTTCAGTTTTTCTTTTTTATTAAATTTGCAAAAATTCTAAATTTCTGTTCTTTTTCAGTCAAGATGGGGTGCAGATTGTACATTAATGAGAAAAAAATGAACTTTTTTGAATTTACCAAATGGCTGCAATGAAACAAAGAGTGAAAAAATTAAAGGGGTCTGAATACTTTCTGTACTCACTGTATGAGAAAAATTGATGTCTGAATGAGCCATCGGATTTTATGTCTTTTAATGGTAAATTTCCTTGATTTGTTGTGTGTTCCTAGCCAAACACTGACAGTTGACTCTGATTTAATGGATGTTTAAGGAATAGTGTTTTAATAGTTCTACAGTTCAAAAACTTGTTTCTGCACATTGACATAAGCCAAGGCAAGCACCACCGAGATACTGAGTTTCACAGGCAGAGCAGGAGGTAGATCTAGTGCTCCTCATAAATCAACCCAAACAAGTATACAAATGTAGATACTTATTGACTTTGTCCCATGGTCTCGTTGAAAAATGTCTGTGTGTCGTCAAAGGACACACCTGTTATCTGGAACAGTCCTTAACCATCTTGTTAAGCGGCTTTGTTAGATCAAAGACCACATACAATGGGTACTAACTTTCACAATAGTTTAGCCCTGAGCCAAAGCCTGTGTCAAAGCCAGGCATGTGCCAGTGGTATTAGGGGTTGCAATTGAAAATAAATTTCTCTTGAATAAGTACCTCTGTCCGATTGGAGGCACAACCTCGTCTCAGACAAAAGCAGTTGGGGATAAGTTATTGACTTCAGTGACAGCTTGAATGAACTTCATTATGCTGCTCCACTCGTAGAAACTGTCAGGTTTTAGACTGAATTAGGTGGCAGGTGCATGAGCTGTTATCCTGTCCCCCTTGAGACAAGTACAAGCTGATCATCACCTGATTCTATACACAAATGTTTATGTTTATTTTAATGAATCCCAGCAATAAGGAGAACCATATTTAAATCATACGGCTGATCCTATTATCTGGTGCTTGGTTTCAGACTGTTAGGCAAAGCCCAGAGTAAGTATTGTTCTCCCATTACCTCGCATTATGCCTACATTTATATTGCGCCAGTGATTATCTGATTTAATGAATAGTTTTATTGCTGTATAAAATGAAGATAAGTTTAATACTGGTGTGGGGTTCTACAAATATTTTCTTTCTTATTCCTTATTTTTTTTCTTTGTTTTTCAAGATATTAGTTTGTTGTTTGAATAGAACACTTTGGTATACATTAAAAGCGTTTTCCCACTAACAAAGTAGATCAGTAGATCTTTGAATAATAATTTCCACAATTCGATGTGTTTAAATACATTGTCCCCATGCTGAGATAATCTTATAAATGTGTCCCTGCTGTGTACTGTGTAATGGCTGTGTCTGACCGTACAGGAACATGGTCTGATCATACCACAGCTCCTGGGCAGGGGAGGAAGCAAAAGAGAGTATACAGACATTACAGCAGGAGATGACAGCTGATTCTGTCTGTGAGGTAAAGCGTCTCCCTGTTTATTTAAAAACTTGTTTTACCTAAAAGAATTAATCAGCTGCAATCCCATGCTGTAATGTCTGTATACTCTTTTGCTTCCTCGCCTGGCCATGAGATGTGCTATATTCAGACCATGTTCCTGCAAGGTCAGACACAGCTATTACGCTCTTTTGGGTATAATGCCCCCCATCCTGGGCCCCTTCCAGTAATATACATACCACATCCTGGTATAATGTCCCCTATCCTGAGCTTCTTCCAGTAATAATGTCCCTGTTCTGCAGCACTTATCCAACAAATGTAAAAAAAAAAAAAACGTGTCTTCTTATATAGCTGGCACACAAGCCAGAAGCTGATTTCAGCATGCAAGCAACGGTCAGTGCATGACGTCACTACCATATGTCGCTTGTGATGGGCACACTGACGTCAGCTGCTGACCCTTGATTGGCTAGCGGCATGTATTGCAGTGCAGGGACCTGGCGAGCCCAGCAATACATTTCCGCTGAGTGTGCATTCTCAGATGAATATCCATCTGAAATAGCTGCTGGAGTCATCGGGACCCCTCCCACATGGGCCTGGTAGCACTCGCACTCTCTGTGATCATTATCATTACTCTCCTGATTACACCTATATCTCATGATAATTAGCATTTCGAGGTTCCCCTTTAAAGCTGACACTTTGCTACAACGACAAGCATAAGACCTTGATCATGACTCAGTTGTTTAAAGGGGTTCTCCAGTGAAAACAAGTGATCATCTGTCCAAATAATAGTTGATAACTTATTGATTAGTGGGAGTCAGGCAGCTGGGATCCCCACCGTTTGGTAAAACTTTTATCCCTGACCACCTATCAATTTATTCTCTCTGGAAAAGTTATCAGCAGTGCTCATCAACGCTATATGAAATGAATGGAGCTGATTTGATCATGCATACTGCCACTCCAATCTAATGCAATAAAAGTGCACCATTATGACGATCATTGGAGATCCCAGCAGATGGAGGCCCACTTGATTGCGATAATGGTGCACTTTTATCCACCTGATAGGTGATAACTTGTTTTCACTGGAGAACCCTTTTAAACCCCGCAGATGATGCGGAATTATGCACTATGTCAACTAAGCAATTGATTGAGATAGGGGGCTCCCTCTGAATCCCTTCACAGTCCCTCTTCCTCCACAACGTGGTACTAATGGGTTGCCATTGTAGCTGGAGACTTAACTATAAACAGCTGGAGACCTGACTACCTATTTTGCTGAGTAGGCATAAATGTGATGGGTATAATGCACTGCTAAATATAAGTAATATATATGAGAACAAAAAGGAAATCCAGCAAGGACTCAGCAAACCAGGATTGGAGTAAAATAGTACTTTTCTTTATTTCTTCAAAAAGGTTAAAAAGATGACCCACAAGGATCAGGAACCAGAGTGTGTGGCAGAAATAAACGCAAATGGGACTACGCGTTTCGGCGACCTAATCCGCCTTCTTCACAGTCCAAACCTAATCTGCTCCTTGTAAGTGGAGCCATATAAAGGGCAATCCTGAATAAAATTAGTGCAAATAATTACAAACATATGTGTAAATAAAAGAAACAGAGGAATGCAGAGAAAGAGTTTAACCAATTTGCTACTGAGGATTACCTAACAGCATTGCTACAAAATGAACAACTTTTTCTTATGTAATAAAAAATACAAATAAACGTCCTAAATAGAGTTGAGCGACTTTGGTCGGATCGGGTTTCATGAAACAAAATTTGTTTCAGATGAAACTTGTCCGACTAGGGAAAAAAAAGTCGGAGTTTCATACGAAACCCGACCCCAATGCAAGTCAATGGGGAATAAAAGTCGGCATTGAGCGGATGAATGTCATCCTCTCAATGCCGACTTTTATTCCCCATTGACTTGCATTGGGGTCGGGTTTCGTATGAAACTCCGACTTTTTTTTTCCTAGTCGGGCAAGTTTCATCTGAAACAAATTTTGTTTCATGAAACCCGATCCGACCAAAGTCGCTCAACTCTAGTCCTAAATAAAGACATGATAATATATAATAGGGTGGCAAAAAGAATATACAACGAGGAGAGGTTATAAAAAAAATAAATAAATAAATAAAATAAACTCCACTGAAACCTCAATAATGTAGAATAATATCTGTACGGCTATTAAATCGTAAAGGAGTTCTAGTACCTATTTCAAAAATCCATTTGCTTTCTCTAGCTAAAACCTTCCTGCATAAGTCCCCCCCTCTAAGAGGTTTTTTTACTTGTTCAATTCCCATGAAGGAAAAACTAGATAAATTACCACTATGAATTTTGGAGAAATGGCGTGAGACAACTGAAGCTCCAACCAAAGGTAAATTTTTAGCATCGGATATGTGTTTTCTCATCCTGGTTTTCAATGAATTCATAGTACAACCAATATACTGAAGTCTACAAGAGCTGCAGCTAATCAAATAGATCACATTTTCAGTGTTGCAGTTTATAAAAGATGTAACACTAAACTCTTTATTAGAAAATGAAGAAAAAACTTTTGATTTATTAGCAAAGCCACAGCAGATGCAGACATTAGCTCCACATTTAAAGAAACCCACAGTATGTATAGTTTTTAACCAGAGGGGTGACACCCTATCTTTGGATGAGTTTGTTGTTTATCTGAATAACAATGATTTCAATTTACGCTTTACTAGTTCTAGTGACTTGTGTTCCATCAATTTTTTGGATTTAAAATTATTTGGAGACAGCAGTAGGAACAAAGTTACTGTGGCCCCTTATAGGAAACCCACGGCATGCAACAGCATTCTTATGGCAACTTCTAACCATCCCACACATGTCATAAAAAACAATCCAGTAGGGGAACTTACTAGATTAAAAAGAAATAGCACCTTGGATACGGATTTTGAGATGGAAGCTAATAAAACCTGCACTAACCTATTAAAAAGAGGATATTCTATGTGGTCACTTAGCAGAGCTAGAGGAATTGTCAATAATATTGATAGAAATTCACTTCTTCAGGAGAAAACTGAGAGACGTTCAATAAACTCACTTGATTCGAAGGTGGTATTTAGCACTAATTATAGCCCACAATACAATACCATAGTTAGCATTATAAAACGGTACTTGCCACTTTTAACGCAGGATGATGTTTTAAAAAATATAGTGAACAATCATAATGTGGCGTTTGTAGCTAAACGGGCACCTACCTTAGCGTCTTTATTGTCTCCTAGCATGTTTATTGATCAGAATAAGAAGTCCAATAATTGGTTAAAAACTATACAAACTGTGGGTTTCTTTAAATGTGGAGCTAATGTCTGCATCTGCTGTGGCTTTGCTAATAAATCTAAAGTTTTTTCTTCATTTTCTAATAACAAAGAGTTTAGTGTTACATCTTTCATTAACTGCAACACTGAAAATGTGATCTATTTGATCAGCTGCAGCTCTTGTAGACTTCAGTATATTGGTTGTACTATGAATTCATTGAAAACCAGGATGAGAAAACACATATCCGATGCTAAAAATTTACCTTTGGTTGGAGCTTCAGTTGTCTCACGCCATTTCTCCAAAATTCATAGTGGTAATTTATCTAGTTTTTCCTTCATGGGAATTGAACAAGTAAAAAAACCTCTTAGAGGGGGGGAAGGTTCTAGCTAGAGAAAGCAAATGGATTTTTGAAATGGGTACTAGAACTCCTTTAGGATTTAATAGCCCTACAGATATTATTCTACATTATTGAGGTTTCAGTGGAGTTTATTTTATTTATTTTTTTTTTTTTGTATAACCTCTCCGCGTTGTATATTCTTTTTATCATCCTATTATATATTATCATGTCATTATTTAGGACGGTTATTTGTATTTTTCATTACATAAGAAAAAGTTGTTCATTTTGTAGCAATGCTGTTAGGTAATCCTCAGTAGCAAATTGGTTAAACCCTTTTTCTGCATTCCTTTTTTTCTTTTATTTACACATATGTTTGTAATTATTTGCACTAATTTTATTCAGGATTGCCTTTTATATGGCTCCACATACAAGGAGCAGATTAGGTTTGGACCGTGAAGAAGGCGGATTAGGTCGCCGAAACGCGTAGTCCCATTTGCGTTTATTTCTGCCACACACTCTGGTTCCTGATCCTTGTGGGTCATCTTTTTAACCTTTTTGAAGAAATAAAGAAAAGTACTATTTTACTCCAATCCTGGTTTGCTGAGTCCTTGCTGGATTTCCTTTTTGTTCTCCTATTGAAGGATTTACTCCTAATCCAGTCCGTGCAGGAACTTGATCACCAGGTGGGAAAGACTCATGAGTCTCATTGCTGCAGCTGGACACTGACATACATACTCAGAAGTAATATATATATATATATATATATATATATTAAAAAGACAATCTATTTTTTTCTCTAAATTTAAAAATTTCAAGTAACAATCAAAAATTATTTTTGAGATCTTGTCAATTACTTTTTTCATTGAAAAAAATAAATAAAAAACATACATAAATGAATATAAGTATAAAGTTATCACATTATTTATCCTGCAAAAAATACTAGAATTCTTAATACTGTATCATTTTTAGAGATGAGCGAACAATTCAGCGTTCGATTCGGATTACGATCGTTGAATTTGCAATATTCGCCGATTAATTTGTCGAATATCCGCCGAACATAACCGAATGCCATTCAGGTCAATGGGAAGCAAAAACCAATGCATGCACAACACCTTATAACGGCACCAAATGCTGCCAAAACACATCAAATGAGGGACTGACACAAGGAAAGTGGCCTCAATTCACCCACAGTACAAATTGAAGCATGGCACTGCAGCAATCAGCCAGGCATGAGGTATCATGGTCTGGGGCAGCATTTATAGTTTTCAATTGAGCGTCACAGTAAGCTGAGGTTGGTGAGGGATCGGTGTAGGCCTCCTGCGCTGGGAGCCCTGATACCACATGCAACAGCTACACATGCTTTCATACTCAGCCACACTCAGGTGGCACAAATATCAGTTTTGTAGACTACCATTGTCAGAAAAATTTAAGGATCGTAACAAGGGTAGTTGAGTCCAAGGAAGTGGTGGTCTGACGGTCTCGGAGGCCTACTGCTACAGGCAACAAGCATGAAGGAGACCCAACCAGGAGTGTTCACATTTCCAAAAATTATTGGCAAACACCATCAAAGTGGCATCAATTTCACCACAGTAGAAATAGTATAATAGGAACGGATAGGTCTTCCACTACACCCAATCCAGCAGATGGAAACCCAACCAGGATTGTTCACATTTAAACAAATGAGGGCCTTACACCACAGAAATTTCAACAATTTCAAGAGAGTAGAAATAGTATAATAGGGACCAATACATCTTCCACTAAACCCAATTCAGCAGATGGACACCCAACCAGGAGTGTTCAAATTTCCAAAAATTACTGGCAGACACCCCAAAATTGGTGTTTGTTAACAGCAGCAGCCACAGAAGGCACAGAAGCCACACTAAAGATATCACAGATTGCAGTTACGTAACATTAATGCATCACACTAAAAAATGCAGTATCACCTAGTCTATACAGTCTGCAATTGGGGTGCAGAAGTCCTTGGAGATCCATGACTTGTTCATCTTGATGAAAATTAGGCGGTCTACTCTTTCAGGGGACATTGCTGCACTTATCCTTCAGGACACCACCAGCAGCTCTGAAGACACGTTCTGAGAGAACACTGGTTGATGGGCACAATAGAACCTCCAAGGCATGTCAGGCGAGCTCAGGCCACTCATCAATTTTGGAAGACCAAAATGTGAAAGGGTCCAAACTCTCCCTGATGGTATTTATATTCAGTTCTAGATACTGCTGCACCATCCTGTCCATTCATTCAAAAAAGCCCCAGGCTAGGCAACCCTTGCTACCCCTGTGAGCTGCAGACCTGCGAACGCTGCAGGTCACAAGGACAGTTGTGGCTGTGGATGCATTGCTCATCGTGGCTGCATCACTACATGTCTGTGACATACGGCTCAACGTAACCTCCTCGTCTTCCTAATCAGATAACTTACTCAGCTTTGTGCCTCTATGTTCACGCCAACTGGGATCTAACACCTCATCATCGTCCTCTGTTATCACATTCCTAGCCCTTGGAAACACCCTCCTCCTCTTCTTGACCTGACAGCACAGTACAGTCCACGTGAGCCTCAGATATCTGAGTCTCATCAGGATCAGCTTCCCAGGGTTACCGTCTGATGATGAGGGTCAGGATGCTGTTCGGACCCTACTTCATCCTGCCCCGGATCCAAGCTTAAAAAAAAGTGAGCATCTGTGTATATTTTCCTCCTATTGACTCTGCGAAGTGTTTGAGTACACTTCTGATGACCATGGCATAGAATGTGTGAACAGCTCTTCAGACTTACCCATCTGTGGTTCCGTGCACTCAGTTGTATGGTTGGAGAGTTGGGAAGCTGGGGGAAGCAAGGGGAATTTGGGTGCCACCTCTGTGGAATGTACTGGGTGTGATGTTGAGGTGAAGGAAGAGGAGGAGAGGCCACTTGAAGCTGCGCTTGCCATCCACTCGAGTACATGCTCTTTCTGGGCACCATCAACAAGGCATACAGCTGTGCATCTGCCAAAGAAAGTTAGTGGAGTAGCTTGTCCATTAACAGAAGTTGTCAGTTGTCATTGCATAGGACGTGACGTTGTTTCACAAGTACTTTCCCAAACATTACCGCCTACCCCACATACACATTGAACACCAAGTCTAATTCCCCTTCCACCACGACCTCGCTTTTTCCCAGTCATGTTGCTCAGATAGTGCGGTAGAAACACAGTATTAGCAACAAAAAATTAGATTTTAAACTCTGTACCACCTCTGCAAACAGCTGAATTTCAGCGACAGTAAATTCCAAGTTGAAATATGTTGTTCTAATCATGTTAGTCACAGAAAAAATAATTGTTTGAGTGTAGATGAGGTCTGTATGACAAAGAAGTTATGCTACAAACAAATTGAAAGTCAGAACCCATACTGTATGACACTAGGAACAGAAGAATTTTTTTGCCTATGGATCAGGCCTCTATACCACACTAGATGCTACAAATTATTTTAAAGTCAGGTCCTCCTACTGTATGACACTAGGAGCAGAATAATGTTTTGGTAGCCTATAGATAAGGCCTCTATAACACAATAGATGCTGCAAGCTATTTTGAAGTCAGGTTTCCTACTGTATGACACTAGGAACAGAAAATTTTTTTGTGGCCTATGGATCAGGCCTCTATAACACACTAGAAGTTACAAACTATTTTAAAGTCAGGTCCTCTACTGTATGACACTAGGAACAGTCAAATTGTTTTGTCGTCTATGGATCAGGCCTCTACAGCTTATTTTCAACCCAACAAAATGACAAAGTATGATGTGGTGGGTTGCCTAACTTTTTGCAACTGAAAAATTATAATTTTTTTTAATGTGTCTTAGGTCTGCAGACAGGTTCATATCACCACCACAAAATGACAAAATGGGCTACAGCAGGGTGTTTCACATTTAGCAACAGAAAAAAATATAATTTTTTTTAATGTTCCTTAAGTCACCACAGCACTAAATGACAAGGTGCAATACAGCAGGCTGTTTCACATTTAGCTAGTGAAAAAATATTAATTAGAATGCTATACTCGTGCATGGAGCACAATAGAAGCAGAGCACAACACACTTGTAGGACATGTACCCTGCTGGCTTTGTCTATGGACCTCAGTAATGGCCCCAAAAAAACGTGCTGGAAGGTAAATTTAACAGCTACACTGGACTCTAGCTAGCTACACTATCTGACAAATATACAACCGCCTAACTAACTAGCTAAAACAGTCTCAGCATCAGGAGCAGCATCTCTGCACTGTTACAGTGACAAAATAGCGTTAAAACAAGATGTCCGCTATTTATATGGAGAGGGACATGCATTTCAGCAGTCAAAGACACAACCCGGTGTGTCAGGACTTTGTGGGTGTTTCCTGTGTCCTGATTGGCTGGCCGCAATGTGCACACATAAAGTTAGAAGTTTAATAAAAAATATAGCAATCCATGGTATTAAATCAAATACAGAAATCATAAAGAAACCCCATAAAAGATATCCATTTTATTATTTAACTTTAACATACCACCAAACCAGTGGTTCACACCACAAAAAAACAAACACTGTGAAAAATCAACCCAACCACTTGGGGATTTCTAAGTATGATGCCTATGCTTTCACCTTCCTCACTGTGGAGGTTGGCACCCTAGGGGAAAGCATATTGGCGCCCGCTCAATAATACCTGCCCCTAGGGTCCCTAGATATACCCTAAAGTCACTAAAGAGTCCCCCTCCCAAGATAAATGAATAAAGGGACCCCTATTACTAGACAAAGACCACTCCTATAACTAAGGAGATCCTGACCCCCAAGATAGTTAAAAACAATTGAGAACACATGTGGCATTGGTGGCACTCATAAATAGTTTGAGTCCTTGTGGTCAATGTCTTATCCTTATATTTCCATTCATAAACCATAGAGAAATTGAACAAATTTATCAAGGATATATATCCACATCTGAAGTGTATGTGAAAATTATAGACACAACATACACTTTACACTCCCTGCCAGAAGTTATGTCGCTTATCCATGTTATGTAAATAAAAGCTTATAACCTAACATTAAATTCATCCATTGGTTGTATAAATTATTCTTTTGAAAGCTGAAACCCTCTGAAATGTGGCTTAGGTTAAGAAAATAAATTGTCATCAATGCAGAAATATTGATCATTTAATGAACACAGAATGGTCAGATTTTGGCTAGACAAAAGTTTTGTCACCTGGTCATATAATGCACCCAATCCTAATTTACATCCTCACCTGTGCTCTGTAAATGATTGGTTAATTAGTGGGTGTGTATAAAAAGAAACCCAGCACCCCAGACTTTCACTTGAGCTGCAACTTGAGCTCTGACAACATGCCAAAAATCCTCCCTACGACCAAAGCCTGGATTATCAAGAGGCTGAAGAACAGATCCACTGCATGGGTGGCTGGCACCTTTAATGTGTCTCAGCGTCAAGTACAAAGAATTTAAAAAAATGTAAATAGCCTGGAGATGTGTTTGACAAGCCCAGGACCAGCAGACCCCACAAGACAACTGCTCAGGAGGAACGTGTGTTGGTTAGAAAATCCAAAGCAAGCCCCTCTTCCACTGCAGCAGAGCTCCAACAGGCCTGGTCATCTCAAGTTCCTGTGTCAACTAGAACAGTTTGTAGAATTTTGTCTCGAAATGGCCTCCATGGTCGAATCAGTGCCCAGAAGCCAACACTAAACAAAAGGCAAATAAAAAACCGTGTGGCAATTGCAAAGTCCCACAGACTGCTAAACAGATGGACGCTGGAAAAGTGGCAGAAGGTGGATTTCTCCGATGAATCTTCAGTAGAATTACATCACAGCCGCCGCAAATACTGCAGGAGACCTACTGGAGCCAGTATGGATCCAAAATACACCCAGAAAACAGTTAAATTTGGTGGTGGAAAGATCATGGTCTGGGGTTACATTCAGTATGGGCGTGTGCGAAACAATTGCAAGGTGGAAGGCAATATTAATAACTTAAAATATCAAGAAATATTAGCTACCTCTTTTATTCCAAATCATAAAAGGGGTCAAATTCTGCAGCAGGATGGTGCTCCATCTCATACATCCATCTCTACAACAAAACAACAAAGTTCCTCCTGACAAAAAAGATCAAGGTGCTCAAGGACTGGCCAGCCCAGTCACCAGACATGAACATCATTGAGCATGTTTGGGGTAGGATGAAAGAGGAAGCTTGGAAGACAAAACCAAAGAATCTAGATGAACTCTGGGAGGCATGTAAGACTGCATTCTTTGCTATTCCTGATGACTTCATTAATAAATTGTATGAATCATTGTTGAACCGCATGGATGCAGTCCTTCAAGCTCATGGAAGTCACAGAAAATATTAAATATGACTCTAATAGCACCACAACTTAATTCACCAATGTTATGCAACATATATTTGTATTTTAAAGGGAATCTGTCACCCCTTTTTTGAGATATCATATAATGATATCATTCAATTGTGTGTCACATAAGGATTTTCTTAGAACTTTTGCTTCCCCCTGACCCCGCACCTTTCATGCATAAATACCTTTTTTATATCAGTTCAGATGTATGTAAACTGCCGCTGTCCGGTCCGCTGGACGGGGCTTATTCAACTGCTCCACCCCTCCCTGTCTTGCTCTACGCATTTCTTCTTGTGTGAATTCTTCACATTTGCTTGCATTTGACTTGAGAAACATGGATCTGTGCTGGAAGAGCTTTTACTTTGACTTGGATCTGGACATGAGGACGGCTCAGGCTTATGCCGTTGCTTGCCATAAACAGAGGGAGAGAGAGAGGCAGCGAAGACGGCAGCAGCGGCGTATGTGGATACATCCCATTATTGAACTCCGGGAGAGCCGTGGAGCGTACCACACCCTCTACAGTGAGCTACAGGTAAACCCGGAGAAATTTACGGATTATACCCGGATGACCCAAGAAACCTTTAACTATTTGCTTGGTCGGGTCAAAGAAGTCATCCGGAGACAGGACACGCAGCTCCGGCGTGCGATTACTCCTGAGGAACGGCTCCTGGTCACATTAAGGTAGGTAGTTTTGCTAAACCAATGCATGTTGATTTTTCTTGCTTGTGACATGTACTCTTCCAAATCTGGCATAATTACAGTTCTACAACCTGCGTTAATTTTTGTATGGCATGTATTGAACCAAAGGCTGCAGAATTTTTTTTTTTTTTAATTTAACGTGTTAAAAAAATTATGTATACACAAATATTAATTATTGTTTTCTTTGTGTCACAGATTCATGGCTACTGGAGAGACCCTCTCGTCACTGCACTTCCAGTACTGGATTGGAATCTCCACGCTGTTTGGAATTGTAGCGGACACCTGCCAAGCTCTCTGGAACATTCTTTGTCCCGAATTCATGCACATGCCAACCGCAGAAAAGTGGTTGGAAATCGCTGAAAGATTCTGGACTGTCTGCAATTTCCCTAACTGTTTGGGAGCGGTGGATGGGAAACACATCTGGATTATCAAGCTCAAAAGAACAGGCTCTGAGTTCTTTAACTACAAAAAGTGCTTTTCTACTGTACTGATGGCCATTGCGGATGCAGACTGCATGTTTATTGCAGTGGCGATTGGGGCATTTGGCAGTGGGAATGACTCCCAGGCTTTTAAGACCTCGGACATGGGCAGGAGGTTGCATGGCAACAACTTCAATTTCCCCATGCCACGGCCTCTTCCCAACACCGAAGGTCCGCCACAGCCATTTGTAATGGTTGGTGATGAAGCGTTCCAGATGTGCCAAAACCTGTTGAAACCCTACTCCAGCCGGGACTTGGACCACAACAAAAGAATTTTCAATTACATGCTCACCAGGGCCAGGAGAACAGTAGAGTGTGCATTTGGTATCCTTGTATCTAGATGGCGCATTCTTGGCACAGCTATTAATCTGAAACTGGAAACGTTGGATGAGGTGGTCAAGGCCTTTGTTGTTCTACATAACTTTGTACTTTCTCGAGAGCACCTGAACTTTGATCTTGATGATGTTGATCCTAATCCATTGCCTAAATTTACATAGCACCCTCTCAGGTCATCTGTTGAAGTTGGCCAAATGAGGGACCAATTTGCGGCATACTTCAACTCAGATGTAGGACGGGTGGAATGGCAAGAGCAAATGGTTTAAAAAAATGTTATTGCATGTTCTTTGTATGTTAATAAAAAAAACTGTTTCGATACCTGTACTGAGTGCATTCTCTGTTTTTACACTCCCAATACCATTAGCAAGTAGCCAGGTGTATCAGTGAATTTATGATGCTGTGTTTTGTGCATCATGATTTCACTAATACTCCAGAGTAGGTGACTATATAGATTATGTGGTTATTTACAAGGTATATCTATAGTTCCTTGCCTTTTTGTCTAATAGTTAAATGAGAACAATAGATATTCCTTGCACTCAACACCATCCTCTATAGCCATGGTTTTCAAAATGTAGTCCTAAATGTCAACCAACATATCATTTTTACTTTTTTAAAAAATTTTTTTTAACTCAAATTTAATTACTAAAAACATGCTATGTTGGTTTGCTTTGAATACTGTAGTTGGGAAACCCTGCTCAATTCAGTGTGTGCAATACACCAGATATCTCGATTACTGACGTTTCTTGTGTCAGTCTTGGAGATATGTTTTGTCAACGAAACCAATCTACATGACTTGTCTTTTTCACAGCAGTGTCGACATTCTAGTAATATTGCACAGACAGACTGGATCCAGCAGGGTTCCCCAACTCCACTCCACAAGGTCCACCACCAGATCATGTTGTAATGAAATCCATAACTCCGTTGATAACTGTTTCACAAGAGCCCCAAAAAAAGAGGATTCCATACTACATGATCTTTTGGTGGACCTTGAGGACTGGAGTTGGGGAACCCTGCTGGATGGAGTATGTGCAATATTACTAGAATGTAGAGACTGTTGTTGAAAAGGCAAGTCATGTAGATTTGGTTTGTTGACATCACACATACTCCAAGACTGACACAAGAAACATGTCTCACACAAGAAACAGTAATGGAGATATATGTTGTTGCAAAAACGCTAAGTGTACGGCGCAGTGTGTGTAGTCGGCGATAGACACAGTAACCATTCCAAATTTTTTGAAAGCACAAGTGCACATTTATTTTGTAACAAAAAAGAACCAAAAAAAAATGTATTAGGAATGACGTTTGGGGGAAGATTGGGAGACTTTGGGTGTGTGGAACGACGAGAACGACTGGAGGTAGAGGAAGGGGTTCTAGGAGAAGGGACGTCAAAAGTACTGGGGGAAGGGAGCTTTGGAATGGACATTGAGCCAGCTTGAGACACATTAGGAGGAGACGGTGGATGGACAAACAAAGTTTATTTTTTCTTCTTCTTTGGTGCAGGAATATCCTGCCCGGACCGACTTGCAGCCTGTGACCGCCTTACTTTTGTTGACCGCCTGGTGACCGTGGACTGTGGCGTTGCCCTGTAAAATAGGGAATGCGGATCACCCCTATACTGCTCTGTGGTGGTGGCGGTGGCGGTGCTGCTAGAAGTGGCGGTGCTCCTAGGAGAGAAATTTGGGTCGGTCCTCTGAGCAGGAGGCTGCCTGTCTGGGATCTCATCCAAAGTTCTTGGGGGACTCAGAGGAGGAAAATTGGTGGTGGTTATGTTGACATGAGGAGTGGTGGTGGTGCTCCTTTGCTGCGGAGTGCTGGCGGTGCTCCTTTGCTGCGGAGTGCTGGCGGTGCTCCTTTGCTGATGAGTGGTGGTGGTGCTCCTTTGCTGTGGAGTGCTGGCGGTGCTCCTTTGCTGTGGAGTGCTGGCGGTGCTCCTTTGCTGATGAGTGCTGGCGGTGCTCTGTTGCTGCGGAGTGCTGGCGGTGCTCCTTTGCTGATGAGTGCTGGTGGTGCTCTGTTGCTGCGGAGTGCTGGTGGTGCTCCTTTGGTGTTGACTGGTGGTGTCGATGGCCCAAGAAGGTTCTGTGGTGGTTTGGCTCCAAGCTGGTGGTGCTGTGGTGGTGGTGGTACTCCATACAGGAGCAGCGCTTGCAATAGTGGTGGTGGCGGAGGAGTGTCCAGCAGCACTCAGACTTGAGGTGGTGTAGTGATGTCCGGCTTCGCTGGGAATGCAGGTGGCCATGCAGTGGTATGCAGCAGAAGTCGGTAGTGTGGTAAAGCGAGTCAGCGGTGGAACTGTTGGAAATGACACCACTGACTGCTGAACATACCGATTCTGCTGCATAGCCTGCAAGTAAGCAGTGTTGCAGGCCTGTAACACACTCAGCTGTTGCTCAGGACTAAGGTGTTCCGCCATGCCCTGTTCAATTTTACTTAAAAAATGGTGCGCTGGTCTGTTGAGGTCGGCCTCCAGACGGTCAAGGCGCTGGTCAACAGAGTGGAAGCAGTGTTCCATGTGGTTAAAACCATGTTCCATCAGGGAAAAACCGCTTTCCGTTCTGGCGGCCAGCGCCTTGAGGCTGGCCTTAAAGGCCTCGCTCAAGTGCATGAACTCAGGCATGACATTCCTGTCCTAGGCCCTCTGCCGCTGGCGGGTAGTGCCCGCATAACCAGTGACAGACCTGGGACAGGGGAACACCTGATGGACCAGCTTCCTGGTCACCAGCTGTCTGTGTTGCTGACCTGCAAGATGCTTCCTGGCTGTCGGATGTCTGGGACGGGTCCGAGGTCGATCGATTAAGATCCGCTCCCGGGACAGGTTGCAGGGTGCTGCTCCAAGTGCTGTGGAAAGCAAGGGAAAACATGAGTATCATGCATTTACAAGAAGCATCACCTGTGGAATAGAAAAGCACACAGTAATAACAAACCAAAAAAAAAACACTTACGCTCTGCTGGCAAGGACCGGTCTCGGGAAAGCCAACTCTCGATGATAGCGGTACTTTCTTCTGCGCCTTGCCGCAGAACCACTCCGAACCTGTCCCTCAGCACGAACATCGGTGTTGAAGCGGTCCTTCATCGAGCGCCAACGTGTGCGGATTTTGTTCACTGTTGGGAAAAAAGAAAAAAAAATTAGAAAATGCACTTAAGGCAACTTAATTATCAGCACACACACCGGATAGAACTTTGCAAACAGTCAATGCTACAGCACAACTAAAATTCTAGACACAATGCAGTCACTGCTGATACTGAGGACACTGATATGTTTCCTGCTAGACTATATGTATCAGCGAAAACAACAGTATCATCAGGAGCAAGAGTGAAAACAGGATCAAGACAGCAGTTGAAAAAGCAATCACAGTTTTCCACAAGGCATTGTTGTTTTAAATGCAAGAATATATCTTGCCAAAAAAACACCAGCACCATCAGGACCATAAATCAATGCAGCAGTTGAAGACACAAATCAATCACAGTTTTCCACAAGGCATTGGTGCTTTTCATGCAAGAATATATCTTGCCAAAAAAAACACCAGCACCATCAGGACCATAAATCAATGCAGCAGTTGAAGACACAAATCAATCACAGTTTTCCACAAGGCATTGGTGCTTTTCATGCAAGAATATATCTTGCCAAAAAAAACACCAGCACCATCAGGACCATAAATCAATGCAGCAGTTGAAGACACAAATCAATCACAGTTTTCCACAAGGCATTGGTGTTTTAAATGCAAGAATATATCTTGCCAAAAAAACACCAGCACCATCAGGACCATAAATCAATGCAGCAGTTGAAGACACAAATCAATCACAGTTTTCCACAAGGCATTGGTGCTTTTTATGCAAGAATATATCTTGCCAAAAAAACACCAGCACCATCAGGACCATAAATCAATGCAGCAGTTGAAGACACAAATAAATCACAGTTTTCCACAAGGCATTATTGTTTTAAATGCAAGAATATATCTTGCCAAAAAAACACCAGCACTATCAGGACCATAAATAATGCAGTATCACAGAGGATCTTTATACTTACTGAACGCCCTTTTTGAAGCTGCAGAGGCGCTGTACCAGCCATCCATCATCGCTGCGGCCACCTCATTCCAGAGCTGCCGGGTCACCACTGTGTCTTTGTACTGCTGGTCACGGTTGTCCCACAACGGGATACGCTCCTCAACAAGGCAGATAAGGTGCTCGTTGTCGATGTAGACTTCGTCATCCCGTTGTGGAACCTAGAAAAAAAAATATAGAATGTTTAGAATTTTGGAAAAGATACAAAAAGAAACAGAAAAGAAGCAAGATAAATAAAGACAGAAAAAAAAAAATATATATACACTCACATTGCGTCTCCTCGCCACGACTTGACTACGCTGCTCTCGCTCAGAATCCTCAGACGGCTCCCGCTCAGACCGCTCCCGCTCAGACCGCTCCCGCTCAGACCGCTGCCGCTCAGACCGTTCCTGCACTTCTTCAGTGCCCGTGTCCGATGTCTGTAAAGAAAGAAAAAATTAAAACACATTTCTAGAGGCAGCTACACTTACCAAAAGGCAGCAAGATTCTCACCTCACGATCAGCTTGGGCCAGTTCTTGCCGTGTTGGCGAATACATTGAGCCAGAATAAGACATGCTGAAAACAAAAAAAAAAATACATTAGTACATTATAAAATTGTACAGGACACACAGACATTATGTTGAAGAATACTCACATTTTGGCTCCTGAAGCTTGAATCCACACTTGTAGGCTCTTGTCTGCTCTCTGCAAGGCTGTCTGTAGAGTAATTGTCTGACCCTGAAGACACCTTCTTTTATTTACACTCCTCCAAAACAATGTTGCTTGTTTACGTGGAGTTCTAGACCAGTGTCTAGACATTGTTTACTCAAATTGCGTGCACGCACAAGGCGCTGACGTGCGCGGTGCCAAGCGCTCGTCAGCGACCACATAGACTGTAATGCTATTTTTGTGCGCACACCGAGCGCACACGTGCGTGCGCGATTTTTTTAACGATGTCGCCGGAAAAAAATGCAACATGTAGCATACTGCGCGTCTGGGCGCACACCTGTAAAATGCGCAGTGCATGCTAAGTGCTGAAGAGCGCGTACATTCGCAAGACCCTGCGATCACCATGTTAAACACAGTGAACACTGCGCGTGCGCCCGATCGCGCACGATGCGCTGCGCGATCGAACGCTAGTGTGAAACCAGCCTAATAGCCATAATTATATAGCGGGGGTGTCTCAAACCAATGTCAGATATTTAGAGGTAGCAAATTGGTATATCATAAACAATAAAACATAACCTTTAATGATTCTTTAAAAACCATACATCAAATCAAAACAAACATGTGCCAAAGTGCAATTGTGCAGTGTTCTATTAAAAACAAACCGTTTTGTACTAAATAAGGTACCATATGGCCCTAGACATTAACGTATTTCTTGTCCAGGTGTTTCAAAACCTGGAATCTCCGACCATATGAGCCTTGTATATTTGTAATTGTGTGCCGACCAGGCCTTTATGTCATCAGAATTAATATTACTTAATAGACATATATCCAGCCCGTATATAAATTAGCACAGCATATGTACAGCATCGGTCAAATGCATAAGCATAAAATCACCTCATGAGCAAATTGTATCCATTTATGATACCACTATAGAAACTGAGACCGCTGTACTTATCTTTAAACGCTTCTATAAAGAACGGATGATCAGGTAAGGTCCATCTGAAAACCCAAAATCGTGACCCGATCTCCAGACTTGTCACCCAACGCGTTTCGTCGATGCCTGACTCATCAGGGGTATTGTGACACCTTCTTCTGCGCCAGAAGAAGGTGTCACAATACCCCTGATGAGTCAGGCATCGACGAAACGCGTTGGGTGACAAGTCTGGAGATCGGGTCACGATTTTGGGTTTTCAGATGGACCTTACCTGATCATCCGTTCTTTATAGAAGCGTTTAAAGATAAGTACAGCGGTCTCAGTTTCTATAGTGGTATCATAAATGGATACAATTTGCTCATGAGGTGATTTTATGCTTATGCATTTGACCGATGCTGTACATATGCTGTGCTAATTTATATACGGGCTGGATATATGTCTATTAAGTAATATTAATTCTGATGACATAAAGGCCTGGTCGGCACACAATTACAAATATACAAGGCTCATATGGTCGGAGATTCCAGGTTTTGAAACACCTGGACAAGAAATACGTTAATGTCTAGGGCCATATGGTACCTTATTTAGTACAAAACGGTTTGTTTTTAATAGAACACTGCACAATTGCACTTTGGCACATGTTTGTTTTGATTTGATGTATGGTTTTTAAAGAATCATTAAAGGTTATGTTTTATTGTTTATGATATACCAATTTGCTACCTCTAATAGCCATAATTGCATCAACATCAACTTGCTGAATAAAGTTAACTTGTCATTTATGTCATAGGGTCAGCCAGCACATAGCTCTGTCAATGGAAAAATAAAAAAGTTTGGACTCCCAGAATACAGAAACATAAATATAGGTTTCTATTAAGGTATTTATTGTATGAATTTAGTAAAAATAAAAAAAAGCAAAACAATTTGTAGTCGCCATAACTGAAAAGGTTAAAGTCAATATTCCTGGTGGTCTAGACTGTTAAACAGGGTAATGCAGTATCCTAGGTGCTCTTGGACAGTAAGGTTAATGATAGTATACTTGGTAGCCCAGAACAGTGATGAGGGCAATTTTACTGCTGGTTTTGGCAGTGAAGGGTCTAATATCCACTATCTGCTCATTCTTCTCTACCTTTATGCAGCTTTCAACACTGTTGACCACTGTCTCCTACTCTCTAGGCTCCAGTCACTAGGCATTAAGGACACTGCTCCCTCCTGGTTCTCTTCCTATCTTTTAGTGTTTTGTTCGCTGGCTCCACGTCATCTCCTCTTCCTCTCGCTGTCGGGGTACCTCAGGGCTCAGTTCTTGGCCCCCTTCACTTCTGTCTCTACACAGCCCCAATTGAACAGACCATCAGCAGATTTTGCTTTCAGTACCATCTTTATCCTGATGACATACAACTATACATGTCATCCCCCGACCTTACCCCCGCTGTACTACAGAACGCCAGTGACTGTCTGTCCGCAGTCACCAACATCATGTCCGCTCTCTGTCTGAAACTCAATCTCTCAAAAACTGAGCTTCTTCTGCTCCCGCCGTCTACTAACCTCCCTAAATCTGACATTTCCCTCCCCGTGGGTGGCACCATAATAACACCCTGGCAGCAGGCGCACCGACTTGGTGTTATGTTTGACACCAATCTCTCCTACACGTCCCATATACAATCTCTTGCCCGCTCTTGCCGCTTACACCTAAAAAAATCTCTAGAATCCGCCCTTTTCTCACCATGGAAACAAGGAAAACCCTCACTTTGGCATTTATCCATTCCCTCCTGGACTACTGTAATGCTCTATTAATTGGCCTCCCCGGTACTCGACTTTCCCCTCTCCAGCTCATACTTAATGCAGCAGCCAGGGTCATTCACCTGGCTAATTGGTACTTAGACGCATCCGCTCTTCGCCAGTCCTTACATTGGCTGTCCATTCATTATAGTATCCAATTCAAAGTGCTTGTTCTCACCGACAAAGATCTCCACAGTGCTGCACCCCCCTACATCTCCTCCCTCATTTCTGTCTATCGGCCTATGCAAATGACTTTCGACTAACCTCTGCACTAATCCGTACCTCCCGACTCTAAGGCTATGTGTACACGGTGCGGATTCTGCTGCGGATCCGCAGCGGATATGGCCCTGCGGATCTGCAGCAGAACTGCATGTGATGTACAGTACCATTATAGCCTAGGTAAATCAAAATCCGCAGTGCACATGCTGCGGTTTTTTCCACACAGATTTGCTGTGGATTGAAAACTGCAGCATGTCACTTCTTTTGTGCGGATTTGCTGCAGTTTTCCACCTGCGGATTTCTAGAATGGAGCAGACTGTAGGGAAAAAACGCACAAAAACTGAAGTAAATCCGCAGTAAATCGGCACTAAATCGGCAGGTAAAATGCAGGTCATTTTACCTGCGGATTTAGTAAAATCTGCGTGGTAAATTCCGTGTGGACATAGCCTAAAACTTCTCCCATGCTGCGCCAATCCTCTGGAATACTCTACCCCAAGATATTAGGACTATCCACAATTTGCATAGCTTTAGATGCTCCCTCAAAACACATTTGTTCAGAGCGGACTATCACGTTCACTAATCAAAGTCATTTTATGTGTAAGTGTGCGTGCTTAGCCCATTCACTATCTCCATCTATCCCTCACTCCCTCAAGATGGCTGGGCCATCATTGTAAATGCATCATTGCAAATACACACCTGTACTCTGTATTTCCCCCAAATTCATTGTAGATTGTAAGCTCTCAAGAGCAGGGTCATCTTACTTTGCTTTAATTATTGTATTGTTAACATTGTTACTTATGACTTGTGTTTTGGAACTGTTAAACTGTAAAGCTCTGTTGGCGCTATATAAAAAAAGATTATTTTTATTATTATTATTAATAATAATAAATCCATACACAGAATGTGCTAGTATAGGGCTCTGTTAATTGCAATATCTCTTGTGGTCTAGGACAGTGAAAGTGTTAACATAAGTATCCTTAATGATCTGGAGCAATGGATAGGTTAATTCTTCATACTCAAGCTCCAGTGGTTGCTCACCTCTCTAGTCTTCAAAGTGATCCAGGAATTAGTAAGCTGAGTCCACATGGTGGTAGTCATCGTCCACTCACTGGAAAAATGTATGGAGAGCACGATTGTGTGATCCTTAAAAAGGTGGAATGTTAATTGAAGGAATTTGTCACCACCTCAGGACGTATATGACCTATTAATATGGGCATACATGACAGTTTCGGCCCTGTAGCCCTGCACTTGCTCCATACAGTTCCTCAGAAATACATACCTCATCCTCGCTTCTGTGGGCACTGCATTCAGAGATTTTCTGCGCAGGCGCCAGTGAGTCACTGTTACACCCGTTGTGCGCGCCAATAAGATGCTCTCCTCTCCTCTTCCTCCCTGCACAGTAATTGCTATAAACCATATGGACATAGTGATGACTATGCAGGGGGAAGTGGGGAGAGCACCTTATCGGCGAGCAGACCGGATATCAGTGGAGCAGAAGATCCCTGAATGCAGCGCCCATAGAAGGGAGAATGAAGTATGTATTTCTGAGGGAGTGCAAGTGTGGGAGGAACGGCCCCCGTCGAGTGTCCGGGCCGGAACCAAGGGAGCCGTCATCTGGGTTCCGGGGGAAACTGTCCCCGGGGGACAGGGTTCGGGGACGAACCCTTGTGACAGACAGATGGGCTGGGGGAGGGACCAGTATAAAAGAGGCGAGGAATTCCCAGGACGATGAGTCAGCAGACCAGGACAGAGGCAGCAGGAGACCGTGGGAGCGACTGCAAGCTAGAGCGACTTACCAGTGCCAGGGAAGACGCTCACTGAGGACTCCAGAGGGATGGCGCCAAGGCGATCATCCGAGATTTGCTGCCCCTCTCCAGCCTGTGGCCACTGCGGCCCCAGTTCGACCCACGGCCGCCTCACCTCAGCCCGCGGCTGCTGCTTACCTGCGGTCGCCCATGGCCGCTGTCATCTCGCTCCAGCCCGCGGCTGCGGCCTATGCCCCGCCACCCGCAGCCGCCCTGCTTTCACCAGTGGTCGCGGCATGTACAATGCCATCGGTGGCCACCACTGTGCCGCCCCGGTCCGCAGCAGGGCCCGAGCCTCTGCTGGCAGCGGACTCCCCATCACAGCCGTTAGCTGCGCAGGTGGCCTGTGATTCGCCACCCTACATCGATGCCGCTTGCCCCAGTCCGGGGACTGTGGCCCATCCGTCCAAGGACTCTGTTGGGGCCTATGGGGCTCCAGTGTCATCAGCGCGGCGGAGCACGAGAAGACTTCGTCAACGCCTCAGCAACTGGGCCCAGAGACTTCTACGCCGAAGAACCACCATCCCGAACGGCGAGGGATGTCTGGACGGCTAAGTTGACTATATAATTAAGGACCCGTAGTCGGCCACACCGCAGCCCTATAGTGACCGGCTATTGCCAGAAGTAGTCGTGTTCTACGCGTTTGTGTTTGCTTGTATAGAGCCCCTGCGAGGGCAACCCGTGTTACCCCCTTTTGGTGATCAGGCCGTGACTGAGGAAAGTTCCCTCTAGTCTTATAAACGTTAATATAGAAAGCACCAAATTGTCTCGCGACTCGTCACTGCATCCTGCGTACCTGCAAACACCACATTTGGCGTAGTCGGCAGGATGCAGTCTCCGAGCGCAGACGGCGGTGCGCCTGATCAGAGTGGGGCTGGCGCTGCTGATGATGGGGGCCCCCGCTCCAGCATCTACCTGGGGGCTATGCTAAGTAACATGCCCCAGTTTTCTGGCTCCGATACGCCGTTGTGGAGCTGGAAAGAACGTATGCGGAGCCTCTTCCGCTTGCACCCCATGACCCCGATTTAGAGGCTGAGGTGGCCCTTATGGTGCTAGATGGGGAAGCCCGGAAGTCGGTAATGTTGAGACCCCCGGGGCATCGCAACACCTTCGCCAGGGTCTTGCAGATCCAACAGACGTGGGGGAGTTGAGAACCCAGTTGTTTAGTCGGATGCAGGTGGAGGGGGAGACCATCACCCAGTATATAAACGCCCTCCAGGAGCTATACACCGCCATAGAAAGTTCGAATGGAATAGATGTAGGGCCCATCGACATCACCCTGCCTGACCTGCTAGTGACTGGACTCCGGTACCCGCTAATCAAGCAGGCAATGTGGGAACAGGTCCGAGTGAACCCACGTTTAGCCTTCTCCGAAGTGGGGAGTCAGGCCCGGGTGCGAGAGCAAGAGCAGAGGATGACGGCTCCTGTGGGGAAGACCTGGAGCATGGAGTCTTCCGTAAGCGTTGTCGAAGAACCTCAATGGATTGAGGAAGTGAGACAAGAACTGAAAAGTATCCGGGGCGAGCTGGCTGAAGTAAAGAAGAGAATGGAGCCTGCGTCCGGCCGACCTGGCTACAATTCCGGGCCCTGGGGGCCTCGCAATACCCGGGGTGGCCGAACCTCACCGCCCCGGTGTTATGAGTGTGGAGAACTGGGCCACTTCGCACGGGAGTGTCCATGGCGTGGGAAATACCCACCCCAGCGGACAATAAACTAGAGGGCTCCAGGCATGGGGGACGCCGCTCGGAGCCGGAAGCCACAACAAGGGGTGGTGGAAGTCCCGAAGAACTGGTCGCCAAGTGCCCAATAGTATGGGCCGAAGTCGAGGGTCGTGCTGTGTGGTGCCTAGTGGATACAGGGTCGCAAGTAACGACTATGCCGGCAACGTACTTCCGGCAGCATTTCCCAGAAGCGGCAAGGCCCCAGTGGGGGCCCATGATACGACTAGTGGCCGCAAACCAACTGCCGGTACCAGTCGCCGGAGTAGTGTGGCTTCAGATGACATTGTGTGGTAAATCCCTCAGTCACCGGGGAGTGGTTCTAACCCAAGGAGAGACTAACGCCCGCCATCCGATCATCTTGGGCATGAGCATACTGCGGGAGTTCGGCAATCTACTCCTCAACGATTCCACGCAGGAGACCCTAAGTCAGTGGGGTTCTCGCACGGCCCAGGGGCAGGTCTTCCAGCAGTTGGTGTGGAAGGCGCGAGTGCTCCAGGAGTGTCAGGAGGGTGAGGCGCTGGGCAAGGTCATCGCAACGGCGGCCCCCCGCTCGTGCTTCCTCCAGGGCAGACGGTGATGGCTCTGCCGATACGCGCCCCGATACCACTGGAGGGCGTGGAGGTGCAGGTGGAACCATGTTACTCGGAGCGCCTGCACCCTGGCATCCTGGTGGCCCGCTCCCTGGCCACAGTGTGGGGAGGGACCGTCTTGATACGTTGTGTCAACCTGGAAGATCAGGACATCGCCCTGATGCCCCGGGCCGAAATGTCCAAACTAGTGAGGCCATGGGAGGAGATGCTGCTGGACCCCACAGTCCAGTTGAGGGTGCAACCCGAAGATCCCTGGGCAGTAACGGTACGAACCCAACAGACTGTCGCATCCTCGGCCCAAGAAAAAGGTCGAGTCATCCTGGAGATAATGCGGGCTGAACTTTCCGGCCTAGCACCAGCCCAGCTTCTCCAGGTAGAGACACTTCTTGGACAATTTTACAGTGTCTTCGCCAGCCACGAGGACGACTTTGGATGTACCACGGCCATAATGCATGGGATCCCCACGGCAGGAGCGGCCCCCATCCGGGAGTGATATCGGCAAATACCACCGCAGCTATACCAGGAAGTGAAAACTCTATTAGCCCAAATGCTCCGGAAGGGGTTATACGAGAAAGCCAGAGTCCTTGGGCGGCCCCTATTGTCCTGGTTCGGAAAAAAAATGGCACTCTGTGTTTCTGCGTGGATTATCGGAAGTTGATTGCCTGCACCATCAAGAATTCGTATCCATTGCCCTGCATAGAAGAGTCTCTGTCCGCCCTGGGGAACGCGACATACTTCTCAACCCTAGACCTGACCAGTGGGTACTGGCAGGTGCCGATGTCAGAGGAAGACAGAGCCAAGACGGCATTCATCCTTCCCATGGGACTGTTTGAGTTCAATCAGATGCCGTTCGGGCTGGCCAACGCCCCAGGAACTTTTCAGTGGTTGATGGAGCGGTGTCTAGGAGACCTCAACTTTGAAGCCACGTTGATATATGTGGATGATATTATCATCTATTCCGCCACGTTCGAGGACCACCTGAAGTGGTTGGGGCAGGTGCTCGGCCAGCTGCAGAAGTACGAGTTAAAGGTAAAGCCCCAGAAATGCCACCTGTTCCACACCCAGATCAAATACCTGGGGCATACCGTCTCGGCAGAAGGCGTCCGACCATCCCTGGAAAAGGTCGCTGCCATCCAGGGGTGGCCTACCCCCGAAACGGTGAAGGACGTGCGGGCCTTCTTGGGGTTGGCCGGCTACTACCGTCGGTTTGTGAAGAATTTTGCACGCCGAGCTTGAGCCCTGCAAGACCTGCTGAAGGGGGCTCCCGCCGGGGCAAATGGACGGAAGGTCCAGTGGCAGCAACCGCAAGAGGATGCGTTTCAAGATCTCAAAGCTGCTCTCTCAGACGCCCCGGTATTGGCATATGCGGATTTCTCGCAACTGTTCATCCTGCATACCGACGGGAGCCTCCAGGGACAACGAGCTGTCTTGTCACAGGTGCAGGACGGCCGGGAGAAAGTGATCGCCTACGGTAGCCGGTCACTGCATGACTCAGAATGTAACCCGGACAATTACAGCTCCTTTAAGCTCGAGCTCCTCGCGGTAGAATCATAGAATCATAGAATCATAGAATCGTAGAGTTGGAAGGGACCTCCTGGGCCATCTGGTCCAACCCCCTGCTCAAAGCAGGATTCGCTAAATCATCCCAGTCAGATGTCTGTCCAGCCTCTGTTAGGTAGGGTGGGCAATGACGGAGCGATTCACAGAGTACCTGGCGGGCTCCAAAGTAATAGTGCGGACCAATAACAACCCATTAGCCCATTTGGAGAATGCCAAACTGGGGGCCCTAGAGCAGCGGTGGGTGGCTCAGATGGCCAAATTCAATAATAAGATCATCTACAAACAGGGAGCTGAAATTTGCACGCCTACGCGCTCTCCAGAATCCGACACACCACCCCATGAAGAAGTCGAGATGATGAATTAGAAGGAGACAAGACGCCGTTCGCCCTCACCACCGCCACGCTTACAGTCAACACGCAAAAAAAGCCTCATCCGGGACTCCTAGAAGGGATGCTGGAACAGCCCCATGACAAATGGATTCAGCAGCAACAGGAAGATACAGAAGTTGGACTCCTACGCCAATGGGTGGCCACCGGTAAATTGCCCACGGGCTCACAGAGACAGACTTTGACCCAAGATATGTTGCTAATGTTGCGCCAGTGGGAAAAACTAATCATCAAAAAGGGACTTTTATATCGAAAAGCCATGTCACGAACCACGTCAGCTACGATATGGCAGGTGATCGTGCCCGGAGCCCATCTCAACCAACTGGCCCAGGAAGCCCATGAGAAGGGGGCTCATTTTGGTGCTCAAAAGACTTTACAATGGTTGCAGCAGATAGCGTACCACCCACGCTTGCACGCTGCTGTAGAAGAAGTTTGCTGAACCTGCCGCTCGTGCGAACTCGCTAAACCCCCCGCGCAACGAGCTACGGTGCAAACTATTGTAACATCAGCCCCTCTGGAGCTTCTTATGGTGGACTATCTGACCATAGGTCCTGCCTATCAGGGATATGAACATTGTCTCGTTATGGTGGACCATTTCACCAAGTTCGCCGTGGTCACCCCCACTCGAGACCAAACAGCGGAGTCGGCCGCCTATGCGATTTGTAAGAACTTTATTCAAGTATATGGCTGTCTATAACAAATACATTTGGACCAAGGAGCGTGCTTCCTAGCAAAAGTCATGGAAGAGCTACACCATCTTTATGGTATCGATAAATCGCGGACTACGCCGTACCACCCGCATTGAAACAGAGCCTGCGAGCGATTCAATCATACGCTAATCCAAATGCTGCGCACCCTGGAGAGCGACTGGTTACACCCCCTTCTCATTGCTGTTCGGACGGGAAGGCAAAGGAATTACGGAGGTGGAATTGAACCCGGAGGAGCACCAACCCTGGACCGGGGTATCCTCGTGGCTCCGCAACCACCGGCACTGGCTGCAGATCCTCCACCATATCGTCCATACAAAGCTATAGGATCTAGAGCACCAAGGGGGGGCACTGCCCCCACCCATTGACTTTCAGACTGGGGATCGGGTACTCGTACTTGATCAAAGTCCCCAAAACAAGTTAGAACCACGGTGGGAGGTGGACCTGTACCGAGTGTTGCGCCGAATAAGCCCCGACGGGCCTGTGTACGAAATACAATCTGAAGGGAACAACGCGCCCTTCACTCGGGTTGTGCACCGTAATATGTTACGGCCTTGTGCATCTACCGATCCCCCGCTGCTCAAACCGACCCTCCAGGTCCCCGACCCCTGCCCACGGTCTGGGACCTGGATGATGAAGAGGACTTCCCCATCACAGCCGCGGGTCGCCCCAGTAGTGGCACTACAGTAGACCTGGGAATTCCACCAGAACCAACTATTCAACCACCCTCCACCACCCCAGAAGACTCCACTACACCCGAGCTTCGACGCTCCAAGCGGTCAACAGCTGGCAAACCCCCTGAATGTTACAAACAGGACCAGTTCGTATGGCGACAAGGACTGTCATCTCAAAAAACTAACCTGAGTCTAGGAAAACCCTCGCCCGAGGACTGGCGAGCATACAAGGCGGGGGAGTGTGGGAGGAATGGCCCCCGTCGTGTTTCCAGGCCGGAACCAAGGGAGCCGTAATCTCGCAGGATTCCGGGGCCATAACTGACGTGCATAGAACGTGGTAGTATTGTAATGAGAACAGAAGTCAGGGATTTCTTGCAGTCACCGCACGCTCCAGAGCCTGGAAGAAGCATTAACATAAAGACAGAATATAAGATTCCTCAGCAAAAAGACTATTAATATGAGGCATACAGGTAGGACTAGCTTAACATTTCTTTTACCTGTATTCTCATATTAATAGATCATATACCTCTCAGGGGGTGACAGACTCCATTTAAGGTAACATGGAAATGACCTGGAATATTCTCTACAGGAAAGGAAGTATACCAATTATATTCCTTTACTGTGACTGGTCTAAAGGTATGAGAAAAGTGTAAACCACCATTATTATTATTATTGAATTAATATGAGATGTCATGTCTAAATTAGATTATGGAAAACAAAACTCTATCTTTAAAAGTACAAACACATATACACATATATGAGTATATATGTGTATGCTTACACAGTCATAGCTGAAAGTGTTGGCATCCTTGAAATTGTTCTGGAAAATGAAGTATTTCTATCAGAAAATTATTGCAATTACAAATGTTTTGTTGTAAGCATGTTTATTTCCTTTATGTATATTGGAACAACACAAAACACAGAGAACAAAAGACAAATTGGACATAATTTTACACAAATCCCCAAAAACTGGCTGGACAAAATTCATGGTACCTTTCCAAAATTGTGAGTAAAAAACTTTGTTTCAAGCATGTGATGATTGTTCAAACTCACCTATGGTAAATAACAGGTGTGGGAAATATAAAAATCACACCTGAAACCAGATAAAAAGGGGAGAGTTTGACTCAGTTTATGCATTGAGTGTCTGTATGTGCCAGACTAAGCATGGAGAATATAAAGAGGAGAAGAGAACTGTTTGAGGACTTGAAAATCAAAAATTGCTGAACATATCAACAATCTCAAGGTTACAGGTCCGTCTCCAGAGTTCTTGATGTTCCTTTTTCCACGGTCGTTAACCTCCCTAGATGTGGACACCAGATAAAAATTGATGAAAGGTCACAATGCAGGATAATCCAGGTGGTGGATAGGCAGCCTCAATCAAGTTCCAAAGAAATTCAAGCTGTGCTGTAGGCTCAGGGTGTATCAGTGTCAGTGCGAACTATCCTTTGACATTTTAATCAAATGAAACGCTATGGCAGGAGACTCAGGGGGACTACAATGCTGGCACAGAGACATATAAAGATAGACTGCAGTTTTCCAAAATGTACATGAGTAAGCCAAAAATCCTTCTGGAAAAGCGTCTTGTGGACAGATGAGACCAAGATAGAGCTTTTTGGTAAAATACGTCATTCTTCTGTTTATACAAAGAAAAGAACACAGTGCCTACAGTAAAATATGGTGGAGGTTCAAATATGTTTGGGGGTTGTTTTGCTGCCTCAGGCAATCGGTGCACGACATAAAGGAATCTGAAGATTGCCAAAGGATTTGGGGTAACAATGTTGTGATCAGTGTTAGAAAGCTGGTTTGCGAACTAGGTCATGGGTCTTTCTGCAGGACAATGACACCGAACATACTTCAAGAAGCATCCAGAAATGGATGGAAAGCAAGTACTGGAAAGTTCTGAAGTGGCCAAATCTTAAACCCATAGAACACCTGTAGAGAGATTTTAAAATTGCTGTTGGGAGAAGGCACACTTCAAATATGAGAGACCTGTAGCAGTTTGTAAAAGAAGAGTGGTCCAAAATTCCATTTGAGAGATGTAAAAAGCTTCTTGACAGTTATGGAAAGCGATTGATTGCAGTTATTTCATCATGGGGTGTGCAACCAAATATTAAGATGAGGATGCCAACAATTTTGTCTGGCCCATTTGTGGGTTTTTGTGTGAAATTTTGTCCAATTTGCCTTTTTTTCTCAGTTTTTTTTAATCTTGTTCCAATACACGCAAAGTAATTAAACATGTGTATAACAAAACATGTGTAATTGAAATAATTTTCTAGGAGAAATACTTCATTTTCTGGAAGGATTTCAAGGGTACCCACACCTTCGGCCATGACTGTATATATAAAAATATATATACTCACTCCCGTCTTCAAGGTTTCTCACGTGCTGCATTAACCCTCTGGAATGTGCCACCAAGGACAATTCAATTTATTCCCAATACGAACAGTTCTAAGCGTGTCCTAAAAACAAATTTCTTTAGACGGGCCTATTGCACCACCTAACTTATCTAACGATTCCTTTTCTGCCCTTAAAACATTTTCTTCTAAATCAGGCCCCTCGTAGATCCTCTTTACACACCCTCCATGCACTTAATAGCACTTTGTATCTGTACTTATTCAGGTAACTGTTCATGCAACGTTATGTGAATAATACCCTATTTATTATTTTGATGGCTGAACCATACAATACCAGATGCAGACGAAAGTTCTGCAGATTATGTTCGCGCTACAGAAATAAAAATTACCATAATTATTGTTATCTATAAATATAAAACTGAGTGTATGTATGTGTGTGTGTATTGAGCCACGCCCACTTCAAAGAACCGCCAACACCACACAGCCACACTCACTCCACATGCAGAATGCTCCGTGCAGCATTTCTGGGATTGATGCTGTGTATGGATGGATCCCTGCAGCCTGTGATCTGCAGTCAAGCACTAGATGTCATTGGTTGAGGGAGGATAATGCATGGAAGGGGGCTATGGCATGAGCATGGTGCCATTTACATGTGTTGTGGTGCTGCAGAGCAGAGCTGTCCACTGAATGTGGCGCTGCAAGTGTAGTGCCAACTCTGCCCACTCCAGCCTCGCTATGTACAAGAAGAGCGGCACTGCGCATGTCCGAGAGTTTCCCCTATTGCTAGCATTACACAAGCCTTCCTGGGAAATAGTGCTGTAGTGTTTAGTAACCCAGAGCACAAGGTAAAAATGGCCCGGATTCCTCACTGCAAGAGGGGATTGTAGCAGGCAGATTGGTCGCCCTCGCACACCCAGGGCAGCGGGGTAGTGGGTACCGGGCCGGTGTCAAGGCGGGAATGTATCACAGCAGCGGTGACCCGGTCCGTGACCCTGGGCGCCCAATATCAATGGCGGTGATGTTAATGGTGTTAAAGTTTATATGAATAGTTTGTGACGCCACCCGTGGTGTTTGGCAAGTAAGATGGTAAGCCAACGCTGCATGCAGATCCGCTGGGACTGATGGTGTGGTGCAGCAGAGATGGTATAGCTCCCCACAGGTGGAGCTGTAGTCCCAGGGCAGTGTAGGTGCAATGGAGGAGGAGAGGTGCAGAATGGTATAGATGCTGGTACCCAGGTGTAGTGGTGCTGGAATAACTGGAGGACACCAGAATATGCGGTTCCAAAGCTTTACTCACTGTTTGCAGTTCACACAACTGCCTGCCTCCGTACTGTGTTCTCCAGGTCAGGGCTCCAGCCAACCTCCAGGCAGGATAGGATTCTCCCTTCCACACTCCGCCAACATGTACCTTACTGAACGACTCCTCCAATGTGCCTTTAGGTGCGAAGCACTCCAGTACTTAGCTATCCTGGAATGCCTCTCTCTAGGTGTTCCTAGTCTTTACTTGTATGACAGACAGCTGTAGCCTGCTTTGGGGACTCCACTCTGCGTCCCGGCTCTCTATTCAGTTGCTGTTGTGTCCCAAGTCTATGATGGGAGCAAGGCGTTAGCAGCTCACTACTCCTCCGTTGTCTGTTGCCGGACATAAAGATCCAATCCACCACGGGGACCGGGCCCCGGCCTTTGCGCTCTCTGGACTGGAAGGGTTCTCTCTTTTTCTCAACCTGCTTCCCACCATCCTTCTATTCTCCTTTGTTCCGATCTGTTCTCTCTCTCTTATGGGAGGTTAGTGTCAGGAACACCGCACTGAACTTGCTCACTGAGCCAGTGCGCGTGTCCTGAGTAAAGCAAAACAGTGCTCAACGATGCCTGTGGAGCGGGCAGCAACCGAGTAGATGCGTACTTCAGAGCCGCAGGACCTGAAGCACGTGACTGCTAGAGGCGTGGCCTAAACTCCACAGAGGTAGGAGCTGCAAGAGAACTCCTAGCAGAGTAACTGCAAGACAAAGTTACCAAGGGGCATAGACAGGGAGAATAGTAAGGACGTAGCCAATGAGACACACACAGAGATATCTGCAAGGTACCAAAGGGGCGAGCAGAGAGTAGTCAGGTCACAGGCAATGAGTCATACACAGATAATAACGCAGTACGAAATCAACAGGCAAACTCACAGCGGGAAACAGAGCCGGGTCAGAACCATATAAACAAGCTATAGCAACAAACAGGCACACGGGGGTCAGCACATTAGGCCAAAGGCAAAAGTATAACTGGCAGGGATTGAAGCTCATAACTGGCAGGGATTGAAGCTTCCCAGGAGTTTAAGAAGCTCTCCCAGAACCCGAAAGAGGCCACAATCATTAACCCCAAGTGTGCAGGTCAAAACCTGCACAGAGCTCCAGACATTAACCCCCGGTGTGCAGCTCAAAAACCTGCACTGGGATCATGACAGTACTCCCCTCTCAACGGGGGGCCTCTGGACCCCAGGATTCCCCGGGTACTTGGCATGGAAAGCCCGAACAAGGCAATCTGCATGTACCGAGCGAGCAGGGACCCATGAGCGCTCTTCTGGTCCATATCCTTTCCAGTGGACCAGGTACTGCAAAGAGCGGCGCACCCGCCGAGAGTCCACAATATGTCCGACCTCATACTCCAATTGACCCTCCACCAACACTGGAGGAACAACAGTCTCAGAGTTGTCTTTGACAGATCCTGCAGGTTTCAACAGAGACTTATGGAACACATTAGATATTTTTAAGGAGGCGGGGAGATGCAACCTATATGCCACAGGGTTGACTATCTCCATAATCTCGTAAGGACCAATGAACTTTGGTCCCAACTTAAATGATGGTACCTTTAAGTTGTTACGTGTGGAGAGCCAAACCTTCTCTCCCACCTGAAACATGTCTCCCGAGGCTCTCTTTTTGTCCGCAAAATATTTGTATCTCCCCTGGGCCCGAGAGATATTACGCCGGACTTCAGCCCAGAGGTTTTTTAACCGTTGAACGGACCCCTCTGCTCCTGGACAACCGGAATCAACCCGAGAAAACTCCCCAAAATGCAGATTGAAGCCATAGTTAATCAGGAATGGGGACATGTTGGTGGACTGACTCACCCGGTTGTTAAAAGTGAATTCAGCCAACGGTAACGCATCACACCAATCCTCCTGTCTGGCGGAGGTCAGACACCTGAGAATTTGTTTCAGGGATTGATTGGTGCGTTCTGTCTGACCATTGCTCTCCAGGTGATATGCCGACGAGAAGGAGAGTGAGATGCCCAATTTCATACAGAACGCCCTCCAAAATTTGGCCACAAACTGCACACCTCTGTCAGACACAACATTCAGGGGTACCCCATGCAATTGGACCACATGCTGCACAAGAAACCTTGACAATGTTTCTGCTGAAAGTAATGCTGCCAAAGGAATGAAGAGGGCTTGCTTAGAAAACCTATCCACCACCACCCAGATCACGATATTGCCCCTGGAAGGTGGAAGGCCGGTAATAAAATCCATGGAAAGATGAGTCCATGGCCTATCAGGAACCAGTAAAGGTATGAGTTCCCCAGCCGGTCGGTTATGCGAGCTTTTGGAACGGGCACACATGCCACAAGCAGAAACAAATTCCATGACATCGGACATTAATGAAGGCCACCAAAAACCCCTGGCTACTGCCTCTCTAGTGGCCATGATACCTGGATGAGCACTCAGCCTAGAATCATGAAACTCCTGCAGAAGTCTAGGCCGCAGCGAATATGGAACAAACAGTTTATCGCCTGGCCTGGTTGCCGGAGCTAGGGCCTGAGCCCTTAGGATTTCTTGTTCCAACTCAGTTGAGACCCCCGCCACTACTACTCCTGGGGGAAGAATGGAGGACGGCGGCTCAGGGGGAGACACTGGATCAAAACTTCTGGACAGGGCATCCGCTTTGACATTTTTGGACCCCGGTCGAAAAGTAATTGAGAACTGAAATCGTGAAAAAAAAAGTGACCAACGGTCCTGTCTAATAGTAAGCCTCTTAGCAGATTCAAGGTATGCCAAATTTTTGTGATCCGTGACAACCGTGATAGGGTGAGCCGCCCCTTCCAAAAAGTGCCTCCATTCCTCAAACGCCAGCTTGACCGCAAGAAGTTCTCTATTGCCTACATCATAGTTTTTCTCAGCTGAAGAGAACTTCTTGGAGAAGAAGGCACAGGGTTTGAGATTGGTAAGGGTGGCCGGACCCCGGGACATCACAGCCCCCACCCCCACTTCAGAAGCATCCACCTCCACAATAAATGTTTTGGACGGGTCAGGTTGTACCAACACCAGGGCAGACATGAAACATTTCTTAATCGCTGAGAAGGATTCCTTAGTGAGTACAGACCAATTTTTTACATCAACTCGCTTCTGGCTAAGATCCGTGAGTGGTTTAACCACTTATGAGGAACCTTTAATGAATCTCCGGTAATAGTTTGCAAATCCTAAGAAGCGCTGGAGCCCCTTGAGATCTCGAGGCTGAACCCAGTCAGCGATCGCCAGCACCTTCTTAGGATCCACACGAAACCCCTCACAGGATACAATCAACCCCAAAAAAGACAGCTTCTGTACAAAAAATGAACATTTTTCCAATTTAGCGAACAATTGGTTCTCCCTGAGTCTCTGCAGAACTGTCTTTAGATGTTGCAAGTGAGATTGACTGTCCGGGGAATACACCAAAATGTCATCCAAATAAATAATAACAAAACGGCCTATCAGATCAGAAAACACAACATTGATGAAATTTTGGAAAATAGCGCAGTACAAAATCAACAGGCAAACTCACAACGGGAAACAGAGCCTGGTCAGAACCATATAAACAAGCTATAGCAACAAACAGGCACACGGGGGTCAGCACACTAGGCCAAAGGCAAAAGTATAACTGGCAGGGATTGAAGCTTCCCAGGGGTTTAAGAAGCTCTCCCAGAACCAGAAAGAGGCCACAATCATTAACCCCAAGTGTGCAGGTCAAAACCTGTACAGAGCTCCAGACATTAACCCCCGGTGTGCAGCTCAAAAACCTGCACTGGGATCATGACAGTTAGGTTATCAATCTTATCAGTCTCTCTCTCTGGTCTTTCTCGTGCAAGCAGCCCAGATCACTGGGACCTGCTGCAGCACGTCCCTCAGACACCCATCTTCTCTCTTCTCTCTCCTCTAACCAACTAACCACTAACTTTCACTCTTCCCACTCTTTTGTATCATCTTACTCCACCCGCCTCCCAGCACATCTCGTGTTACGAAGCAGGGTTCCACGAGGGGTGCTCTGCTAACCCCCAGCATGAAGCTGTTAGGTGGCCCCACTGAACTATCCTGTGTGTGGAATGCAGGTGTGGAGCGTGGTCAGGAGTTCCCACCTTACCTGGATGGTGGGGCACTACACCTTAGGAGAAGGTGCAGTACCTCTGTAGTGACTGAAGCCTCAGGGGCGCCACACAGACGTAGTCTGTATGTAGGTGCAGGCAGCCCAGCACTGATGTCCTCCCTACCGGGGCAGCAGGCTAGGTATGTCCCCCTGACTAAAACTGGTAGAGTATTTGGACAGTGTTTTACCTCAGTATTTTCCCTCAGTATTTGGTCAGTGGTTTATCTCAGTATTTTGTCAGTATTTTATCTTAGTGTTTGATCAGTATTTTACCACAATATTTGGTCATTATTTTGCCTCAGTATTTGGTCATTATTTTACCTCAGTGCTTGGTCGGTACTTTATCTCAGTGTTTGCTCAGAATTTTAAACTCAGTGTTTTGTTGGTATTTTAAGTCAGTGTTTGGTCAGTATTTTAGCTCAGTTTTTGGTCAAATAATGAGGTAAAATCAAACACTGAGATAAAATACTGACCAAATGCTGAGGTAAAATACTGACCAAACACTGAGGTAAAATACTGACCAAATACTGAGGTAACATAATGATCAAATAATGAGGTAAAATACTGATCAAATACTGAGGTAAAATACCGACCAAACACTGAGGTAAAATACTGACCAAATACTGAGGTAACAAAATGATCAAATAATGAGGTAAAATACTGATAAAATACTGAGATAAAATACTGACCAAATACTGACCAAAATGTAAAGTTATGTTTCCACGATGTGTGTTTGGTGAGTTTTTTACACTGCATATTTTTAAAAAATGCAAGTGATTAGAGTTGAGCGAAACGGGTCGAAAAAATTCAAAAGTCGCCGACTTTTGGCAAAGTCGGGTTTCATGAAACGAAACCCGACCCTAGGATGAGGTCGGCCACGAGGTCGGCGACTTACGCGCCAAAGTCGCGTTTCAAAAGTTTGTTTTGCGCTCTTTTTCAGCCAATCAGGATCCACGGACACTGTGGGCAACGTGATGACCTAGGCACGGGTCACCACCATCTTTCAGAAGGGCATGCAAGTGATTGGCTTGCTTTGGTGGGCGTCACAGGGGGTATAAAAGGGCGTGCACGCCGACCGCCATCTTACTTCTGCCGATCTTAGTATAGGGAGAGGTTGCTGCTGATTCTGTAGGGAGAGCGTTAGGCAGGGAAGAAGACAAAAAAACTGCTTCTGCTGCTAGCGATTTGGCCTGCACAACACACAAGTCACTGTGTGTGCAGTGCAAGGGGAGGCTATATAGTGGTGTATCAGTGGAGTTGGTTGTTGGGCTGTCTTTTAAGGCTTCCTGACACGCTGGCATTGCTGTTTACCCACTGCTCCGCAAACTGCTTTTTTAAAAGCAATCCAATCTCCCTTATCCTCTAGTCACTTTTGTCACAGCTGTGCCATCGAGCGTGTCACATAGCGCTCAGATATCAGTGGGCCTCACACAATCCACAAGTGTCCAGTGTCCAAAAGTGTGCGCAGAGATTCAAAATCTCCATTATCCTCTCGTCACTTTGGTCACAGGCAGCTGTACCATCGAGCGTGTCACATAGCGCTCAGATATCAGTGGGCCTCACACAATCCACAAGTGTCCAGTGTCCAAAAGTGTGCGCAGAGATTCAAAATCTCCATTATCCTCTCGTCACTTTGGTCACAGGCAGCTGTGCCATCGAGCGTGTCACATAGCGCTCAGATATCAGTGGGCCTCACACAATCCACAAGTGTCCAGTGTCCAAAAGTGTGCGCAGAGATTCAAAATCTCCATTATCCTCTCGTCACTTTGGTCACAGGCAGCTGTGCCATCGAGCCTGTCACATAGCGCTCAGATATCAGTGGGCCTCAAACAATCCACAAGTGTCCAGTGTCCAAAAGTGTGCGCAGAGATTCAAAATCTCCATTATCCTCTCGTCACTTTGGTCACAGGCAGCTGTGCCATTGAGCGTGTCACATAGCGCTCAGATATCAGTGGGCCTCACACAATCCACAAGTGTCCAGTGTCCAAAAGTGTGCGCAGAGATTCAAAATCTCCATTATCCTCTCGTCACTTTGGTCACAGGCAGCTGTGCCATCGAGCCTGTCACATAGCGCTCAGATATCAGTGGGCCTCACACAATCCACAAGTGTCCAGTGTCCAAAAGTGTGCGCAGAGATTCAAAATCTCCATTATCCTCTCGTCACTTTGGTCACAGGAAGCTGTGCCATCGAGCGTGTCACATAGCGCTCAGATATCAGTGGGCCTCACACAATCCACAAGTGTCCAGTGTCCAAAAGTGTGCGCAGAGATTCAAAATCTCCATTATCCTCTCGTCACTTTGGTCACAGGCAGCTGTGCCATCGAGCGTGTCACATAGCGCTCAGATATCAGTGGGCCTCACACAATCCACAAGTGTCCAGTGTCCAAAAGTGTGCGCAGAGATTCAAAATCTCCATTATCCTCTTGTCACTTTGGTCACAGGCAGCTGTGCCATCGAGCGTGTCACATAACGCTCAGATATCAGTGGGCCTCACACAATCCACAAGTGTCCAGTGTCCAAAAGTGTGCGCAGAGATTCAAAATCTCCATTATCCTCTCGTCACTTTGGTCACAGGCAGCTGTGCCATCGAGCGTGTCACATAGCGCTCAGATATCAGTGGGCCTCACAAAATCCACAAGTGTCCAGTGTCCAAAAGTGTGCGCAGAGATTCAAAATCTCCATTATCCTCTCGTCACTTTGGTCACAGGCAGCTGTGCCATCGAGCGTGTCACATAGCGCTCAGATATCAGTGGGCCTCACACAATCCACAAGTGTCCAGTGTCCAAAAGTGTGCGCAGAGATTCAAAATCTCCATTATCCTCTCGTCACTTTGGTCACAGGCAGCTGTGCCATCGAGCGTGTCACATAGCGCTCAGATATCAGTGGGCCTCACACAATCCACAAGTGTCCAGTGTCCAAAAGTGTGCGCAGAGATTCAAAATCTCCATTATCCTCTCGTCACTTTGGTCACAGGCAGCTGTGCCATCGAGCCTGTCACATAGCGCTCAGATATCAGTGGGCCTCACACAATCCACAAGTGTCCAGTGTCCAAAAGTGTGCGCAGAGATTCAAAATCTCCATTATCCTCTCGTCACTTTAGTCACAGGCAGCTGTGCCATCGAGCGTGTCACATAGCGCTCAGATATCAGTGGGCCTCACACAATCCACAAGTGTCCAGTGTCCAAAAGTGTGCGCAGAGATTCAAAATCTCCATTATCCTCTCGTCACTTTGGTCACAGGCAGCTGTGCCATCGAGCCTGTCACATAGTGCTCAGATATCAGTGGGCCTCACACAATCCACAAGTGTCCAGTGTCCAAAAGTGTGCGCAGAGATTCAAAATCTCCATTATCCTCTCGTCACTTTGGTCACAGGCAGCTGTGCCATCGAGCGTGTCACATAGCGCTCAGATATCAGTGGGCCTCATACAATCCACAAGTGTCCAGTGTCCAAAAGTGTGCACAGAGATTCAAAATCTCCATTATCCTCTCGTCACTTTGGTCACAGGCAGCTGTGCCATCGAGCGTGTCACATAGCGCTCAGATATCAGTGGGCCTCACACAATCCACAAGTGTCCAGTGTCCAAAAGTGTGCGCAGAGATTCAAAATCTCCATTATCCTCTCGTCACTTTGGTCACAGGCAGCTGTGCCATCGAGCCTGTCACATAGCGCTCAGATATCAGTGGGCCTCACACAATCCACAAGTGTCCAGTGTCCAAAAGTGTGCGCAGAGATTCAAAATCTCCATTATCCTCTCGTCACTTTGGTCACAGGCAGCTGTGCCATCGAGCGTGTCACATAGCGCTCAGATATCAGTGGGCCTCACACAATCCACAAGTGTCCAGTGTCCAAAAGTGTGCGCAGAGATTCAAAATCTCCATTATCCTCTCGTCACTTTGGTCACAGGCAGCTGTGCCATCGAGCGTGTCACATAGCGCTCAGATATCAGTGGGCCTCACACAATCCACAAGTGTCCAGTGTCCAAAAGTGTGCGCAGAGATTCAAAATCTCCATTATCCTCTCATCACTTTGGTCACAGGCAGCTGTGCCATCGAGCGTGTCACATAGCGCTCAGATATCAGTGGGCCTCACACAATCCACAAGTGTCCAGTGTCCAAAAGTGTGCGCAGAGATTCAAAATCTCCATTATCCTCTCGTCACTTTGGTCACAGGCAGCTGTGCCATCGAGCCTGTCACATAGCGCTCAGATATCAGTGGGCCTCACACAATCCACAAGTGTCCAGTGTCCAAAAGTGTGCGCAGAGATTCAAAATCTCCATTATCCTCTCGTCACTTTGGTCACAGGCAGCTGTGCCATCGAGCGTGTCACATAGCGCTCAGATATCAGTGGGCCTCACACAATCCAAAAGTGTCCACTGTCCAAAAGTGTGTGCAGAAATTCTAAATCTCCCCTGTCCTATAGACACCTTGTACCTTGTTTTACAATACTATATAGTTTGTTGGATTTTGTCTACATTTCTACCAAAAATGAGGAAGGCTGGTGGAAGAGGCCGTGGAATTGGGCGGGGGTTGGCAGCTGGTAATGATGGTGTTGGTGGTGGATCTGATGGTAGTGGCAAGAGCAAAATAGGACCGAATGCAGGAGGTGCTGACCCTGCGTCATCGTCTGGCTACATAAGGCCTCGAACGCTTAGTTTTCTAGGAGTTGGCAAACCGCTTTTAAAGGCAGAGTATCAGGAAAAAGTTTTGTCTTACATTGCTGACTCAGCCTCCAGCTCTATCGCCTCCTCTTCTTCAGTTGTAAAAAGTAAAAGCACTGAGTCGTCATTGGAGGCTCATGTTCATGAACCACACCTTTCCTTGTGTCCTTCACCCCAACCAAGATTGAAGGATGACGCAGGCCATACTACTGATTACTCCATGGAGCTGTTTTCACATACCATGCCTGGATTATCAAGTGAAATGGTGAATTACCCAGGCCAAGATGAATCTGACATGGAGTGCACTGATGCACAGCCGCTGATGGATGATTCTGCTGGTACATTCACTCAGAGCACTACATTGTCCTCGCAGTGTACAGAGCCAGATTCTGACCCTGATGAGACTCAGGTGCATCTTCCCGCACACTATACCACCATACACGGTGACACAGAGAAAGGTGCACATGACATAGAAGAGGAGGTGATGGATGACCCAGTTGTTGACCCAGATTGGCATCCATTGTGGGAAGAGGGTGCTGCTTCCAATAGCTCAGATGAGGAGCATCCACAGCAGACATCGACATCGCAACAGCTGTTATCTGGCACTCCAAAGACAGGTTCCAAACATCAAAAGAGTTGCTGGACAGCTTGTCCAGAGGGTCAAAAGATCACAGCGTGCTAGGCCGCAAAATGTCTGCCAAAGTAGGAAGAGTGCAGTGTGGCACTTTTTTGAACAAAATCCTCATGATCAGGCCAAGGTTATCTGTAAGAAGTGAGCAAAGACCTTTAGCCGAGGGAAAAATCTGAAAAATTTGAATACCAGTTGCATGCTTAGACATTTAACCAGCATGCACTTGCAAGCGTGGACACAACACCAAACCTCAAGTGCCACATGTGCAACTGATCACAACGAAGGTAGTCAGCAACGCTACATTGTTTCCCCCACTGTAAGCCCACCGGTTAGCACAGCAGCAAATGTTGAGGTGTCGTTGCAAGGCCACAGCAGTCAGGGAATCCAACTGTTATATCAACGACTGATTCTAGGCCATCAGAAAGAACACCAACTCCATCACCATCATCAACCCTCTCTCAGTCCGCCCTGTCCACCGCTACTTCCACCATATGCAGCTCTCAAGTCCAGCTCACCCTCCCAGACACTATGAGTAGGTCAAGAAAGTACTCAGTCTCTCATCCGCGTACACTGGGTTTGAACGCCCACATTGCCAAACTAATCTCGTTTGAGATGATGCCCTTTCGGTTGGTGGAAAGCACAGCTTTCCGCGAACTCATGGCCTATGCAGTACCACGCTATGACCTACCCAGTCGCCACTTCTTCTCTCGCAAAGCCATCCCAGCCCTCCACCATCATGTGAAAGACCGCATTGTCCATGCACTCAAGAAGTCAGTGAGCGGAAAGGTGCACCTCACAACTGATGCATGGTCCAGTCGGCATGGCCAGGGCCGTTACGTGTCCATCACTGCGCACTGGGTTAATGTGGTGGATGCAGGGTCCACAGGGGACAGCGGTGGTGGGACAGTGCTGCCTAGCCCACGGTATAGGAAACAGTTGGCTGTAGGCGTTCGACCCTCCTCCTCCTCCTCCTCCAGAAGCGAAAGCTCGTCCACAGAGCGCAGTCGTACGAGCACTCCATCTGCAGCTGCCACTGTTGCACACGATGTGTCCCCCTATCGAGCAGCTAGTGGAAAGCGTCAGCAGGCTGTGTTGCAGATGATGTGTTTGGGCGACAGACACACCGCCGAGGTGCTGGCCGAGTACTTGAAGCGACAAACTGAGTCATGGCTGGGCAGTGTACATATTGAGGCAGGCAAGGTAGTTAGTGATAACGGGCGTAATTTTGTGGCAGCCATAGCCCTTTCAAAACTCAGCCACATACCTTGCTTGGCTCACACCTTGAACCTGGTGGTGCAGTGCTTCCTCAAAAATTATCCGGAGTTAACAGCCCTGCTCCAGAAGGTGCGAAGACTGTGCGCGCACATCCGCCGGTCGCCTGTACACTCCGTTCGTATGCAGAAGCTGCAGCGATTGCTCCACCTTCCCAACCACCGCCTCATTATCGACATTGCAACAAGGTGGAACTCCACCCTGCACATGGTGGAGCGGCTGTGCAAGCAGAGGCAGGCCATAATGCATTTGTGGGAGGATACACGGCCAGGCACTTTGAGAGCAGACATGGAGTTGACAGGCGTGCAGTGGTCGAAGCTGAAAGACCTTTGTAAAGTCCTTCAGTGTTTTGAGGAATGCACACGGCTGGTAAGCGCAGACGACGCCATCCTAAGCATGAGCATCCCACTTATGCGTCTGCTCATGCAAACTTTGACGCACCTTAAGGAGCAGGCGTCTGCAGCCAATGTTGATGAGGAGGAAGAGGAGGAGGGAATCCTTGATGACATTCAGCCATTGTCTGCTCAGGGACCTCTCCTGGACGAGGTGGAGGAAGAAGAGGAGGAGGAGGAGGATGATGGGGATGATTACTTAGGGGAGGAGGATGCATCTCGTGGGGCAAGTGAAAATGTTGGCGTGGCAAGGTCTGGTACAGGGTTTGTGCGTGACTGGAGGGATGTGGATTTGCCAGAAAGTGCTCCTCCACCCAGCACTCGCAGTGCATCATTGACACCGGGAACATTGGCCCACATGTCAGATTATGCCTTGCGGATCCTAAAAAGGGACCCACGCATTGCCAAAATGATGAACGATGACGACTACTGGTTGGCCAGCATCCTGGATCCACGCTATAAAGGCAAATTACAAAACATCATGCCACAGGAGAACCTTGACCTAATATTGGCTAATAAACAAGCAACTCTGGTAAATCGGTTGCTTGAGGCATTCCCAGCACACAGCAGCGGTGATGGTTCTCACACGAGCCGTACGGGCCGGGGGCAGCTTGGCAGAGGTGTTCGTGGTGCACACAGCAGAAGTGGCGTTGGAGACAGGGGTTTCATGACAATGTTGTGGACTGATTTTTCAAATACCGCTCACACAACTGGTAATACTGCATCGATGGAAAGTGACAGGAGACAGCAGTTGTCAACTATGGTTACAAACTACTTTTCCTCCCATATCGATGTTCTCCCACACAGGTCATTCCCCTTTGACTATTGGGCAACTAAACTGGACACCTGGCCTGAATTGGCCCAATATGCCTTACAGGAGCTCGCTTGCCCAGCTGCAAGTGTGCTATCGGAAAGAGTCTTCAGTGCAGCTGGATCAATCCTGACAGAAAAAAGGACCCGTCTGTCAACCCAAAATGTGGATGATCTAACCTTCATTAAAATGAACCACGCATGGGTTTCCAAGGATTTTGTCCCACCTTCCCCTGATGACACATAGGGTGACAGAAAAATGGTTTGCTTTGGTCCACCTCTTGCTGGTACTTCACCTATTTCGCCTTTTGCATCAGCTGAATGTCCAACATCAACATATGCCACTTTCTAAAACTCCCTAACTGTGCTGCCTCCCCCCCCATGGCCGGGGTCACCACCTAGCGCACGACACCGTGCGAGTGCCGTTGCCCTGGACAGGTGGGTAGGCCGACTCTTGGGCGCGGGCACTGGCACAGGGTCCCTCATAGGGCAATCAAGTGTCTCTGACGGTGGTGGTGCACACCCGCCGTCAGACACACCGCTGTACTATGAGGGGCCCAGTGCCAGTACCGACGCCCACGAGTGGGCCCCCATTGCTTGAACAGGGCCCCAGCATTTGCAATCTTTACCTCTCCCTGCTCCTCCGCTGTGTAATCTGGGCCGTCAAATCCATACTGTTCCTGACACCGTCTGAGCCTGCCTCCTGAGACATATATTTTGAATGTGTACGCTATCCATACATGTTATCCGGGAATACGGTACCCTTTCTAACCTTTGTGCAATCACGTGCAATCCATACTGGGCCTAACACCGTCTGAGCCTGCCTCCTGAGACATATATTTTGAATGTGTACGCTATCCATACATGTTATCCGGGGATACGGTACCCTTTCTAACCTTTGTGCAATCACGTGCAATCCATACTGGGCCTAACACCATCTGAGCCTGCCTCCTGAGACATATATTTTGAATGTGTACGCTATCCATACATGTTATCCGGGGATACGGTACTCTTTCTAACCTTTGTGCAATCACGTGCAATCCATACTGGGCCTAACACCGTCTGAGCCTGCCTCCTGAGACATATATGTTGAATGTGTACGCTATCCATACATGTTATCCGGGGATACGGTACCCTTTCTAACCTTTGTGCAATCACGTGCAATCCATACTGGGCCTAACACCGTCTGAGCCTGCCTCCTGAGACATATATTTTGAATGTGTACGCTATCCATACATGTTATCCGGGGATACGGTACCCTTTCTAACCTTTGTGCAATCACGTGCAATCCATACTGGGCCTAACACCGTCTGAGCCTGCCTCCTGAGACATATATTTTGAATGTGTACGCTATCCATACATGTTATCCGGGGATACGGTACCCTTTCTAACCTTTGTGCAATCACGTGCAATCCATACTGGGCCTAACACCGTCTGAGCCTGCCTCCTGAGACATATATTTTGAATGTGTACGCTATCCATACATGTTATCCGGGGATACGGTACCCTTTCTAACCTTTGTGCAATCACGTGCAATCCATACTGGGTCTAACACCGTCTGAGCCTGCCTCCTGAGACATATATTTTGAATGTGTACGCTATCCATACATGTTATCCGGGGATACGGTACCCTTTCTAACCTTTGTGCAATCACGTGCAATCCATACTGGGCCTAACACCGTCTGAGCCTGCCTCCTGAGACATATATTTTGAATGTGTACGCTATCCATACATGTTATCCGGGGATACGGTACCCTTTCTAACCTTTGTGCAATCACGTGCAATCCATACTGGGCCTAACACCGTCTGAGCCTGCCTCCTGAGACATATATTTTGAATGTGTACGCTATCCATACATGTTATCCGGGGATACGGTACCCTTTCTAACCTTTGTGCAATCACGTGCAATCCATACTGGGCCTAACACCGTCTGAGCCTGCCTCCTGAGACATATATTTTGAATGTGTACGCTATCCATACATGTTATCCGGGGATACGGTACCCTTTCTAACCTTTGTGCAATCACGTGCAATCCATACTGGGCCTAACACCGTCTGAGCCTGCCTCCTGAGACATATATTTTGAATGTGTACGCTATCCATACATGTTATCCGGGGATACGGTACCCTTTCTAACCTTTGTGCAATCACGTGCAATCCATACTGGGGCTAACACCATCTGAGCCTGCCTCCTGAGACATATATTTTGAATGTGTACGCTATCCATACATGTTATCCGGGGATACGGTACCCTTTCTAACCTTTGTGCAATCACGTGCAATCCATACTGGGCCTAACACCGTCTGAGCCTGCCTCCTGAGACATATATTTTGAATGTGTACGCTATCCATACATGTTATCCGGGGATACGGTACCCTTTCTAACCTTTGTGCAATCACGTGCAATCCATACTGGGCCTAACACCGTCTGAGCCTGCCTCCTGAGACATATATTTTGAATGTGTACGCTATCCATACATGTTATCCGGGGATATGGTACCCTTTCTAACCTTTGTGCAATCACGTGCAATCCATACTGGGCCTAACACCGTCTGAGCCTGCCTCCTGAGACATATATTTTGAATGTGTACGCTATCCATACATGTTATCCGGGGATACGGTACCCTTTCTAACCTTTGTGCAATCACGTGCAATCCATACTGGGTCTAACACCGTCTGAGCCTGCCTCCTGAGACATATATTTTGAATGTGTACGCTATCCATACATGTTATCCGGGGATACGGTACCCTTTCTAATCTTTGTGCAATCACGTGCAATCCATACTGGGCCTAACACCGTCTGAGCCTGCCTCCTGAGACATATATTTTGAATGTGTACGCTATCCATACATGTTATCCGGGGATACGGTACCCTTTCTAACCTTTGTGCAATCACGTGCAATCCATACTGGGCCTAACACCGTCTGAGCCTGCCTCCTGAGACATATATTTTGAATGTGTACGCTATCCATACATGTTATCCGGGGATACGGTACCCTTTCTAAACTTTGTGCAATCATGTGCAATCCATACTGGGCCTAACACCGTCTGAGCCTGCCTCCTGAGACATATATTTTGAATGTGTACGCTATCCATACATGTTATCCGGGGATACGGTACCCTTTCTAACCTTTGTGCAATCACGTGCAATCCATACTGGGCCTAACACCGTCTGAGCCTGCCTCCTGAGACATATATTTTGAATGTGTACGCTATCCATACATGTTATCCGGGGATACGGTACCCTTTCTAACCTTTGTGCAATCACGTGCAATCCATACTGTGCCTGACACCGTCTGAGCCTGCCTCCTGAGACATATATTTTGAATGTGTACGCTATCCATACATGTTATCCAGGGATACGGTACCCTTTCTAACCTTTGTGCAATCACGTGCAATCCATACTGGGCGTGAGAACGGCTGGCGAGCTGTTAAGCAAGCTACAGCACCTGTCCAGACAAGTACAGGGATTCCCTAGCGAGGAGACTTATTTGATTGTTTTCAATGTTGGGACAGCAATTTTTAGGGAGCACTATACTCTGGAGAATGATAGATGGGGCCCACCATACACTGGAACATTCCAAAGGTGGACATCAGACACTGGAGCAGCATTTACAGGGCCCATTATACACTAGAGCATTAGAAATGGGGCCCATTATGTTTGGAGCATTATTTGGGCCCATAAGACAGTGGAGCTTCATCCATGGGGACCAACATATACTGTAGCATTATGTGGAGCTCATCATATACTGTTTCAAACATTATATGGGACCAATGATTCTGTATGGAGAAATAGATGGGCCTCGTCATGAGATGTAAAAAGTGAGGTATTTTTCATTGTACTATACCGCTATTTATCTGCCGTATCGGAGCATGATGAGTTGTGGTATGTGTTAAAGGGGCACTCTTTCGCCCAGGGCACATGAAAACCTGCAGCCAGCCCTCCCCCCCCCCACAACTTTAGCCAAATAACCCCCATTTTTCAGTGCGTAACTTATATTATGAAGTTAATTAAGGTTGACAAGCTTAAGTAAGAAGAATTGATGCTTTTGGCATTCAAATGGGCACTGTAGGTGTGTTTCCTGTCCTCCTCTCACTGCCGACTTTTATTCCCCATTGACTTACATTGGGTTTCGTGTTTCGGGATGACCCCGACTTTTCCCTATAATCGGACGATCTTGCTCGACCCGACTTTTGGAAAAGTCGGGTTTCACGAAACGAAATGCGACCCTAAAAAACCAAAAGTCGCTCAACTCTACAAGTGATCTATTTTGTTTGATTTATGCAGAAATAGTTCAGAAAATCTGCCACATCAAGAGCTCATAGTGGGAATATAACCTTACTAAATTATCAGAATTTTCTCTTACAAGACTATGTTCCCACGATGAGCTTTTGGTGAGTTTTTGATGTTGCAGATTTTCTACACATTTTCTGCACCCATTAGTCACTTAATGGGTGTAGAAAACACATGACATCATCATATGGGCAGTGCAGAAATGTTTAAAGGCATAGTAAGCTTAGTGTATGTAAACTTTTGACTTTTCAGCAATAAAAATGCTTTAGAACATTTTCTTTCTCTCATTATTATGGCATTTGGCAAATATTAATAATTATGGAAATCTTAACTGACCTAAAACGGTAAATGTTTATTCTGATTTCATGTCAGATATTGAGAAAAACAAGAATATTTGTCTTTTTATATAGTGTATGTAAACTTCTGGTTTCAACTGTATAATAAATTGGTGAATGAGGGAGGATGCTGTTAGAGACTTTGCATCCTCAACCCTCAATTAATTTTAAGCTTCTATACAGCATCCTCCCCACCTCACAATTCATTATAAATCTTTGTATGGTATAATGTCCTCTAAACCTCTATCTACATAGATAAAGCGGAGTGTATGTATGTGTGTGTGTATAAAGCCACGCCCACACCACATAGCCACGCCCACTCTGCATAGCCACTCTCACTCCACATGCAAAGCCCCATCCACATGGCCCACGTTGTTAGCGCACACAGGCGGAGACACATTCACCTCGAAAGCCTCCTTGCAAAACTCACTGGATGTGATGTCCCAGCTGCTACAAGCTACAATCAGGGTCAACGCCTTCAGAGTATCAGTGCACAGCAGGCACAGGCCACATCTAGCTCCGTTGTGTCTAGAATGAAGTTGCTCCTGTGAGGTATGACATTAAAGGAAAGGGAGGAGCCTCATGGATTATACCACTGTGCTCATAGCAGGAAGTTGGTGTGAGGGGAAGAGAGGAGTGAGGAGAAAATGAGAGGAGTGAGGGAAAAATGAGAGGTGTGAGGGGAAAATGAGAGGAGTAAGGGGGAAATGAGAGGAGTGAGAGGAAAATGAGAGGAGTGAGGGGACGATGAGAGGAGTGAGGGGAAAATGAGAGGTGTGAGAGGAAAATGAGAGGAATGAGGGGAAAATAGTGGAATGAAGGGAAAATGAGAGGTGGGACGTGAAAATTAGAGGTGTCAGGTGAAAATGAAGAGGTGTGAGTGGAAAATGGGAGGAGTGAGGGGAAAATAGTGCAGTGATCAGAAAATGAGAGGTGTGAAGTGAAAATGAGAGATTGAGGGGTAAAAATGAGAGGATTGAGGGGGAAATGAGAGGTGTGAGGCGGAAAATGAGAAAAGTAAGGGAAAAATGAGAGATGTAAGGGGGAAATATAATTTGTTATTACAAACCACAGTTAGTTACTCTGCCCCGGCAACGCCAGGCTCTTCAGCTAGTTAATATATATACGTTCTGTATATCTTGTATGTGTTTGTATTTATATATGTATATATATATATATATATACACACACAAATAATATATAGATATATATATAGATATATAGATATAGATATCTATGTGTGCTGTGAAGTTGCTTGCAAGTATCTTCATTAGCATTTTGGAAAGAAAGACTAAGCGAAGTGCAAATTCCCGCTGAAAGACCCGCTTACCAATGACAATTCTCATCACTTAATTATGAGAGGTTGTTCATCAAAGCTCTATACTATAAAAGTATGGTTTCAACTGTGGAGGAGGTTTTGGCACAAAGCCTTGGCTGTGTGCCGCATTTAAGTTAATGAGGAACATTTTCATTCCTGGAACAGATTGGAGGTTATTTTGCTGCAACTTAATGTCTAACAGTCAAATTATTCTTAAATAGAAAGTTATTTTAATAGAAAGTATTGCTGTAGACTAATATTGTAAAGAGGTGCAGAGGCTGTAACTCTTATGCAAGTGAAAGAAGCTCTGATACTTTGTTTTCATTGCCTTTATATATAATAATAATAATAATAATAATAAATAATAATATTTTTATTTATATAGCGCCAACATATTCTGCAGCGCTTTACAGTTTGCACACATTATCATCGCTGTCCCCAATGGGCTCACAATTTAAATTCCCTATCAGTATGTCTTTGGAATGTGGGAGGAAATCGGAGCACTCGGAGGAAACCCACGTAAACACGAGGAGAACATATATATATATATATATATATATATATATATATATATGATCTCAGTAATACGTTTAAGTCTATTCTGCTACCGTTAGCAACATTACTAAACCTTATACTTATTTACTTGGATTTATATTATTGTTTCCCACTATAAGCAGCACGACACTCAATTCTTTCTGCATGTTATAGGTGAAAACATAGAGACACCATCATAAACTGGGCAATCTGACCATGCAGATTTTCACATTTGTGAGACATTATCTGCTGCAGGTAAGAAGTGGTGTGGGCTACCATAGTCTTAGTTAGTCTATTTATACAGTATGTCTACTTGTCCTATTATTCTAGATTATTTCCCATTATGATTTGTTTTCAAGAATTACAAACATATTAAATTACACCCCTTGTGGAATTATTTCCACCCATATTCCCCACTGCTCATTTTTACATTTTTTTGCTGCTCCCTGTTCCCGTTATTATATTGCTGATTTTCTATGCTTTAGTTTGTCTTTTCAATGGCATACTATATGATCTATTGAGCATTGAAAACAAATCTTTTGTGCTTAATTTAACAGTGATATATAACACCAACAAAGAAAAACACAATACAAATATTTAAAAAATAGTATTATCTTTTAACTCATTACCAATTTATTACATACAATGCTACATCATATGTTATCTTCCTGTCCTTGATGCAGGGTCAGGAGGTGAGCTCATATTTTTACTAACAGAGGATGGCTGTATTATTCAGCTATCATGTTCCTCTAACAGCAGGAGCTCCTCCTGCAGTTGTTAACATGCTACATTCTGCTGTCAGTCTCTTACAGCAGCAATTACAGCACTTGGCCTGGGAAGAAAATATGGGTTATGTTCTAGCTGCATATCTGTTCCTTCTCGACTTAAAGGGAATCTGTCAACTATTTTTTGGTTTATAAGATGTGGCCACCGCCATCCGGGGCTTATCTACAGCATTCTGTAATGCTGTAGATAAGCCCCCGATGTAACCTGAAAGATAAGAAAAACAAGTTATATTATACTCACCCAGAGGCGGTCCGTGTCCGGTTCGGGTCCCGAGGGTGTCGTGGTCCGGTCCGGTGCCTCCCATCTTGTAGCGATAACATCCTCTTCTTTGCTTCTCGTTGCGGGAGGAGTTAATAATGTTAAAAAAAAGAATTACCTTTCACTCCCCAGATATTTTGACCCCCTGCTATTATCAGATTATAATTTTAAATGAAAAATACATAAATTCTATATATTTATTAAAAATATTTAACTGTCACATTTTTAATCTAATGTTCATATTAAATAACATGGATATTTTGCTTAAAGATTATCTGTCACCAGGTTTATGCTGTCCCATCCGACAAAAGTGATATTCACAAATCTAAACCGCAGATGAATTATCCGATCAACAGACCACTCAATTTAACCCCTTCACCCCCAAGGGTGGTTTGCACGTTCATGACCGGGCCAATTTTTACAATTCTGACCACTGTCCCTTTATGAGCTAATAACTCTGAAACGCTTCCATGGATCCTGGTGATTCTGACATTGTTTTCTCGTGATATATTGTAATTCATGTTAGTGGTAAAATTTCATGGAAATTTGGTGAAAATTTTGAAAATTTCACAATTTTCCAACTTTGAATTTTTATGCCCTTAAATCACAGAGATACGGCACACAAAAAACTTGATAAGTAACATTTCCCACATGTTTACTTTACATCAGCACAATTTTGGACCAACATTTTTTTTTGTTAGGAAGTTATAAGGGTTAAAAATTGACCAGCGATTTCTCATTTTTGCAGCACCATTTTATTTTTAGGGGCCACATCACATTTGAAGCCACTTTGAGGGGTCTATATGATAGAAAATACCCAAAAGTGACACCATTCTAAATACTGCACCCCTTAAGGTGCTCAAAACCACATTCAAGAAGTTTATTAACCCTTTAGGTGCGTCATAGGAATTTTTGGAATATTTAAAAAAAATGAACATCTAACTTTTTTTCACAAAAAAAATACTTCAGGTTCAATATTTTTATTTTACCAAGGGTAACAAGAGAAATTGGACTGCAAAAGTTATTGTGCAATTTGTCCTGAGTATGCTGATACCTGATATGTGGGGGGAACCACTGTTTCGGCGCATGGCAGAGCTCAGAAGGGAAGGAGCGCCGTTTGACTTTTTCAATGCAAAATTGGCTGGAAATCAGATCGGACGCCATGTCGCGTTTGGAGAGCCCCTGATGTACCTAAACAGTGGAAACCCCCCACAAGTGACCCAATTTAGGAAACTAGACCCCCCCAAGGAACTTATCTAGATATGTGGTGAGAACTTTGAACCCACAAGGGATTCACAGAAGTTTATAACATACAGCTGTACAATTAAAAGATCATATTTTTTCCTCAAAACTGATCTTTTCACCCCCAAATTTTATTTTCCCAAGGATAGCAGGACCCTAAAAGTTATTGTGCAATTTGTCCTGAGTACGCTGAAACCCCACATGTGGGGGTAAACCACTATTTGGGTGCATGGCAGAGCTCGGAAGGGAAGCAGCGCCATTTGATGTTTTTGGCTGGAATTGAGATCGGACACCATGTCGCGATTGGAAAACCCCTGATGTACCAAAACAGTGGAAACCCCCCACAAACGACACCATTTTGGAAACTAGACCCCCCAAGAAACTTATCTAGATGTGTGGTGAGAACTTTGAACCCCCAAGGGCTTCACAGAAGTTTATAACATACAGCTGTACAATTAAAAAAATCATATTTTTTCCACATAAATGATCTTTTCACCCTCAATTCCTATTTTTCCAAGGGTAACAGGACCCTAAAAGTTATTTTGCAATTTTCCTGAGTATGCTGATACCCCACATGTGGGGGTAAACCACTATTTGGGCGCATGGCAGAGCTCGGAAGGGAAGCAGCGCCATTTGATGTTTTTGGCTGGAATTGAGATCGGACACCATGTTGCGTTTGGAAAGCCCCTGATGTACCAAAACAGTGGAAACCACCCACAAATGACACCATTTTGGAAAATAGACCCCCCAAGGAACTTATCTAGATGTGTGGTGAGAACTTTGAACCCCCCAGTGCTTCACAGAATTTTATAATGCCTGGGCGTGAAAATAAAAAAATTGTATTTTTTCCACAAACATGATCTTTTAGTCACCAATTTTTTTATTTTCCCAAGGGTACCAGGAGAAATTGGACCCCAAAAGTTGTTGTCCAATTTGTCCTGAGTATGCTGATACCTCAAATGTGGGAGAAAACTACTGTATGGGCACACGTCAGGGCTCGGAAGGGAAGTAGTGATGTTTTGGAATGCAGACTTTGATGGAATGGTCTGCGGGTGTCATGTTGCTTTTGAAGAGTCCCTGATGTACTTAAACAGTGGAACCCCCCACAAATGACCCCATTTTGGAAACTAGCCCCCCTAAGGAACTTATCTAGATGTTTGGTGAGCACTTTGAACCCCCAAGGGCTTCACAGAAGTTTATAATGCCCGGGCATGAAAATAAAAAAATCGTATTTTTTCCACAAACATGATCAATTAGTCCCCAATTTCTTTATTTTCCCAAGGGCAATAGGAGAAATTGAACCCCAAAAGTTGTTGTCCAATTTGTCCTGAGTACGCTGATACCTCATATGTGGGAGAAAACTACTGTATGGGCACACGTCGGGGCTCGGAAGGGAAGTAGTGACGTTTTGGAATGCAGACTTTGATGGAATGGTCTGCGGGTGTCATGTGCGTTTGGAGAGCCCCTGATGTACCTAAACTATTGAAACTCCACACAAGTGACCCCATTTTGGAAACTAGACCCCCCACGGAACTTATCTAGATGTGTGGTGAGCACTTTGAACCCCCAAGTGATTCACAGAAGTTTATAACGCCCAGGCGTGAAAATAAAAAAATCATTTTTTTCCACAAAAATGATATTTTTGCCCCCAATTTTTTATTTTCCTAAGGGTAACAGGAGAAATTGGACCCCAAAAGTTGTTTTGCAATTTGTCCTGAGTAGGCTGATACCCTATATGTGGGGGTAAAACACTCTTTGGGCGCATGGCAGAGCTTGGAAGGGAAGGAGCACCATTTGACTTTTTCAACACAGAATTGGCTGGAATTGAGATCTGATGCCATGTTGCATTTGGAGAGCACCTGATGTGCCCAAACAGTGGAAACCCCCAATTCTAACTCCAACCCTAACCCCAACACACCCCTAACCCTAATCTCAGCCCTAACCCTAGCCCTAACCTTAGCCCTAGCCCTAACCCTAGCCCTAACCCTAACCCTAGTGGGAAAATGGAAATAAATACATTTTCTTTTAATTTTATTATTTTTCCCTAACTAATGGGGTGATAACGGGGGGTTTGATTTACTATTTATGGCAGGTTTTTATGTTTGGCAACTGTCATAGGCTAAAAGACGCTTTTTATTGTAAAAATAGTTTTTGCATCACCACATATTGAGAGCTATAATTTTTCCATATTTTGACCCACTGAGTCATGTGAGGTCTTATTTTTTGCGGGACGAGTTGATGTTTTTATTGGTACCATTTTCGGGCACGTGACTTTTTTGATCGCTTTTTATTCCGATTTTTGGGACGCAGAAAGAACAAAAAACAACGTTTCATGAATTTCTTTTGGGGGGTGCGTTTACACTGTTCCGCCTGCGGTAAAATTGATAAAGCGCTTTTATTCTTCGGGTCAGTACGGTTACAGCGATACCTCATTTAGGTCTTTTTTTATATTTTGGCGGTTTTATGCAATGAAAACTATTTTATATAAAAAATTATTATTTTTGCATCGCTTTATTCTGCGAGCTATAACTTTTATATTTTTTTGCTGATGATGCTGTATTTGGCTCGTTTTTTGTGGGACAAGATGGCATTTTCAGCGGTACCATGTATATTTATATGCGTCTTTTTGATCGCGCGTTATTGCACTTTTTGTTCGGGGTGTAATAATAAATCAGAATTTTTTGCTTTGTTTTTTATTTTTATTTTTTAAAGGGTTCACTAAAGGGGTTAACTAATGGGACAGTTTTATAGGGCAGGTCGTTACGGACGTGGCGATACCAAATATGTGCACTTCTATTGTTTTTTTCTTTTTTTATTTCCAAAAAATGAATTTATTGGGGAATATTTTTTTTTCTAATTTATTTAGCGATTTTTTAAAAATTATTTTTACACTTTTTTTTTTTTTTTAAACTTTATTAGGTTGTCCCAGGGGGGACATCACTGTCCTGTGACAGACCGCTGATCTGTCACATCACAGATCACTGTGACAGATCAGCGATCTGTCACAGGCATAGATGCAAACTTCCTCATGCCTGTGCTTTGCAGGCACTGAGGAAGTCAGCGCCCTACAGGCCCCCGAAGGTCCCCGTCGCCATCTTGGATCCGGGGACCTGTAAGGAAAGTGACCCCCACAGCAGCGCTGCATATTGTGCTGCGGTGGGGGGCTCAGGGAAGCACGGAGGGAGCCCCCTCCCTGCCGATGCTTCCCTTTAACCCCCGTGTTTGATTGCGGTGTGCAAGGGGTTAACATGTCGGGGGCAGTCCGTGACCGCCCCTGACACATAGTGCCGGCTGTCAGCTGTGATAATTAGCTGACACCCGGCCGCGATCAGCGGCGCTCACCACGTGGGCGCCGCTGATCGCTGTGACGTACTATCCCGTCCCTGGGAATTAAGTCCCAGGGCACATGGACGGGATAGTACGTCACATGGGATTAAGGGGTTAAAATAACTTTAGTTTTGCCCGCTTCCCCAGCACCCTTCGTGAGCTAAAGCAGCCGACTTACAGGGTGCTCCGCTATTCTAAAGTGTCTGTGCTGGGTGCAGGTGTTGGAGTGTGGTCAGGTGTCTCCACCTTACCTGGATAGTGGGGTACCACACCTCAGGAGGAGGTGCAGTGCCTCTGTGGCGACTAAACCCTCAGGGGTGCCATATTTTATAAAGATTGATTTTTGGGGATTATAATCTGTGGTGGTGGTTCATCCCCCTCCTTCGGCTGGAGTCACACACAACGTAGAATAATACTGGCCGTATTTTACGGCCGTAATATGCATAAATGGTCCCTAAATAGTGCTCCTTATGTCATCCGTAGTCAGGGTGTGGCCGCGTATTTTTCTCATGTAAGCATCCACATGTAATACGTATGTGATCTGTATAGCATTTTTTTCTCGCAACCTTGCAAAATGGACATTTAACGGTTTTGACGCCTGCACATAATTTAAATCATCAGCACCAACCCTATTTATTGCCTCAACATCAGGTAGCAGCCTCCAATCTGCCCATTTTGGTGCTGTGCTTGTGTTGGTGTCTTGGTGGTTGTTAGCAAACATTTCAGACACACTTCAGTTCACCCCAACTGATCATGTTCTGTTCAACTGGGTTTTGTACCGCCGCTTTGGCCAGCCATACCCAGTGATTGTGGATCCGAGGAGGAGGAGACGAATGTGGGTGCATCTGCATTTGAGACAATGCCTCACTAAAGGGCATTTTCACAGGCTTTATGCAGCTCTGAGGACACATCCTGACAAGTTTTTCCTCTATTGTCAGATGACCGTTTCTACCTTTGATGTTTTATTGGAGATCACCTTCCAGGACACCCAGATGCGCAAATGTATATCTGCGGAGGAGCGCCTTCTCCTTACGTTACGGTATGTAATTCTCAGCTACAGAATGTATGTAGATAATTAGTTTCTCAAATAATTCTGTTACTCAGTAACCCCTTTTTGGCCAAGAAGCATTATGAATTGGTAAGAAATATATGCTCTAAAACTTAAAACACTTTGATGTGTTATTCCACATTACTTAGGCCTCTTTCACACATCAGGTTTTCGCCGTCAGGGGCGATCCGGCGCTTTTGACAGAAACCGGATCCGGCGAAATGCAATGCCGGATCCGGTTCCCCCCCATTGACTTGCATTTGCGCCGGATCGCGCCGGATGGCCACGCGTTTCATCCGGTTTTCGCCGGATCCGGCAATGTGTCGCGATCCGGCGTCTGGAAAAAACGGCTACTGTAACGTTTTTTTGTCTCCGGCGAAAAAGCCGGACACGCCGGATCCGGCGCGTCCGTCTTTTTCACACAATGAAAGCCTATGAGCGCCGCAATGCGCCTGATCCGGCGAAAGCCGGATCCGGTGGCCGGATCCGGTTTTTTTGGTCTGAGCATGCTCAGTAGCTCTGCCCACAAGACATATATAAAAGCAAGACAGTGGGACCCACAGCCACACCCAACATGCCACCCAAGAAAGCAACCAAGCGCAGCAGGAGAAGGCAGGAGACCACTGCAGCACCATCAGCACCACCACCACCCCAAATGGAGCAGCAAATGGAACATGCTGAGGAGGGGAGGCCAGCAGCAGATGAGAGACGGTAATTATCAAATCCCCCATTCCTCCAAACTAGGGCTATTGAATATCAAGATATTCATTGGTCCTTTGTTTCTCTTTATTCAACAGCCGCCCAATAGATGCAGCAGCAGCAGCAGCAGCAGCAATGGCAGCAGCTGGAACACCACCCACAGGCATGGAGTGTGGCCACCAGGAAGACAGCACATCATCTTCTGGGAGCCCTCCCTCGCATCGTCAGCGTTTGACGGTAAGTTTTTATTTCCAAAATCCATCATCTCTGTAATATATGTCTATTCATTGCCTTTTATTTCAAAACAGGAATCACAAGATGGAGAGGAGCTCCCAGAAGAAGAAGGAAGGGGTGGACAGACACTTGGAGTGGGCTCACAATTGGTAAGTTTTTTGCATCAAACGCAGAAACACAACATCACACTACACACAACACATAGAAAACAATGTTCTGCAGACCACACACAGCAAACAAATGCCTACATCCAAAGACATAACATTTTTTGTTTTCTTCTCTAGTCTTCCCAATCTGGTGCTCGGCCAAGAGGTCCTCGCAGTGCCTCCCAGGGTCGTCGGCGACAGCAACGCGGCGGTCACCAGCGTGTAAGTATAAATATTTTTGCTTTGTTTTTTGGCACTTTTTATTTCATTTCTTTTGTGGAGGCTAATTATGTTATTTTTGTCTTTTTCTTTAACAGCCTTCACAGCGTGCTCCCGACTCTGACGGTGAGGATGGAGGACTCGATGTGGACCACCTCATCGATCTCGTCAGAGAAAGGGAGCCGCTCTGGAATATGGCTGACCGCCGCCACGCTGACCTTATCGTTACCCGACGACTCTGGGAGGAAATCTGTTCGCTCCTTGTGGGCCGCTGGGAGGACCTCGATGTTTGGGCCCAGATTAAAGAGCGTAAGTCAGAGAAAGGGAGCCGCTCTGGAATATGGCTGACCGCCGCCACGCTGACCTTATCGTTACCCGACGACTCTGGGAGGAAATCTGTTCGCTCCTTGTGGGCCGCTGGGAGGACCTCGATGTTTGGGCCCAGATTAAAGAGCGTAAGTATATACAGTACTGGTTGCTTGATGTAAACCAGTGTTTCCCGAACTCCAGTCCTCGTGGTCCCCACGGATCATGTGTTCAGGATTTCTATTTACTATGGAAATCCTGAAAACATGACCCCTGGGGACCATGAGGACTGGAGTTTGTGAAACACTGATGTTGTATACTAACCACTCCTTTCTCGTTTCAGGGAACAGAATTGTGAATCGGTGGCGGTCTGTGAGGGATCGTTTCAAGAAGGAGTTCAATAAAGAGATGCGGGCCCCGAGTGGATCTGGAGGACGCAGGAGCAAGTACAAGTACGCACAAGCCCTGTCGTTCCTCCGGGAAACAATGGTCACTAGAAGGTAAATATTACACACCACATGTGAAAAAAAATGTTAGATGTAACTTTTTTTTTTCAGCCAGGGCCATACCATTTCAGTATTTTAATTGTTTTTTTTTCTCTTTATTCCACAGCGCACTCGGGAGCCTGCACGATTGGACCCTTCTGAGGCGATCCCTGAGGAGACCGGCACCGAGGGACACTTCGACCGCCCCGGTACATCTGCACCTTCCCAGCCTTCCCACACATTCGACCCATCTGTCCCATCCACCAGCACAGGAGCATCGTGACCGCCTACATTACATGAAGCTGCTGGTGAGGAGATCGCTTTCCCTTTACCCCACCCTTCTGCCCCTGCCACCTCTAGTACACCTGCGGGTACTGGGCGGCAGCGGCAGAGGGGTCAGGAAAATAGTTATGCGCCAGAGTTCTTGCATCTGAATGCATCTTTCCAGAACTGTCTAAAAGTCTTGTCAGAGCAAATCTCCGCAGGCTTTCAGCAGATCAACTCCAGCATTCTGGAGGTGAAGACACTTCTGCAAACCATGCATTCAGAAGCAAGATCTTCGCCAAACCACACCTTTTTCAGGTCTGTTGTGGAGCGCATGGCAACACTATCTCCTACCCAGCAGATGCATGTAATGCATTCGTGCCACGGTGCTCTACAGCAGGTTACCTCCCAACCTCCACCTCCCACCACTGTAGTTCCTCCACCTGCACCCCCTCCAGCCACTTTCCATCCTCCCCCTCCTATTACATCTGCACCCCCTCCAGCCACTTTCCATCCTCCCCCTCCTATTACATCTGCACCCCCTCCAGCCACTTTCCATCCTCCCCCTCCTATTACATACCAGCAACCTCACCAGTACCAGCAACCTTCCCAGTACCAGCAACCTCCCCAGTACCAGACATCTCCCCACTTCCAGCAACCTGCCCCGTACCAAACTCCTTCCCCGTACCAAACTCCTTCCCCGTACCAAACTCCTTCCCCATACAACTTTCCATCAACATCATCTGCTCCTACAGTCCCTGCCCAACCCTCCACTCCACCGCCCACCACCTCTTCTGCCTCCCACATGTCCACCCATTCTGTAGCTTTTTCCACACCATCACCTCTAACTGTTCCTTCCCCACCACGATCCCAGTCCTCTCTCCACACTCCCATTGTCGAAGTGTCCCGCAGCCCCTCCAGCAGTATTTCCACCCCACACTACACCGAGTTATAATGTTTTTTTGTAATAAAAATGCCCATTTGGTTGGTTTCAAACCTTTATTAAAAAAGTTTTTTTAACTTTAAAAACAGTTTACACAAAAAAAAATATTTTAAATAAAAGTTAAATTATTGTTTACACTGGTTGTCTGTCATTTCTTTCTGCGGCGAAATATGTTTAAAAAAAAGGTTAAATACAGGGTATTTAAAAGGTAAAAAGGTATTCAAAACCAGGTATATAACTGTGGGTAAATTTTAGCTTTTTGCCACAGTTGTGTTCCTGGTTGTGTTTGAAGCAAAGTATTTCACCTGAAAAGTTGTGTTTATTGTTGGTGATTTCCTAACAATGTACACAACTTTTGTTAAAAGGTGAAATACTTTGCATAAAACACAACCAAGTACACACCTGTGGCCTAAAGCTAAAAATAGTAAGACCATGACAAGATAGCCAACTTTGGTTGGCAAAGGTATATACTGTTGGTCCAGAAGGTACACAAGTTTGGTTAGGGCACAAATCTTTCACACTCTGTCATCCTGCCAGTGTACTCTGCCTTGAGGTGACATAAAGTATAGTGCAAAATTGTCCCTCATTACTGAAACCGTCACAGAACTTCTAGTGGTAATATTTCCAATGACAACATCCATCTTCGCCAGTAACTTGCTCTTCTCTCCAACCTGCACTTTCTCCTCTACAACCTGTCAAAGAAGGGCTGTAGGAACATGCTATATATAGTTTTCCAGTAGCCAATCCCGTTCGGAAGGCCACAAGGGTCAATTTTAAAAACCAGATCCGGCGTAATCCGTCGAAAAACGGATAGAAAAACGGATGAACCGGATGAGACGGATCCGGTTTTGTCTGTCAAGAACAAGACGGATCCGGCAGAAAGCCGGATCCGGCACATCAGGTTTTACAAAACATTTGCCGGATCCGGCATTCAGGCACGACGCCGGATCGTGCCTGACGCCGAAAACCTGATGTGTGAAAGTAGCCTTAGCCGTGGTACATGTGTATATGTATTGTTCGCCTAGCTTCTTAATTACACACTGTTCTGGTGATCTATATGTAATGTGTGCATCCTTGAGAATGTATTTTAATGTATATATTTTCTACATTTGTTTAATTGTAGGTTCCTCTCAACTGGCCTTTCTTATGCAGCACTCTATCTGGAGTTTTTGATTGGGCGATCGACAATATCCAGCATCGTTCGTGCTACATGTTCTGAAATCTGGTCCAGAGTTCATCATCTGGTCATGCCAGAGCCCAAGATGGGAGACTGGTTGAGGATTGCCAGGGGATTTGAGTTGCATTGCCAACTCCCCAATTGTATTGGAGCCCTGGATGGGGAGCACATCCGTGTGTGTAAGCCGCCGAACACAGGGTCCCAATTCTATAATTATATACAATATTTTTCTGTAGTTTTGTTGGCTCTGGTTGACAGTAACTGCAAGTTTATAATTGTAGACATTGGGGCTTAAGGAAGAACTGGAGACTGTAGAGTCTTCAATTCTTCCATTATGAGTCGGCGGCTGCGCAATAACCTGTTGGACCTATCACCACCACGTCAGCTACCAGGCTCAAATCAAGAAGCGGTGCCTTATGTCCTAGTGGGGGATGAAGCCTTCCAATTGACCAGGCATGTCATGAGGCCATACCCGCGCAGAAACCTTGACCACCGGCGCAGGATTTTTAATTTGCGCCTTTCACGTGCCCGAAGATTGGTGGAGTGCGCCTTCGGCATTCTTTGTGCCAAATGGCGTGTCCTCCAGTCTGCCATTCAGCTGAGTGAAGCCAATGTCAATGAGGTAATCAAAGCTTGTGTGGTCCTCCATAACTTCACTAGACTGCATGATTGCTCCTCATCTGATGTCACTGAAGGCGTGGTGGACAATGGGGATAGGCCTAGGCCACATGTGCTCCCTTTACGGCATCCTCTCTCAGGACTCAAAGTACGTGATGTGTTTACCCAGTATTGTGTTTCACCTAAGGGTGCTACTACCTGGCAAGATCAGGCTGTTTGTTGTGATGTTCTTATTTGTGTGAATATAATGTTATTTTTTGTTGTTCTATGATGTGTGTGGTCGGTTTATATGTGATAAAGTTAACTTACTTATTCGAATGCCTTAAATAATTCAAGAAGAGGGCCAAAGATGCATTTTCAAATTTTTTATAAATGCAAAAAATAGGTTACAATACAGTTTACTATATTTTTTTCATATGGCAGATATTGCCCAGGCCATTTAGCCTTTTCTGTATATAACATTTGCATATTTGGACACCCAAATAGGTAACAAGAAATGATAATTACCAACAAAAACAAAAAATAAAACAATTTTGGATTTTATAACTGCTGGTAGCTTGGCGGAGGTGATTGCGGGAGGCCTTCCTCTCTTTGTTGGGGTTTGGGGTGCCCAGCTTGACCATCACCCTGTTGGGGTGGATGATTTTGGCCATGTGGGAATATGTGGCCATGTTCCTGCAGCTGCACACCAAAGAGACCATAAGGATACTGTCGATTCAAATCCTGTGGCTGATTGTAGCCACGTCCATCATACCCCCCAATATGACCATGTTGTCAAAACCCAGGTTGGGGCCAGCCTCCAACACCAGGTCTGTACAAGTGGCCATATTGGGCAGGTTGGTTATAGGCTGCCATTTGGCCATGTTGTTGCCAAGGTTGGTTTGGGGGGAATGGGTGGAGGTGTAGGCACACGTGCAGGCGGACACTCAGATCCTAATTGAGCATGCACAGCTGGTTGTCGGACAAGGCGGAGACTGTTACGGGTTGAGAGCTGCCACCTCTCAAGATACTCAAGCAACTCAGATGGGTCATTGGGGTGTGTGCATGCATCAATTAGTATCTGAATGGATCCTCGCACACGTAGCCTCACCTCAAGGGGTAGGGGATGGAGGTACCGGGCCAGGCTTCAGGAATATGCCTCTTCACCCTCATCTTGGGCAGCCCTGGACAGGTAATTTAGGACACCTGTGTCTACATGCCTCTGGGTATCAGAGGCAGTGCTGTCCCTTCTCCGTCTCCCACGGCGGCCTACTGCTGCAGGCTGGGGGGGACCCCTCAACATGGCCAGTAGGGCTGCTGCTGTTGCCAGGATCTTCTAAGTTGCTGGCTGCTGGTGGCTCTGCTGGGTCTGGACCAGGTGCAGAACCTGATGCTGGTGGAACTTGGGGGTTGCAAAAGCTTTGTTCAGAAGATGGGCCAGCCACCTCTTCACATCCCCCGTCCGGGTCTATAATGGGCTCAGTATCCGCCCTGTCTCCCTCTCTGTGAGGTTGGATTGAGTTCTGTTAGGAAATTTACAAAAAAACAAAGGTAGCTCTGACCCTAAAAAGCATATGTGTCATGTGGTGTGATGTCTGTACTTACGGTCTGAGATCCATACTGGGTGCCAAAAATGCCAAGCGGTCAAAATAGATGTATTTCCGCTTGGTCGGTGCTGCTGCCCCACTCCTGGCACTCTGCTGTCTTTCCCGCTGGTACTGGTCGCGGTGCTGCGCCAGCGTCTCATCACATCCTCAACAGCAATGTGAAGTGAAAAGTGACTGTAACCTTTGTGACTTGTGCCAAGCAATATTCCTAACATTTCTCATAGTCAAGTGGCCTAGTAGGGGGTGGTTTTTAGCTACATTTTTCTTTAGCAAACAGGGATACCTACATACACAGTATAGGATTGTAGGGGCTACTTTTCAAAAAGCTCACTTCTGGCCATTAAGCTGATTGGTAAAAATGGCAATTACTTACGAACTTGTTGTTGCTCCTCACGTGGCCGTTGGGCATAGTCTGGGAACATGTGCACACAGATGCACCTCCATGCCGCCTCTTTGCGGTCCCGGTCAGAATAATGGGCATCCCGTTGGTCCCAAAGTTCGGGCCTTTCCTGGACCAACACAATTAGGAGCTCAACATTAATGTGGCTAGACATGCTGCTGCAGGACTCCGTAGAGGCGTACTTCCTGGATGTCTGGAGCGCTTTTTGAGCTAATTTGCATGTCTAAGCTTCCTGATGATGGATTGGCACATTTCCTGTCACCTGCCAAAAGACCTGCGTATTTCTCGCAAGTCACATGTGTGGTCCATGTGAAATGCGTAATTTTTGCGCACCCATAGATTTGCATTGGCGTACTACAGTCGTAGTACGCTGACAATCGCAGCATGCGCGACAAAAATACGGCTGATAGGAGCTGCCCCATAGAGGATCATTAGTCCGTGTGCAATGCGTTTTTTTAACGCCTCTCACTCGTCCGTATTCCTCTCTAGTGTGACGCCAGCCTTCTTAAGTGTTATCTATAAGCATGAGTTTTTTGCCCTTAGCTAACTGACCTCAGGGATTTTTTCAGCTAAATATGTTCACATTTTGCGTTTTTTTTGCTGCATTTTTTTCTTCTGCCAAAACCTGCTCTCTAGGCAGTAAGGGTGTGTGCACACACTGCGGATTCTGCTACGGATCCACAGCAGTTTTGCTGTGGTGTACAGTACCTTTATATTCTATGGAAATAAAAAACCGCAGTGCACATGCTGCGGATTTGCTGCGGTTTCAAAATCGCAGCATGTCACTTCTTTGTGCGGAATCTGCAGTGGTTTTACACCTGCTCCATTGTAGAGGTTTCAAACCACAGGGGCAAACCGCAGGCTAATCTGCAGATAAACAGCAGGTATTTTGACCTGTGGATTTACCTGTGGATTTTGCAAAATCCGCGCGGAAAAATCTGCAGCAGAATCCGCAGCGTGTGCACACACCCTTAAAGAAGCTGCTTAGAAAAAGCAGGTTCTTAAGCATTTTTTCCTGCAATTTTTCTGTGTTTTTGGTCTTACGCACTGCTTTCTATGAGTGAAAAAAACGCTGCATACATACATACTGCAAAAACACTGAAAGAAGTGACATGCTGCAGTTTTAAAAAACACAGCAGTTTTCTAATTCAGTTTGGAAGAAACTCAATGTGTGTGCATGAGATTTCTGAAATCTCATAGCTTTTGCTGGTACTGTAAAACACAGCTTTTAATTTGCATAAAAAATACAGCAAAAACACAATGTGGGAACGTAGCCTTAATGTTCCCCTTGGTTGTCCTACATAGAAATTTTTAAACATTTGCTGCCAGGTACGACCACAGATAATAGTTGCACAATTAGTGTCAGTCATCCAATAATCAACATTTTTTATTATTATTTAGGTTCGCATACTAGACTCTATAATAGCACTATACAGTATGTGCAGGAAAATCTTGTACTGCCCTTAGAAAACAAACAGATCTGTTCATAGTAAGTTCATGATGTTTAACTGGGTAGAATGACATGGCTTCTTTCTTCCACAAACACTGTAATACCGTCTATGGATTTTATCTGGCATTGTAGCTCAGTTCCTTCTGAGTAGGCTGAGCTGCAGTACCACACACAACCTTTGGAGAGGTGGGGCACTGTTTCTGGAAGCATCAATGTCTTTTGATCCTGTTCAAACCCTTTACGTGATGAGAAGAAATTATAGCTGCTTTCACTATATGCCTTAAATTATGAATCTTTTTATTAACATATAAATACACTGTAGTTGTGGGGTTGGTGGTCATTAATGTTATGTAGCCACATTGTAAACCAATCAACGCTACAGCGTAAAACATCCGAATTTATGCACAGCTATGGGACCCAGTGAAAATTGCTGTCCTCTACCCTGGCAGCATTTTAGTGGTGTCTCTAGACTGCTAACATCAGGCTCCTGTATTACTTGAAAGAGATGTTCATTTGCTCCCAAAATGCAGCAGATGGTGTTTCATAGCTGGTCACAAATGGCTGTCAGTGAGTGTTTGTCTCTCTGCCAGTAACCTAGAGTTTGGGGACTCCCTACAAGAGCGTACCAGCCCTGACTCTGCTGATAACAGCATCTGAGAAAATGATCTGTCTTCTCTTCCCATTGTAAAAGGAGCAAACTCCAGATTGCTCACATGGGAATATCAATAGCAAGTTTTTTTGTGTATTATATTACATAGAAGCAGAAAAGAGCAATTTACAAAACAGAAATCTTTATGTTTTATATATAACATTTTAACAAGCAAGTAGCAATACTGATGCTGCCCAAATGCAAAACTGATCCCTAAGAGCCTTATCTTCCATTCTTTTATATTAATTAATTAATTATATTGTTGGACAAAATGTCCAGGCTTTTTGAAGAAGCGCTTGGACTCTGAACCATCATTTGTCATTTTTTAAGTTAATCATTTTGTGTCTTTTTTTTAGGCTGGTGTATTATATACCAAATTCATCAAAATAGTTGCATAATTATTGATAGATTGGTAGAAAATTCAAAAACGCCAATTTTGGGGGCACTTTTGGGGCACAAAGTTTGCACTATAGTTTGAATAGCTTTAAAGCTCTTGCACACCACCGTAAAAATCAGATGAGTGCTATCAGTCATTTTGACACATGGCACTTGTCCCCATGTTCAATTTGATCACACTCGGCCAATCATGTCTATGGGTCCCATTTTCACAGACTGACAGAATAAATAAGATGAAGAATTTATTTTAATTCTCTTTATCCAAGAAATTCGGATCACACTATGATCACACTCTGATCAGAGTCTCATCAGAGTGTGATTAGCATAATCGGACCGATTTTATCGGATGAGAGAAAAGCTTTTGTGTGACGCAACAAAAATAAAATAGACAGATTTTGTACTGCACTGAGGTACTGAGTAGAATTGTGCAATAGTGTTTCAAATAATCAGTTATCTTGATAATTATTTATTTATAATGAAAATGTTACACAGAATTCCAAACAAAAAAAACACAAAACAAAATAGGCAACACCAACTTAGCATAAAAAGGTGCAAATTAAATAATGAATACAAATTAAATAATGAATAAGATGTACCGTATTTTTCGCTTTATAAGACTCACCTGATTATTAGACGCACCCCCAAATTTGGTGAAGAAAAAGAGAAATTTTTTAATGTTAAATGGAGGTGTGTCTTATAATGCCAGTGTCCATCTTTCAAATCATATATATGTCCCTCATCCTGGTATCTATATAACCCCCATCCTGGCACATTGCCCCCTTGTGCTGTCACATAACCCCCCATCCAATCCTGGATATGGCCCCTGGTCACTATATGCCCCCCTGCTTGGACTCACATGGCCCTCTCTCTATATGCCCCCTGTTGGCACGCACATGGCCCCCCTCTTTCGATATGCTCCCGTGCTGGCATGCACATGCCCCCCATCCCTATATTACCCCTGCTGCCATTCACACTGCCCCCATCCCTTTATTCCCCCTGCTGTCATTCACATGGCCCCCTGTCCTTACGTAGAGTCGGTGGGCCGAGCTGGGTGGTGGTCCCTCTGTATATTGCGCAGTGATGTACAGACACACGATGAGGCAAGTTTCGGGGGCAACAGGTCCAAGTTTATTTTCCACCGTCCGACTGACGGCCCTCACAGCACACCGCAATATCTCTTTCTCACGGCCCTCCGTGTCAAGTGCCATTTCACACACCGTACTTTACACCAGGGACGTATTTATACGTACCACCCCTTGTTCACTCTGTGACGATCCTGTCAGCTCAATCACTGTGGCCGCCTTAGGCCCGTACACCATCAGCACTTTACTGGTCAGCTTCGTCGTTCCAAATACGGTGTCCTTCACCCCATGCCTCGTCTATACTGCGGTTCTTCCTGTCAGGACCACCCCCTGACATTCTCTCTCTTCAGTCCCTCTAGTTTGGTTCTCCTCACAGTGCACAAACTGTCGTAGTCCTCCTGTCACTGGAGCTCCCCCTGGGGACTGGAACTTTCTGGAACCCTCCTTCAAATTTATACCTTTCCCGGTTCCCTGTAACTCCGCCCCCATGACCAACGGTTTCCTAAGCCCTAAGCTGATGTCATGTCCTTTGCTCACACTCCTCCCTGCCCTCTAATGGTCAACCCAAGGTACTGCACGTCCACTACACTTTCCTAGCTGTTTCCCCACTGTAGTAACTGACACCTGTCTAAACTGTGCAAACCTTTCCTTCTCCATTCTGACAATACTGTCCGTCCATCAGGTCACCTTCCCTACACTTATATTCCCCCCTGCTGGCATGCACATGGCCCCCAGTCCCTATATTCCCCCTTGCTGGCATGCATACGGCCCCCCAACCCTATATTCCCCCCTGCTGGCAAGCACATGGCCCCCCGTCCCTATATTCCCCCCTGCTGGCAAGCACATGATAAAATAACAAACACTTAACTCACCTTCCGATCATGGCTACACACTGGGAGTCACTTGACCGCAGGTCTTATTAGTCTTGTGAGGGAAGGTCCTAAAGCTACAATGAACTGCCTGAATGAGCATCTGCTGCCACGCGCCCTCGCAGGAGGAGGATGTCAGCACAGACACAGGAAGAGCCACGGAGATGCTGGAATCAGGAGCCATCATCGGAAGGTGAACAGAGTGACGGGGCTGGGGAAAAGAGTGATGGCTCATGTAATATGCACCACTCCCCTGTCTACCAGCTCGGCGCAGCTTCAGCACCGAGGTGATGGACAGCGGGTGTAGTGAATATTGCATGAGCCTAATGAGCGGGAGCACTTGACCACCCGCTGTCTGCAGTCTGCAGCCAGTCCACCCCAGCCCCCTGACACCATGCCAGAGCGCCCCCCCCCCACTCTGTAGCACAGCAGCACACAGATTTGGATTATAAGACGCACCTCTCACTTTCCTCCAAAATTTGGGGGAACACAAGTGCGTCTTATAATCCGAAAAATACGGTAAATAAATCTCACTGAAGCATTTTCACTCTAGAACAAAGAATGCAAAAGCAATGATGATACACCAGAAAAAAGTGGAGTACATATGCAGGGGTGTGTGCAGGTGGCTAGTTTCAGCCCTGCATTCCTGTGCATGCCTGCCTAGTGAAGCCGGGTACGTTTGTGTGTTTCACCTTAGTGTATTGATTAATGTGATGTCTTTAAGTGGTAATGTCTCATGCTCTGTTAATGATCATAGATTATACTGTGTTAGTGATGAGAATAGGGACAGTTAGTAACTCAGATAGGTTTAGCATGTAGTAATGATAAGTGTTATGACAGTGTAGTTTTGGGTTAGTGCTAAGTGGGGCACTATAGAATTGGAAAGTAAGATGTTAAATTTCGATATGGAGATTTAGATTGAGACAATAGAAATAGTTAATTAGTTAGACCAATAGGAAATTAGTATGGGAGGAGTTAGTAAAAGGGTGAGCAGAGCTGGTCTAGGAAGTGTAGTTAGTTGTTGCAGAGAGTTGAACAGAGCAACAGTGCAGAGTTTGAGTAGTGAGTTGCAGTTGAAAGACATAAGAAGAACAGAAAGAAGAAGGTCTGGAGATGTTAGATCTTGGAGTACGTGGGAAGAGAGGCAGCTTGGAGGAATCAGTGGCTAGTCTGTGGGCTATCTTCTGTGATGTCCGGGACTTATCGTCCGAACAGGATTTGCAGAGGCAATCTGACACACATAGCACACCACAAAATGGACATTCTTATATTTCTGTAGCGGAGCATCAGGGAGTAGAAATAAGACCAAAGCCCTTCCCCATGACTGACACCCTGGCCCCTGTTACACATGTAAACCACCAAAAGCATAATAAAATCCCAAAAATTTTTTATTATTGAGCATTTACCCTCGTGTCCACTTATGACACAATGTGTTAAGGGGAAAATATATGGCATATGAATATATACAAGAATCAAAACTGTGCCACTTATATAGACGCTTTGCTGAGTATTGGGATCATGTTGCTTTAAGATACTTCAGATTTTCTGAGAAATGTTTTCTGTATTGTAGGCTTCATACAATACTGGGTGGACTGGGTGGACTAGGGTGGATCGGGCTAGAAGACAATAATTATGTACATAATGATTATGTAGCGATATGGGAACATATGAGATCCCACGAGATCAATACTAATTTACTATTTGGGGTAAACAGTAATTTGGAAATGCACCCATGATGTAACACAATGATTTCTGTTATAAAAACTGTACACCTTGGATTAAAGATAGAGAAGAATCATATTGACATGATACACCTTGTCTTGTGTATTCTTTTCTCCGTGCACGTAAAATCTCTGCCAGAGATCCAATTCGGCCACAGACAATTAAGACGGGCCACACCCTAGTGTGGCAGAATCCTCAGAATCGACAATGCAGGGGGAGAAATTTGAGAGATCATCTTGTTAGGAGCCACTATGTAGAAAAACCCCATACTATCTTTAATCTTGGGAGTCCAAAAATTGGCTGTTTCCCCTGCGGTTCTTGTGTCGCATGCCCCAACATCCTTAGATGTGGGACCTTTGCATCGTCAGATGGGAGCAGGGAATACAAGATTCATGGTTACAGCTCTTGTAATATCACACATGTGATTTATTATGAAACTTGTCCCTGCTCCTTCATCTATGTGGGTCTCAAGTCTAGTGAGTTGAAGGTGAGGACACGTGAGAGATATTGTGGCCACCATGGATGTTGAAGATATTTCAAAATTGAAGACATTACCAAGACATGTCAGGATTGCTCACGGCTCTGATCCTGGCAGCTTTAAAGATGAGTAGGATTGATAGGATTCATGGTGGTGTCAGGGCTGGCAATCTAAGTCAAATGTTGGCACAATGTGAGTGCAGGTGGATTGGTACCCTTGACACCATGGCCCCAAAGGGGCTAAATGAAAAGTTGACCTTGTCCCCTTCTTGTGACCCTGTCCAGGCATTGTGCGTCTGAGCCTGGTTTATCATATTTGATATCTATAAATTCCTCCTTTTGTTTTGTCTCCTTTTCACTCAATTACGTGTATGTGGTTTCATATTTGGATTCCTCTGAACCCCACCCTATTTTTAACATTTTTAATTTTGTGTTTTCTCACTTTTTCATTTGTTGTTACTTTATCGCTGTTTCATGGATTTTGGACTTGCATATGTCTCTTGGACTCGTCCTTTATTTTCTTCTATGGCATGTGAAATGAAGACTTAGATATAATCTGGTTGAAACCACCTAGAAGGCTCTTGCACCTTGTACTTTACACATTTGTTGCTTATATGTAATCATATATTGTGATTTATTACACAATTTTATGCTTTTAATGTTGATTTTTTTTATTTTGCACTGTCACTTTAAAAATTTTTTTGTAATATATGCACGCTGCACTTTTTTTTAGGTCTAATATCTAATATGGACTCTATTATCCATCTGAGGCCTTTTTGTCCCCTTTTGTAGATTTTTATTTTGTTACCACTCATGGATATTTTCCTTCACACATATGACATATTATTATTACTTACACTTAATAATATTATATGGACACCTTCGAGAAGTCTTTTTTATGTCCGCCGCCTTGGTCTTCTTAAAGATGGCCACCACAGTGCACACGCGCGCCTTGGTTCTCGCAGTGTTTTGCTTTGTCTGTGGCTATCATAGTGTGCACTGTGTGCATGCCCATTGACGTCACTGGGTGAGCTTTTGCCCACATGCGCACAGTGTTCAGATGGTCGTGGAGGAAGGAGGCACAAGTGACATAATGTATCATGTGCACACTGTGTGACAGCACAGTAGTGATGATTTCCATTAGTTAAATTGGTCAAATTGGTACCAAGTACAGTGCAAATTCTCTACATTTTTGCAAATTTCAGCCAAAATCTTACTTTTTTTGTCAACTCGCACCTCTGTGGTCTCTATGAAAATATTGGTTACTTTAGTAGTAACTATAAGACATATATCATGCAAAATATTTTTTACATTAATTTATAATCACATTGTTTTTACAGCTTTGATTATTTGCTGGTACAGTTGTGTGAAAAAGTGTTTTCCCCTTCCTGAATTCCTATTCTTTTGCTTGTTTGTCATACCTACTGTTAGCAAACAAATTTAAATAATAGACAAAGATAACACAAGTAAACACAATGTGCAGTTTTTAAATGAAGGTCTTTATTATTAAGTGAAAATGAAATCCAAACCTACAGGGCCCTGTGTGAAAAAGTGATTGCCCCCTAAACTTAATAACTGGTTGGGTCACCCTTAGCACTAACAACTGCAATCAAGTGATAATTGGCAGAGTTTTTTACAGCGCTCTGAAAGAATTTTGGCCCACTCATCTTTGCAGAATTGTTGTTATTCAGCCACATTGAAGGGTTTCCGAACATGAACCACCATTTTAAGTTCATGCCACAGCATCTCAATCAGATTAAGGTCAGGACTTTGACTAGGCCACTCACAAGCCTTAATTTTGTTTTCCTTAAGCAATTCTGAGGTGGACTTGCTGGAGTGTTTTGGATTATTGTCTTGCTGCATAACCCAAGAGCGCTTCAGCTTGAGGGATACAATAACAGATAGCTGAATATTCTCCTTCAGGACTTTTTGGTAGACAGCAGAATTCATTGTTCCATTTACCACAGCAAGTCTTCCAGGTCCTGAAGTAGAAAAGCAGACCCAGACCATCAAACTACCACCACCATATTTTACTGTTGGTACCATGTTTCTTTTCTGAAATGCTGGGTTATATTTATGCCTGATGTAGCGAGACATACACCTTCCAAAAAGTTCAACTTTTGTCTCTTCAGGCCAAAGAGTATTTTCCCAAAAGTCTTGGGGATCATCAAGGTGTTTTCTGGCAAAACTGAGACAATCCTTTATGTTATTATTGCTCAACAGTGGTTTTTGTCTTGTCAACTCTGCCAAGCAGACTTTTTTTGCCCAGTATCTTTCTTATGGTGGAGTCATGAACACTGAGCCACTCCTGGGAAGGTTCACCACTGTTCCATGTTTTCACCATTTGTGGATAATGGCTCTAATGTTGTTCGCTGGAGTCTCAAAGCTTTATAAATGGCTTTATAACCCTTTCCAGACTGATAAATCAGAGCAAAGTACTGCAGTGCCGGGAAAGGACAGAGAGCCCCAGCACCTGCACACTGCAGTACAGGGCAGAGAAGTACGCCAGTACAGTAGTGCAATGCCAGGGAGCCATGAACTAAGCAAGAAGATGGCATCGCAAAAGATGGGAGGTGCCGGACTGGGACCTGCGACACTCATCGGACCGGACTGCCTTCCCCCGTGTGAGTAAAATAAAACTAATTTTTTTTTATCTTTCAGGTCGGACTGGGGGCTTATCTACAGCATTATAAAATGCTGTAGATAAGCCCTGAAAGGTGGTGGCCATAACTTATATCAGCCAATAGTGCTGGCAGGTTCGCTTTAAAAATGCTTGATCAGTTCATTTGTGACTGTAGTGCAAGGAACAATGACGATCCCACTTGTGATTTGGAATAAATAAGAGCAAAATGCAGTAAATTTTTTTGTGGTTTGAGGATGTGTTTGGTACCAATATTTTGTGATGATTTTGTGAATAATATGGAGAAACTGTTTTGTGGTAAAGAAATATGTATGAATGGATGGAGAATTTCAAGGAAAGTCCCACAATTGTCAGCCTGAAGGAGCCAGATGCCTATCCACGACTGATAACAGTGAGTGTTAAAGCCAGGTCTATTACCTGTTAGTCCCCTTGAAAGATGTCCTTTGACAAAGATTCATGTGGCGCCCCCAGGAGTATGGTCACCACAGTGGCATTACCTTCCTCCTAGCGAGTGTGATGTCAGGCTTGGAAGCAATAAAGGGTCTCTCTATCAGGTAAATGCAACACACAGCACGGTTCCCACTCCAGGCCAGCAGAGGGAGCTCTGAACCAAAACTGGGGGAGGAGCTTCTCTCTGGGGGCCAGGAAGGGGAAGTTTTAGTTAGTTCGTGTGAGGAGGGCGAAGTGTGTGGACGAGAGGAGAAGAGCTGGAGGATTGAGCAGCATTCAGGCTCACTTCTAGTGTAGCGCATGGTCCGGAGTCCGGTCTCCGAGGTTGTATGGATACTGATATTCCTGCAGCAAAAACTGAAGGAATAGGAAGCTGTAAATGCTCTTTTCCCACATAAGACTTGGAGGCACAACAGCAATGTGTGAGCCAGAAGAAGGAGGCTACAGCTGTCTGCCATGCGAAGGGGTTCTAAAAGAGAGCAAGCAAGAGCAACCTCAGTGTAACTAGTACTGCATGTACCTCAGATAAGCGCTAGAGAGGAGACTACACAACCCAACTGCACAGAGAGATTCCTGAGTTGCTTCCAGGCTGGCCAACTCCTGTTCCATCTGTAATCTGGATCATTGGACTGCACTTGCAAAGCAAAGTAAAGGTAAAGGAAACTGCACCCTGTTGTGTCATTGCCTTCTTCCTGCAACCCCTTCAGCACTGCTACATCTCTGTGCCTAGCACTGCACCCTCTTCCTCAACACCTATTACTACTGCCCTGGGACTACAGCTCTACTTGTGGGGAGCTCTTACATCTTACTGCCTTATACCATCTGTCCCAGAGGATCTACCTGCAGCGTCGGCTTAACCCCTTCATTGCCAAGCACCACAGGTGGCGTCACGTATCATCCACTTATAAACTTTAATCAGCCACGCTTAACCCCTTTTACATGGGCGCCCAGGGCCACAGACCAGGTCATCACTACTGTGACACTTCCCTCTGAGATAACGGGCACGGTACCGAGTACCCCACTGCCCAGGCGGGTAATCCATTCACATCTGGCAACGATTAAAGCAGTGGTGCATTTATGGCTCGCAGCTCTGCCTAAAATATTTTTAATGAGTGAATAAGAAAGGATATACAGGAAAAACACATATTTGTACTGTGTTAGCCAGCAGATAGAAAAATGTTCAAATTTGAGAGTTATTACCTTTTAATGGCTAACTGAAAAGAAGGTAAGAAAAAGCAAGCTTTCAAAAGTAGATGAGTAGTTTTGAATGCTTGTTATTTATTATCATCTTTTCAGTTAGTGATTAAAAGGTATCAAAAACCAAGTTCTCTCAACTTTTAATATTTTTCTAAGAAAGGATATAGTGTGTTGAAAAGCAGAGAGCTTATGAGAAAAAATAAAGAATTTGTATTTTCGGAGAAGTTGACTGAAAATTGGTACTGAACTGAATCTCTCCAACCCATATTCCACAGAGACCACAGACTAAAATAAATATTCCCAGAACTACCAGTTCTCCCTTGCAAACAGCCCCCTAACTTAAGGAATCTTCTTGTCAGAAGTGTACTCTCTTCACCATCAGTGATCGGCACATTCCCATGTAGCAATAAAAAATGCAAAACTTGTTCCCACATATTGTCATAAAATACAGTCTGTATACCCAACACAAATCAAGAATATACGATCAAGGATTTAGATTCATGTACATCCTCCAATGTGGTGTACAAACACACCTGTGGGAAAACGATTCTCTGGACTTGGACACTAATGACGGACTTAAAAGTCTTAATAGTAAACGGCCATTTTAAGGACAACAGAGAGAGAAGAATTTGGGAATACAAACTGCTAAGTATTTTCAATTCTTTAACAATAAGACTCAATTTAACACCAGGATTTATGACTCACTACATGGACACAACTCAAACCCCCACAAGAAGTGCTCTAGATAACTAAGAGAACATTCCCACCGCCTCTCCATTTGTAACAAAATCCCTAATTTGATTTCCTGACTTATATTTATTTGTATATTATATATTATTTATAAGGCATCATTCCTTCCACCTCATGAACAAATGTCCTGTTGTAATATCTCTTAAATGTTGTGCTCTTATCTTTTTAATTAATTTGTAAACCTGCCTGAGGAATGAGCCTCTGTGCTCTGAAAGCTTGTAAACATATTGTTTCTGGTTAGCCAATAAAGGTGTCACTCCGAGAATAATTTTGTAATTTTTGGGCATAAAAGTATTTACATTGGAAAGTTGACTAAAATAAAGTCTACAACCAGAGTGAGAAAAGTTTTTGATTCACCCTCATCATTTTAAATTTCGTATTCACAACTCGGTTTCTAGTTTCCTTAATTTAAGTTGTGTTGATGTCTGAGACATAATATGGGGGGTTTCCAGTGCACTGCAGTATTGATCAGTGTCTAGATATCTCCTCATTCAATACTACATGGATTCTCAATTCTAAATGAAACTTTTCAGTCCCTTAAGATTCAGGTGATCATAGACTGCACATGTGAATAGTGTCTATGCCTAGGGAGATCATTGCAGCTTGATATGAAAGATGATATCACAGATTAGTTAACCGTATGGGCACAGCCTCAGGGGAGGTATGCGGAATGAATCAGATTAAACAAAATTGATACAGTGAATACTTAATCAAACAGACAAAGGTAGTCTGCACAGCTAATTAGGGGCAAATAGAGTGTCCCTCTTGTACCTCATTTAACTGACAAATTGTGCAGACAGTTTTAATGGGAGTCTGTTTAGCAGGGAAAAAGCTGTATAGTTGACAGCTTGGCAAAATGTGGTTTCTGTAACACCACATGATGCTTATGGAAATAAGTCTGCCACAGCTGAGCTCGACATAGGGAGAGACACTCAACTGAAGGGGCCAACAGGAATCAGGATTTTGGAATGGATACCTAAAGTGGCAGAAGGCCTTGACAAAACTGTAGATTACCTGTCTCAAATTCACACATGCAATACTTAAAACTGCTAGGTTGTTTTAAGCAAGTTTTGGATTGATACTGTGTGGTCTTGGTTCATGCAATAATAATTAAATTTAGAGAAGAGCAAATCAGGCAAAATTCAAACTCACTAGTTTGGCCGGACTTTCCTGGGAAATTCGATTTGCAGAGTCGGTATTCTCTGCAAATTCTATGTTCTTTAATATACTCTGGGGTCTGCCCAGATCCCAGAGCATAATAAATGTAAGATGTAAAAAATAAAAAAAATATCCTTGTACTCACCTCACTGCCCCTCTCCTTCTCACTATTAAGGATCCGAAGAGGCGAGCCGTAAGGTGAGCAGAAGTATATTTTTTGTTTTTTTCATTTTGATGGCCATTTACGGTTTAGAAAAAAAATAAACTACAGCGCATATTGCAAAAAACAGGCCAAATGTGACAAAATATGGAGACAAAACCATATTTTTGATTTTGGATTTTTTTTAATCTTTTAATAGTAAGATGAAAAAACTATGTAAATTTGGTATTTCAATAATCATATTTACCCACAAAACATAGTAAATATGGCATTTCTCACACAAATAAAACATTTTTATTTTTTCCATTCCCACAGAGATGTCTTTTCCATTTCCATTGTCCATATGTCAATATATCATAAAGTACATTAAATAATTTCATTAAAAAATACATAGCGCTTAGAGACCCGATGTGTACGTTAGATACCAGTGCGCTGGTGCAGGGAGCTGGTAACCAAGGTAATCATCGGGATTCTAAGCGCCCTGTGCGCTGGTATCTTAACGTACACTGCGGGTAACTAAGCGACGTGCATCACTTGTAACCCGTGTCCTGATCGCTGCTGAGATCTGCCTGTTTGGCAGCTCACCAGCGACCATGTAGCGACACACCAGAGATCCTGACAAGTTCATATCGTTGTCGGGATCGCTGGTGAGTCGCTATGTGTGACGGGGCCCTAATCCAGCTGATGGTGTCTCTGTCAAAAGTTACATCCTCATGCTGAGTGTGAGATGAGGGATGTGACAAATATTCTATTACACCCTCCGCTTCTTATCTAATAATATGTTTGACAGAGGCAAAGGAGGCCAAGTGATACTGCATTTGCTGGGAAAGTTGCTGTCAGCAGTGCTAATGGTGGTGGATGGTGCTGCTAGTGGGGCTACCTAATTTTTTCTGTTATTTTTTTTTACTATCACACCAGCACATCTGTTGTTTATGCCATATTTTGGTGTAACATACATTTTTGAAGCAAATATAATGCTTAATTCATATCCAAAAGTTTGTTACCACACTTAGCCAACCAAGGAAACATATGAAATCAAACAGAAATGAGATGCAGAGTTCACGTGATATAAAAAAAGGATGAATTATTATTATTACTATTATTTATTAATATAGCGCCATTTATTCCATGGTGATTTACATGTGAGGAGGAGTATACATAATAACAATAAGTACATTAATCTTAAACAATACAAGTCATGACTGGTACAGGAGGAGAGAGGGCCCTGACCGTGAGGGCTCACAATCTTCCAGGGATGGGTGAGGATACAATAGGCAAGGGAAGAGCTGGTCGTGCAGTGGTATGGTGGATCAGTAGTAACTGCAGGTTGTAGGCTTGTCGAAAGAGGCGAGTTTTCAGGTTCCTTTTGAAGGTTTCTATGAAAGGCGAGAGTCTGATGTGTTGGGGTAGAGAGTTCCAGAGTAGGGGGGAAGCACGGGAGAAATCTTGTATGCGATTGTGGGAAGAGGAGATAATAGGGAAGTAAAGAAGGAGATCTTGTGAGGATTCGGAGGTTGCGTATGTGACGACTCTTGGAGTGGACCCTCTGGGTCATGGCACCAACCCTCCCAGGGCGAGCTCACCTAGTGAAGACCACCCCCTATACAGAGAGTGTCAGGGGCAAGCCCCAGGGGGTGAGGTACCACGACTGCTGGCACCAGGCGGCCGGCTCACAGGAGACACGAGTGAGTGTGTCTGCAGGAACGTGTAAGGTGTGGACACGGGAAACGTGGTATACAGCGACTTCGTACGTCCGGGTGAGAGTAAAGCAGGATGCATGCAAAGGAGCACGTCAGAGCACTGAGTCAGGCAGCAGGTGTGCCAGGAGGTGTAACAGAGTACAGGAGCAGGGTGTGTGCCAGAGGGCACATCTGAGCATAAGACAGAGAGCAGGATTGGAATGTGTGCCAGCAGGCACAACTGAGTAAGAGACAGAGTACAGGATCAGAGCATGTGCCAGGAGGCACAACTGAGTATAAGACATGGCACAGGGTCCGAGTGTGTGCCAGGGGGCACAGCTGAGTGTAAGCCAGAGCACAGGATCAGAGTATGTGCCAGGAGGCATAGCTGAGTGTAAGACGGAGCACAGGATTAGAGTGTGAGCCAGGAGGCACAACTGAGTGTAAGATGGAGCGCAGGATCAGAGTGTGTGCCAGGAGGCACAACTGAGTACAAGACAGAGTGCAGGTTCAGAGCGTGTACCAAGAGGCACTACCGAGTACAAGGCAGAGTGCAGGTTCAGAGCGTGTACCAAGAAGCACAACAGAGTGCAAGGCAGAGGACCCGAATACAGCGCACAGCCAGGCAGGGACCCGGCAGACCAAGCCAGGAAGCACAACAATAATCAGGCACCTCCCCTAGGGAGAGGTAGCCTGATATAGCACATGATCGCTAGAGCTTCCGGGTCAAGTCCTCCAGTACCATAGAGAGGACGAACCTGGTGGCCGAACTGAGAGGAGCGCGCAAGTGCACACATAACATGGAGGAGACGGGAACCTAGGTACAAGAGGTGCGCGTGCGCACCCGGCGGGACCCCCGGAGCGACCACGGGTCCGGAAGAGATGACATCGGGACCAAGGTCCTGTCCCCAGGTGAGCGTGGCGTGACAGTACCCCCCCTTTACACCCCCTCTTTCTAAAACTGGAGAGGAATTTAGACATAATCTGGGGTGCGTGGATATTCTCCCTGGGTTCCCATGACCTTTCCTCGGGGCCAAAACCCCTCCAATCATTCAAGAACATGGTTCTCCTTCTTACCTTCTTCATGGCCAAAATGTCATTCACCTCAAACTCATCCCCCATGCCAACAGGTTGGGGTGTGTGGCCTGGAGATGGATGAAATCGGTTAAGTACCACAGGTTTAAGGAGAGACACATGGAAGGAATTGAGAATACGGAGTGAAGGAGGTAGCTTCAGTTTGTATGCAACATCATTAATCCATCTGAGGACCTCAAAAGGACCCATGTAACGGGGACCCAGCTTGTAAGATGATACCTTAAGGCGGATGTATTTGGTGGAGAGCCACACCTTGTCACCAGGGAGAAATCGAGGAACGTCCAGGCGCCTCTTGTCAGCGTGTAATTTCATTCTGTCCCATGCTTTCTCTAGAGCAGTTTTGGTCTCCTGCCATACCCTGGAGAACTCCACAGACAGGTACCCCTAAGACAGGAAGTACCGGTAGAGGCACACTGGGATGCTGTCCAAAGACGATGAAGAACAGAGACTTGGTGGACGATTCACTGGAGTGATTATTGTAGGCGAACTCAGCCCAAGGAAGTAGACCAACCCAGTCATTCTGATGAGCATTAGAAAAGTGCCAGAGGTAGGACGTAAGGATCTGGTTGGTACGTTCTACTTGCCCATTGGTTTGGGGGTGATAGGCGGAAGAGGAATCCAATGACACCATAATGAGTCCGCATAGAACTCTCCAGAACCGAGAGGTGAATTGGACTCCTCTGTCTGACACGATGTGCTGGGGGAAGCCGTGAATCCTGAAGATATGGGAAATGAAGATCTTCGCCAAGTCAGGAGCAGAGGGTAGTCCGGGAAGAGGAATGAAGTGGGCCATCTTTGAAAATCAGTCTACAACCACCAAGACCACAGTACAGCCGGAGGAACAAGGCAGATCAGTAATGAAATCCATGGCTATGTGCTGCGATGGAGCCGACGGAACGGGAAGCGGGAGCAGAAGACCGGAGGGTGGTTGTCTGGGTATCTTGTTCTGGGCACAGGACGGGCAAGATGCCACAAAGTCTTTAACGTCCTGGGAGAGTGAAGGCCATGAATAATAGCGAGAGATTAAACCCAAAGTCTTTTTGACACTAACATGGCCGGCAATTTTGCACGAATGTCCCCAGTTTCACACTCATTTTCGGTTAGTCTCAGCCACAAAGGTTCTTCCTGTAGGTAGCGTGGCTAACTTGACAGGAGCCTCGGTAATTACTTTGGACGGATCAATGATATGAGAGGGTTCTTCCTCTGCATCAGATGACAGAAATGATCTTGACAACGCATCCACTCTAACGTTTTTATCGCTGGGCCGAAAATGTAGTTCAAAGTCAAAGCGGGCTAAGAATAGGGACCACCTGGCTTGCCGAGGATTAAGCCTCTGTGCGGACTGGATGTACGCCAGGTTCTTATGGTCCGTGAAGATCTTGAATGGGTGCATGGCACCTTCCAGTAAGTACCTCCACTCTTCCAAGGCCAAATTAATGGCCAATAGCTCCTTATCGCCAATGGAGTAGTTCTGCTCAGTGGAGGAAAATACTTTAGAAAAGAAGCCACAGGTGACAAGACGTCCAGAAGAGGATTTCTGCAGAAGGACTACGCCAGCCCCAGCAGAGGATGCGTCCACCTCGAGAGTGAAAGGTCTACTAACCTCAGGTCGATGAAGCGCCGGAGCAGCGGCGAAGGCTTGTTACAACGACTGGAAGGCCTCTTCAGCCTCAGAGGGTCAAGCCTTTGGGTTAGCCCCTTTGCGGATAAGGGACGAGATGGGGCGAACCAACGAGGAGAAATGGGGAACGAACTGTTGATAGTAGTTCGCAAAACCAAAGAAACGTTGGATTGCCTTCACCCCATGGGGCTGTGGCCAATCGAGGATGGCGAACACCTTCGCTGGATCCATGCATAGGCCCGATTCTGAGATAATGTATCCCAAGAATGGCAGGGACGTCTGCTCGAAGGCACATATCTCGAGCTTGGCACAAAGGCTGTTCTCCCTCAGGCGCTGGAGGACTTGACGCACGTTCTTTCTGTGGGCGGAGAGGTTTGGAGAAAAATCGAGGATGTCATCCAGGTAGACTACCACGCAGGAGTACAGCATATCCCAGAAGATGTCATTCACGAACTCCTGGAACACCGCTGGGGCATTGCAGAGGCCGAAGGGCATGACCAAGTACTCGTAGTGACCATCTCTGGTGTTAAAGGCGGTCTTCCACTCATCACCAGCATGAATGCGGATCAAGTTGTAGGCCCCACGAAGATCCAGTTTGGTGAAAACTCGAGCCCCTCTAAGCCGGTCGAAGAGCTGTGGAATCAATGGCAATGGGTACTTGTTCTTGACCGTGATATCGTTCAGGCCTCGGTACTCTATACAGGGACGGAGGGAGCCGTCCTATTTGACAAAGAAAAATCCCGCTCCTGCGGGTGAGGAGGACTTACGGATAAAACCTCTAGCAAGGCTCTCCTGAATATACTCAGACATCGCTTGGGTCTCAGCAGGGGATAGCGGATATATTTTACCCCTGGGTGGCATAAAACCAAGAATGAGGTCAATCGGACAGTCGTAGGGCCGATGGAGGGGCAGAGTCTCAGCCTCCTTCTTGTCAAAGATGTCTGCAAAGGACCAGTAAGCTGACGGCAGACCTGTAGGTGCCAAGGACGGACAGGCAAAGTTCATCGGATGGACGGGCAACAGGCACTTCTCCTGACAGAACAGTCCCCAATGGAGTATTTCGCCCGACCGCCAGTCCAGGGTTGGCTCATGAATTCGTAGCAAAGGGAGACCTAGAAGAAGCGTGTGAGACATAGCAGACAAGACGTGGAAGGAGATCTTCTCCCAGTGCAGGGCTCCGATCTGCAGCTCGATCTCTTCGGTGGCCTGGGTAACGGTCTCCTGCAAGGATGTACCAATGACCGAAACTATCAACCGGGTGTCACGTCCGCCATGTCTGCCATGTCTGTTTGTCTCAAGAACTCCTGGAGCGATGTGCATGCGCATGTTTTGTCTGCTGTTCTGCATGTTCCCTAGAGCAGTGTGCAGACTCACCTCATGTCTGAGCTGCAGGATGCCTGCGTTTCTGCTCTGCCTTCTGTGAACTTCTCGTCATGTCTGGAGTCCTTGATCATGTGACGTTTCTTAAGATCCTGCACTGTCTGGTTCTGCAATCATCTCGTCATGTCTAGAATCCCGGATCATGTGTTCTTCCTAGGATCCTGCACTGGTTGGTTCGGTGATCATCTCGTCATGTCTGAAACCCTGATCATGTGACGTTTCCTAAGATCCTGCACTGTCTGGTTCTGCTATCATCTCGTCATGTCTAGAATCCCGGAAGTGCTCCCCTGGTCCTGACCTGGAGGAGGAGGTGCTATGCCCTATATCAGGCCGCCTCTTCCTATGCTCAGGGCCTGATTATTGTGTGGCTTCCCTGCATGGCTGCTTGGTCTGTGGGGTTGCTCCCTCTATTCTGTGCCCTTGCACTCTGCCCTGTCGTGCATCTCTGCACACGCTCCGTGCTCATATTCCGCCTCTTGTCTTGTGCCATGTCTTGTGTTGTCTCTCGTGCCATGTTTGTCTTTGCCTTGCTTTGCCTTGTAGTCCTTCTGCTGTTCTCTGTCTTAGTCTGTTTTGCTATGTCTCGCCTTAGCTATGCTTTGACTTCTAGTCCTTCCTGTGTTCTCTGCCTCACCTGTTTTGCCATGTCTTGCTTTTGCTATGCTTTGACTTGTAGTCCTCCCTGTGTTCTCTGCCTTGCTATTCCTTGCTTTGTGTTCCTCCCTATGGTCTCAGTCTTTGCTTGCTCTGCCTCGCTCTCTCCTATGGTGCTCTGTAGTGCTCCCTGGCACATGCATCATTTCTCCTCTCCTTAGTGCTCGTTTCTATGTCTAGTCCCAAGGTCTTCCCTTGGCCTGGCCCTGGGCTTCTGCCTACGCTCCACTGCTAGACTCTGTCCTCGCTCTGACCTGGCTCTGTTTCTGCTTGTATTCCTTGCCTTGTTCCCTGCCTTGTCCTTGCATTGAACCCCGGCGTGGGTTCCCCTTGGCCGTCTCCTGTGCTGTGGTAAGTGCCACGCGTTTGTGTACAGCCGTGTGCACTGGCCAGTGTGGCGTGCCCCCTGCGTGGCTCCTAGCACGCAGCCCTTCCTTGTGCCCTGGTGTGGTTCCTAGCACGCACCCTGCCATGAACCCTGGCGTGGCTCCTAGCACGCACCCTGCCTTGAACCCTGGCGTGGCTCCTAGCACACACCCTGCCCTGAACCTGGCGTGGCTCCTAGCACGAAGGTTCCTTTGCCCCCTCCTGTGCCTTAGTCGTGCCTCGTGCTGGCGTTACAGCCGTGTGCATTGGCCAGTGAGGTGTGCGTCCCTGCGTGGCTCCTAGCACGCAGCCCTGCTCTGAACTCTGGCGTGGCTCCTAGCACGCACCCTGCCTTGAACCCTGGCGTCGCTCCTAGCACGCACCCTGCCTTGAACCTTGGCGTGTCTCTACACGCACTCTGTCTTGTACCTTGTACCTTGGCGTGTCTCTACACACACTCTGTCTTACCTTGTGCCTTGGCGTGTCTCTACACGCACTCTGTCTTGTACCTTGTGTCTTGGCGTGTCTCTACACGCACTTTGTCTTATCCTATGCTTTGGCGTGGCTCTTCACGCGCACCCTGTCTCGTTTGTGAACCCTGGCGTGTCCCCTACACACGCACCTAGTCTTGAACCCTGGCGTGTCCCCTACACACGCACCTTGCCTTGCACCTAGCCTTGAACCCTGGCGTGTCCCCTACACACGCACCTTGCCTTGCACTTAGCCTTGAACCCTGGCGTGTCCCATACACACGCACCTAGCCTTGGACCTTGGCGTGTTCCCTAACACGCACCCTGCCTGGATATCTTCGTGCCTCCTTGCCTGGACCCTGGTTTGCCTGCCGGATGCCCGGAACCTGCCGACCGTTGCCAGAGGTCCGGAACCAGATGACTACGGCCTGATGTCCGGATCTGACGTCTGCAGCCTGATCCCTGGACCCTGTCTGTTTGCCAGCAGTCCGGAGTCCGATGCCATCATGCCATTACCTGTACCTAGGTGTGCCACCTGGCACGTACCATGTTATGGACCTTGGCGTGCCCACGCGCGCACCTTGCACGTTTTGCTTGTTTACACTGTATGTGATCCTAAGTTATTCTAATGAAGATACCTTGCACCTACGTCTAGTCTCGTCTTGCTTCCTGCTCGTCCTTGTCGTCAGACACTCGTCTAGTGTCCCCTGAGCCGGCCGTCTGGTCCCAGCAGTCGTGGTGGCTCACCCCCTTGGTCTTGCCCCTGACACTCCCTGTATAGGGGGTGGATTCCCACAAGGTCAGCTCGCCCTCGGTGGGTGGGTGCCACGACCCAGAGGGTCCACTCAAAAAATGGGCTCAGCAGGAGCTGAGTCCGTCACACCAGGGAGTCTCCAGGGATCTGACAGGAATCCGGTATTTTTTAATCACCTCGAGTGTGATGAAATTCCCATCCGCGCCAGAATCCAGAAAAGCCTCCTCTGAGAGATGCTTGGCACCAAGATTCAGTAGCACGGACACGAGCAGGGAAGGAGAGGAGTCACGTACACCTAGGGAGGCCTCTCCTACCAATCCTAGGCGGAGAAGTTTCCCGGCCTCTTGGGGCAGGAACGAAGGAGGTGAGAGGAGCTTCTCTCTCTGGCTGATTCACGGGCACGCTTCTGAAACCGCAGGTCAATGCGTGTCGCCAGAGAGATCAGGTCCGCTAAAGAGGTGGGAGTGTCCCGACCTTTCAGTTCATCTGTGATCCGACTGGCCAGGCCATGCCAAAAGATCCCTACGAGGGCCTCGTTGTTCCAACTGAGTTCGGAGGACAAGGTACGAAAACGGATGGCATACTGTCCCACTGGTAGCGTCCCCTGATGGAGGTTAAAGAGGGACTTGGTGGTAGAAGCTAGACGACCCGGCTCGTCGAACACCTTGCGGAAGGTGTCCAAAAAGGTGGAAAGCTGAGAGATGAGTGGATCATTGCACTCCCAGAGGGGATTACCCATGCTAATGCCTCCCCCTCTAAGTGTGACACAATAAAGGCAATTTTGGTGCGCTCGGTGGGATAGTGCTGCGGCAAAAGCTCAAAATGTAACCGGCATTGGTTCAAAAATCCTCAACAAAACTTAGGGTCCCTGCTATATATGGGGGGGGCTTGCCAAAGCGCGGCAGCGAGTGCGGGACCGAGAACTGGACAGAAACGGATTGTATGGAAAGGAGCCTACTGTCTACCGATGCCATATAGTTGAGGATATGGACCTGGGCATCGCATTGCTGTGTGAGTTCTTGCTGGAGGCTGGCCGACTGGGAAGCATTCCCAGGGTCAGAGAACTGCATGGCCAACAAACGTGACTCCATGGATTTCAAAACGGCCATAATCCTAGTTTGATTAGAAGACTGAATAGTCGACAAACGGGAGGAGGCAGTGGTACCAGCGGGGTCCATGGCCTGATTATACTGTGACGACTCCTGGAGTGGACCCTCTGGGTCGTGGCACCAACCCTCCCAGCGCGAGCTAACCTAATGAAGACCACCCCCTATACAGGTAGTGTCAGGGGCAAGCCACAGGGGGTGAGGTACCACGACTGCTGGCACCAGGCGGCCGGCTCACAGGAGACACGAGTGAGTGAGTGTGTCTGCAGGAACGTGTAAGGCATGGGCACGGGAACACGTGGTATACAGCGACTTCGTACGTCCGGGTGAGAGTAAAGCAGGATGCGTGCAAAGGAGCACGTCAGAGCACTGAGTCAGGCAGCAGGTGTGCCAGGAGGTGTAACAGAAAACAGGAGCAGGGTGTGTGCCAGAGGGCACAACTGAGCATAAGACAGAGTACAGGATTGGAATGATTGGAATGTGTGCCAGGAGGCACAACTGAGTAAGAGACAGAGTACAGGATTGGAACGTGTGCCAGGAGGCACAACTAAGTAAGAGACAGAGTACAGGATCAGAGCATGTGCCAGGAGGCACAACTGAGTTTAAGACAAGGCACAGGGTCTGAGTGTGTGCCAGGTGGCATAACTGAGTATAGGACAGAGAACAGGATTAGAGTGTGTGACAGGGGGCACAGCTGAGTGTAAGCCAGAGCACAGGATCAGAGTATGTGCCAGGAGGCACAGCTGAGTGTAAGACGAAGCACAGGATCAGAGTGTGTGCTGGGAGGCACAACTGAGTGTAAGACGGAGCACAGGATCAGAGTGTGTGCCAGGAGGCACAACTGAGTACAAGACAGAGTGCAGGTTCAGAGCGTGTGCCAAGAGGCACTACCGAGTACAAGGCAGAATGCAGGTTCAGAGCGTGTGCCAAGAGGCACTACCGAGTACAAGGCAGAGTGCAGGTTCAGAGCGTGTGCCAAAAGGCACAAGAGAGTGCAAGGCAGAAGACCTGAATACAGCGCACAGCCAGGCAGGGACACAGCAGACCAAGCCAGGAAGCACAACAATAATCAGGCACCTAGCCTGATATAGCACATGATCGCTAGAGCTTCTGGGTCAAGTTCTCCAGTACCATAGAGAGGACGGTCCTGGAGGCAGAACTGAGAGGAGCGCGCAAGCGCACATATAACACGGAGGAGACAGGAACCTAGGTACGAGAGGTGTGCGTGCGCACCCGGCGGGACTTCCGGAGCGACCACGGCTCCGGAAGAGATGACGTCGGGACCAAGGTCCCACCCCCAGGTGAGCGCGGCATGACGGCGTGCAGATAAGTACCGGGAGACAAGGTCACAGATGTATGGAGGACCAAGGTTGAGGATGGCTTTGTATGCCATGGTTAGGGTTTTGAACTGGAGTCTTTGGGTAATGGGGAGCCAGTGCAGAGATTGACAGAGGGGAGAGGCCGGGGAATAGCGGGGTGCTGTGAGTTCATTTTCTGGTCTTCCAGTTGTGAGTTCTCCTTCCAGGCTCCCTCTGGCGGTAACAGGAGGTAGTGAGGCTGATTTAATCAGTAGAGATCTGCCACCTGATAATGAGGATGACGATTGGACCTCAGGAATCTCAGATTGGATTTAAGACAGCCGTCGCTCTACTCTGGTGCCGGTGATTCCTTCTGCTTGTCAGGTCTTGGTTCTCAGCTCTGTTCCAGTCATCTAAAGTTTCTTTGCTAATGTTCACACTTGATTTTGTTGTTCTATTCAGTTTTTGGTGTGGTCAGCCAGCCCCGGCTGGGGCTATGCTGAATTTCCACTCTTATTTATCTGTATTTGCCAATTTGCTTTTTGTCCCTTATTAGATTGGCCTCTTTTTGCTCTGTCTCAGAATATTTCAGAGTGCTGATATAGTGGGAGGTCTAGTGACTTCAGGGTTAATTTTATTATTAGAAGTGTTGGACATTATTTTGCAAGGTTTTGGGCAGATTGCAGACAGTGTCTTTCCTTTCCTCTCCTTTCTAGTTAGTTTGGGCCCCATCGTTTGCTCAACCTATTTTCCTGCCTGTGTTTGTGTTTTCAGCTTGTTTCACTGTCAATACATGTGTGGGGGCCGTCTTTTCCTTTGGGGTCTGCTCTGGGGCAGTTAGTTTTCCCCTTTTCTTGCTTTATGCTTATTTAGTCCTCCAGCCGTGACGAGGCATCTAGGTTCATCATAGGTACGCTCCACGGCTGCTTCCAGCTGTGTGGTTAGGATCAGGGATCTGCAATCTGCATAGTTACCAACCTCTCTGGTTTTTCTGGGCTTAGCATATTTAGGTTTTTTCCTCCTCGGTGACCCATTCATAACAGCGGGGGTAGAGGTGGATTAGCCAGGCTGCAGAGTTTAGAATAGATTGGAGGGGTGTGAGAGTGTTAGAGGGGAGGCACAGAGCAGGGGGTTGCAGTAGTCAAGGCGGAAGATAACGAGGGCATGGACTACGGTTTTTGCAGATTCTTAGTTGAGGAATGTATGGATCCGGGAAATATTTTTGGGTTGAAGTCGGCAGGAAGTGGAATGGGTTTGGATATATGGTTTGAAGGAGAGATCAGTGTCAAGGATTACCCCGAGGCAGCGAGCTTGTGGGACTGGGGAGAGTGAGCAGCCATTAACTTTAATGGATAGGTCCATTGGGGGGGTCGAGTGAGATGGGGGAAAGATGATGAATTCTGTTTTGTCCATATTAACCTTTAGAAATCTAGCGGAGAAGAAGGATGAAATAGAAGACAGACATTGTGGGATTCCGGTTAGTAGCGAGGTGAGATCTGGTCCAGAGATGCAGACGATGTAGATCTGTGTATCATCAGCATAGAGGTGATACTGAAAGCCGTAAGATTCTATGAGCTGTCCCAGGCCGAAGGTGTAAATGAAGAAGAGCAGGGGCCCTAGGACTGAACCTTGCGGGACTCTGACAGATAGGGGGCGAGGTGAGGAGGTGGTGTGTGAGTGGAGACATTGAATGTCCGGTCTGCTAGGTATGACAAGATACACGATAAGGCCAAGTCAGTGATGCCAAGAGATGAGAGGATCTGTAGTAATAGGGAATGGTCAGCAACAACCTGCCCTTAATATCGATGTGGCATGTACAATATGTGTCTTCAATTTAACAATATAAACATGTGTGGTAAAGCAGACCTACACAGTTAAAGGGAACCAGTCTCCAGTTTTGTCATATATCAATTAAAGTTATCACCTTATTCCATGCTGCATTCCATAAATGGTTATATAACCCCCTGAATCCCCCTCTAAACCCGCCAAAAATGTTTTGAAGTTCTCCCACACTTTATGTTAATCCTCTCAGTCCGGGCCGATGGGCATCCATTCCGTGATCTTCATCCCTCCTCCTTGCTGCTGCTCGCCGTCCTCCTGCCTTGATTGATGTGGATGACGCCTCTTGCGCCATCCACATTGCTGGTCAAAATCTTGCACCTGTGCTTCACAACTGCGCACTATGCTCACTGATGCTTTGCCCTACTGCGCGCATGCGCACTTATATTATCTGCCAAAAGCCCAAATTGGATGCCCATTGGACCGGACTGACAGGATTAACAATCAGTGCGGGAGAACTTCAAAAGGTTTTTGGGGGATGTACAGGGGGAGTCAGGGGGCTTTATAAGCATTTATGGAATACAGCACAGGTGCTGAATAAGGTGATAGTTTTAGTTGATATATCATAAAACTGGTGACAAGTTCCCTTTAAATGTCTCGATTTACTGTAATAATTTGTTTACATATTTTGGGTTAAAGCAAATTAATTCCTCTTTGCTAGAAAGGACCACATAAAACAAATGCCAAGAGGTAGGGGGACTGCTTAAAAATGCTGTAACACCCCCCAGTTTAGCTGTGTGGAGGACCGTTGATAAACTGTAATAGTAAAATAGGTATGCAAAAGTAAAATGATTACAACTTTGTACGTTTTTTCCAATCTTTATTTTTTTGGGGGGAGAGGGGATATTTTTTACTTAAAATTGTCTTGTCATTGATGTCATGGTAAAATCTACAAAGCCATTTCTTGAGAAAAGATTTGTCACCCTCCTGTTGAACATTGAAACATGTCTTAATTATAACTTGGGAAAGAAACAAGAGCTAGCACCTCATTTTCTTTATTTACTCCTTCTGTGAAGAGGTAATTGAAGTAGGCTGTATTCTAATCAACAGCCATCAAGTCTAGGCTCAGTGTATATAACAGGCTGAGAAGTAACATATCTATCAACTCTGGAGAAAACTCATTTGGTCTTCAAAGGAACTATACTGGACTTTCTGAAGCCTGATTCCAGTTATGAATATTATGTTTTTTTGTGAATGGCATATGTCCTACAGTTATGGGAGGCATACTTTTGGAGATGTAACAAAGTGACGAGTGTAACACATTTACTTACATCTCTTGGCTGCCTGCCCATCACCTCCAAATTAATTTTGGACAGATGGATAATGATATATATGCCATGCTTCGTATCTATTTAATAATTTTTTGGGACTTACCCAGTGTCACATCCAATTGACCAGCCCCAATTTGAGGTCATCCAGGGAAGATATGTGAGTGTGACTTTTCTTTGATAAATGCAGATTTTGAATAATAATTATTGTGAGTCCTGGAAGACACAGTTCTCTGTAGTTCTGTACCATTTTGAAAAAACGAGAGCTTCCCTTCGCTATGATTAGAGATGAGCGACTTTGCCTTTTTTGGGGTCGAGTTGGGTTTCATGAAACCCGACTTTCGCAAAAGTCGGGTCAAACGAAATCGGCCGAATATAGGGAAATGTCGGAGGCCGAATGAAACACGAAACCCAATGGGGAAGCAAAGTCGGCAGGGAGTGGAAGACAGTAAACACACCTACAGTGCCCATTTCAATGCCAAAAACATCAATTCTTATAACTGAAGCTTGTCAACCTTAATTTACTTCCTAATAATAGTTATGCATTGAAAACTGGTGGTTATTTGGCTAAAGTTGTGGGGGGGTAGGGCTGGCTCCAGGTTTTCGTGTGCCCTGGGCCAAAGAGTGTCAGTGTGCCCCTTTAACACATACCACAACTCATGATGCTCCGATACGCCACAGAAATATAGGTATAGTACAATGACACATACTTCACTGCTTACATGACATGACTGATTTATTTTAAATAGTACAATAGCACAAAAACAGGACAGTATATTACTCCATACAGTGTTATGGCCACCACATTGTGCGCCATACAGAATAATGAGCCCCATATATTTCTCCATACCAAATAATTAGTCACATATAATGTTCCATACAGTATCTGATGAGCTCCACATAATGCTCCATATATAATGGGCCCCATTTGTAATGCTCCAGTGTATAATGTGCCCCTTAGATGCTGCTGCAGTGTCTGATCTGCCCCATTTACATTGTTCCAGTACATGATGGGCCTCGTGGATTCATGGATGATGCTCCAGTGTATGATGGGCTCCAATAATGCTCCATATATAATGGGCCCCATTTGTAATGCTCCAGTGTATAATGTGCCCCTTAGATGCTGCTCCAGTGTCTGATCTTCCCCATTTACATTGCTCCAGTACATGATGGGCCTCATGGATGATGCTCCAGTGTATGATGGGCTCCAATAATGCTCCATATATAATGGGCCCCATTTGTAATGCTCCAGTGTATAATGTGCCCCTTAGATGCTGCTCCAGTGTCTGATCTTCCCCATTTACATTGCTCCAGTACATGATGGGCCTCATGGATGATGCTCCAGTGTATGATGGGCTCCAATAATGCTCCATATATAATGGGCCCCGTTTGTAATGCTCCAGTGTATAATGTGCCCCTTAGATGCTGCTCCAGTGTCTGATCTGCCCCATTTACAATGCTCCAGTACATGATGGGCCTCATGGATGGTGCTCCAGTGTATCATGGGCTCCAATAATGCTCCATATATAATGGGCCCCATTTGTAAAGCTCCAGTGTTTAATGTGCCCCTTAGATGCTGCTCCAGTGTCTGATCTGCCCCATTTACATTGCTCCAGTACATAATGGGCCTTGTGGATTCATGGATGATGCTCCAGTGTATGATGGGATCCAATAATGCTCCCTATATAATGGGCCCCATTTGTAATGCTCCAGTGTATAATGTGCCCCTTAGATGCTGCTCCAGTGTCTGATCTGCCCCATTTACATTGCTCCAGTACATGATGGGCCTAATGGTTGATTGTTGTGAGTTCATTCTCTGGTTCACCAGTTGTGAGTTCTCCTTCCAAACTCCCTCTGGTGGTAACAGGAGGTAGAGAGGCTGATTTGATCGGTGGAGATCTGCCACCTGAGAATGAGGATGACGATTGGATCTCAGGAGTCTCAGATTGGATTTAAGACAGCCGATGCCCTATTCAGTTGCTGGTGATTCCTTCTGGCTTGTCAGCTCTTGGTTTTCAGCTCTGTTCCAGTCATCTAAAGCTAAGTTTTTCTGCTAATGTTCACACTTGATTTTGATGGTCTATTCAGTTTTTTGATGTGGTCAGCCAGCCCCTGCTGGGGGCTGTGCTGAATTTCCACTCTTATTTATCAGTATTTTGCCAATTGACTTTTTTTCCCCTACTAGTTCAGTCTCTTTTTGCTCTGTCTCAGAATATTTCAGAGTGCTGATATAGTGGGAGAAGTCTAGTGACTTCAGGGTTAATTTTGCTATCAGAAGAGTTGGACATGATTTTTGTAGGGTTTTTTGCAGGTTGCAGACAGTGTCTTTCCTTTCCTTTCCTGTCTAGTTAGTTTGGGCTCCATCATTTGCTCAGCCTATTTTCCTGCCTGTGTTTGTGCCTTCATCTTGTTTCACCGTCAATACATGTGTGGGGGCTATCTATTCTTTTGGGGTCTGCTCTGGGGCAGTTAGTTTTCCCTTTTCTTGCTTTAGGCTTATTTAGTCCTCCGGTTGTGACGAGGCATCTAGGAACATCGTAGGCACGCTCCACGGTTACTGCTAGTTGTGTGGTAAGATCAGGGATCTGCAATCTGCATAGTTACCAACCTCTCTGGTTTTCTGTGACTTAGCTTGTTTTGCTTTTTTCTCCTCGGTGACCCATTCATAGCAGAATCACCAGCCATACCGCAGATTCTAGGGTACTCAAAAGCAGGAAAAAGTTGTTAAAAAAAGTGTCAGAATTTTTTTTTTTTATATATATTTTTTCCTCTTTTTTCTCTGGGGCCATAGGAGCATTTTTTTTCCTTTTTCCTAATGGAGATTAAGCAATTGTCTGATCGTGTGGAGCAGCTGGCTGCTGAAGTGCAGGGAATTTCCACCTACCTCATTCAGTCACATGCTGCTGAACATATGATCCCTACTCCTGATGTGTTTTCTGGGGATCGGTCTAAATTTCTGAATTTTAAGAATAATTGTAAATTATTTCTGGCCTTGAAGCCTAACTCATCGGGGAGCTCTGTGCAGCAAGTTAAAATTGTCATCTCCTTGCTCTGCGGTGATCCCCAGGATTGGGCTTTTTCTCTGACACCTGAAAATCCTATTCTGACTAATGTGGATGCATTTTTTCAAGCCTTGGGGTTGTTGTATGATGAACCTAATGCTGTTGATCAAGCTGAGAGAACTCTGTTGATATTAAACCAGGGTCAGGATTCTGCAGTTATACTGTCAAAAATTCCAAAAGTGGGCGGTCCTTACTATATGGAATGATAGTGCATTGGCAGCTCTCTTTCGGATTTCCTGTTCCCTCTGGTCTGGATGATTCTATGTCATTAGCCATTCAAGTTGATCGGCGTTTACGTGAACGTAAAACTACACGGGAGGCGCTGACACCTTTTGAACAAACATCTGAACCTATGCAATGTGACGGGGTTTTGTCTAGGGCGCAACATCAGGAGTTTAGAAGGCGTAATAAGCTGTGTTTTTTCTGTGGAGACGCCTCTCATGTTATTTCTGTCTGCCCAAAACGAGAGAAACGTTTTGCACACACATTTGCTGTGGGCAGTATACAACCTAAGTTTCTTAGGCAATTACTCTGATCTGCTCCTTATCCACGTTTTCCATGAAGGCTTTTGTGGATTCAAGAGCAGCGTTGAATCTGATGGATTTGGACTTTGCTCAACATTGTGGTTTTTCCATGACGCCACTGCGGACGCCTATTCCTTTGAGAGATATTGATGCTACTCCTTTGGCGGAGAATAAGCGTCGGTTTTGGACCCAGGTGATAATGCGAGTTACCCCAGACCACCAAGAAAATTGTAAATTTTTGGTGCTGTATAATCGGCATGATACTATTGTTCTGGGTTTTCCTTGGTTGCAAACTCATAATCCAGTTTTGGATTGGAAAACTGGGTCTGTGGTGAGTTGGGGTTGTCAGTGTGTTCTTAGGGATGCTCCTGTTTACTCCACCTCTCTTCAGTCTCATGATATTCCTGATTATCTAGCCGATTTTTCTGATCATAGAATCATAGAATCGTAGAGTTGGAAGGGACCTCCTGGGCCATCTGGTCCAACCCCCTGCTCAAAGCAGGATTCGCTAAATCATCCCAGTCAGATGTCTGTCCAGCCTCTGTTTGAAGACTTCCATTGATGGAGAACTCACCACTTCTCGTGGCAGCCTGTTCCACTCATTGATCACTCTAACTGTCAAAAAGTTTTTTCTAATATCTAATCTGTGTCTCCTCCCATTCAGTTTCATCCCATTGCTTCTAGTCTTTCCTTGTGCAAATGAGAATAAAGTTGATCCTTCTACAATGTGACAGCCCTTTAGATATTTGTAGACAGCTATTAAGTCTCCTCTCAGTCTTCTCTTTTGCAAACTAAACATTCCCAAATCCTGCAACCTTTCCTCATAAGACAGGGTTTGCAGACCGGTCACCATTCTGGTCGCTCTTTTCTGAACTTGCTCCAGTTTGTTGATGTCTTTTTTAAAATGTGGTGCCCAAAACTGGACACAATATTCCAGATGAGGTCTGACCAAAGAGGAGTAGAGGGAAATAATGACTTCACGTGATCTAGACTGTATGCTTCTGTTAATACATCCTAGAATTGCATTTGCCTTTTTTGCTGCTGCATCACACTGTTGACTCATATTCAGTCTGTGATCTATTAGTATACCCAAGTCTTTTTCACATGTGCTGTCACTTAGCCCTATTCCTCCCATTCTATATATGCTTTTTCCATTTTTATTGCCCAGATGTAGTACTTTGCATTTCTCCCTGTTAAAAACCATTCTGTTAGTTGCTGCCCACTTCTCCAGTTTATTTAAATCTTTTTGAATCCTCTCTCTCTCTTCTCTAGTATTAGCTATCCCTCCTAGCTTTGTGTCATCAGCAAATTTAATCAGTTTACCCTCAATTCCTTCATCTAAATCGTTGATAAAGATGTTGAACAATACAGGGCCCAGGACAGAGCCCTGTGGTACCCCACTTGAGACATTCTTCCAACTGGATGTGCAGCCATTTACGACCACTCTTTGGGTCCGATCACTAAGCCAGTTATGAATCCACCTAACAGTTGCCTTGTCCATTCCATACTTAATCATTTTTTCAATAAGGATTGTATGAGAGACTTTGTCAAATGCTTTGCTGAAGTCAAGATATACTATATCTACAGCATTTCCTTGATCCACCCAATCAGTGATACCGTCATAGAAGGAAATTAAGTTAGTCTGACATGACTTATTAGTTACAAACCCATGCTGACTCTGTTTAATCACTTCATTCTTATCCAGGTATTGACATACATGTTGTTTAATAATTTGTTCAAAGATCTTTCCTGGTATAGAAGTCAGACTCACCGGCCTATAGTTACCTGGGTCCACCTTCTTCCCCTTTTTGAAGATAGGAACAACATTTGCTCTTCTCCAGTCTTCTGGCACTTCTCCTGTTCTCCAAGAATTTTCAAAGATTATAGAGAGGGGTTCAAAAATTTCTTCTGCTATCTCCTTCAGTACTCTGGGGTGTAATTCATCTGGACCTGGAGACTTGAATTCATTTAGGCTAGCTAAGTGTTTCCTCACTATCTTTCTGTTTATAGATATCCTGGATTCTTCTATTCCCTTAATAGGACAGTGAATAACAGTTGATGTTACATTTCCTTTCTGAGAGAAAACAGATGCAAAATAGGAATTTAAAAGTTCAGCCTTCTCAACATCCTGTCTTACCATTTCATCATTTTCATCCTGTAAAAATCCTATAGCATCTTTGACTTTTCTTTTACTTTTGACATATCCCCAAAATCCTTTATTATTGCTTTTGACATCTCTTGCAAGCCTCAATTCATTTTCAGCTTTAGCTAATCTGATTTGTGCCCTGCAGGTTCTGCAGACAGCATTATATTCTTCTTTAGATATGCCTCCCTCTTTCCATTTTATAAACATTTTTTTCTTCCTTTTTAGCATGTGCTTAAGTTCTGTGTTCATCCATCCTGGTTTCCTTAACTGCTTCCTATTCTTCCCTCTTTTCGGAATTGTTAACAACTGTGCTTTGAGAATTTCATTTTTCAAGATTTCCCATCCTTCCTGGACATTTTTGTCTTTAAGGATATCCAGCCATTGGATCCCTCCAATTCTCTTTCTGAATCCCTTAAAATCTGCCTTTCTGAAATCTAACCTTGACGTCTGAGTCTTCACAGGTCTTCCGCCTCTAGTTATCCAAAATTCTAAAATAGCATGGTCGCTACCTCCTAGGGTCCCAGCCACTTTTACCTCCTCAACCATTTCCTCCCTGTTTATAAGGATTAGATCCAAGGTAGCAGTTCCCCTTGTTTTCTCCCTTACCTTTTGGAAGATAAAGTTGTCAGCAAGAGAGGATAAGAATTTCCTTGACCTGTTAGTTTTGCCTGAGAGAGATTCCCAACAAATGTCTGGATAGTTGAAATCTCCCATGACAACTATGTCATATTTTTTGGAGAACTTGGCCATTTGATGCATAAAGAGTTCATCCATAGCTTCAGCTTGCACAGGCGGCCTGTAGTAAATGCCTACAATGGTGTCCTTTCCATTGTTCTGTCCTTGTATTCTTACCCAAACAGTTTCCACAGAACTCCCAGTCTCTGAAGCTTCAATCTCTGTGCAGATATACGCGTTTCTAACATACAATGCGACACCCCCTCCTCGTTTATCAAGTCTGTTTCTTGCAAATAAGTTGTATCCTTCTAGTCTTGTATTCCAATCATGTGTATTGTCCCACCAAGTTTCAGTGATTCCAATGACATCATATTTCTTTTCCTGTGTTAGTAGTTCCAATTCTCCTTGTTTGTTGCCCATGCTTTGTGCATTAGTATAGAAACATTTTAGTTTGTGATTGGTTTCTCTTTCTCCAATATTTTTATTAATTAGATTCTTTCGTCTTTGTTCTTCCTTTCCACTTCTAATAGCAGAGTTCTCAATAGCATTTGTCAGGTGTATGGCTTTTTCTGGTCTTTTGCTTCCCTTCCCATGTTGTTCTAGTTTAAAGCTCTCCTTACAAGTGTAGCAAGGTGACTTCCAAATACATGCTTCCCAGTCTTGGTAAGGTGCACCCCATCTCTAGCAAGTAGTCCATCGTATAAGTAGTTCACTCAGTGATCCAGAAATCCAAATCGTTGCTGACGGCACCATCGACGTAGCCAGTTGTTCACCTGCAGAATCTTATTCCACCTCCTTGTTCCATGGCCATCCACTGGGAGGATGGAAGAGAAGACCACCTGCGCTCCCAGTTCTTTCACTTTCTTGCCTAAGTCTTCAAAGTCTCTGCAGATGGTTTCCAGGTCGTTTCTTGCAGTGTCATTTGTCCCCACATGTAGTAGCAGGAATGGGTAGTTATCTGTAGGTCTGAAGAGTCCTGATATCCTGTCAGACACATCTTTAATTTTTGCACCTGGAAGACAACACATTTCTCTTGAAGTTATATCCGGTCTGCAGATAGCGGCCTCAGTTCCTCTCAACAGGGAATCCCCCATGACCACCACTCTCCGTTTCTTCTTCACAACATTTTTCTTTCTCCATCCAGGAGGACTCTGAAGGGGTACAAGGTTGCTGCTTGTTGGCAAAGTCTTATCCTGATGTATTTCTTCATTGTTTTCCTGCGTGAGAGCCTGGTACTGGTTTCTGAGCAGTATGGGTGCTGACTGCCTCCTGATCCTCCTGCTTCTCTGTGTCACATGTCTCCATTCCTCTGTTTCTTCAGGTGCACTTCGAATTTCTTCTCTTTCTGTAACATGAAGAGATAATTCTGCTCTGTCCAAGAACTCTTCACCTTCCTTAATGATCTTCAACGTAGCTAACCTCTCTTCGAGATTTTGCAACTTTTCCTCCAACAGGGACACAAGCTTGCATTTGTGGCATGTGAAGTTTGGCTTTTCCACTGGTAAGTCTGTGAACATGTAGCAAGAAATGCAGCTCACCAAATGGCTCCTGGCCTCTTCCATCTTGAGATTTCTTAAAAACGATGAAAGATGAGCCAAAATTCGCGCGCCGACAGGCGAGCGGTTTTTCCGATTTCCTCTTTTCAGCAGCAACGGCCAAAACCCAGTGATCGTTGAGCTCGCGGAGACTCTTCACTTATCCCAGAAGGCACTGGGAATATGCAAATGATCTCCTCAAGACTCTTCCCCTGGTTTTCCGATTTCCTCTTTTCAGCTGCAACGGCCAAAACCCAGTGATCGTTGAGCTCGCGGAGACTCTTCACTTATCCCAGAAGGCACTGGGAATATGCAAATGATCTCCTCAAGACTCTTCCCCTGGTTTTCCGATTTCCTCTTTTCAGCTGCAACGGCCAAAACCCAGTGATCGTTGAGCTCGCGGAGACTCTTCACTTATCCCAGAAGGCACTGGGAATATGCAAATGATCTCCTCAAGACTCTTCCCCTGGTTTTCCGATTTCCTCTTTTCAGCTGCAACGGCCAAAACCCAGTGATCGTTGAGCTCGCGGAGACTCTTCACTTATCCCAGAAGGCACTGGGAATATGCAAATGATCTCCTCAAGACTCTTCCCCTGGTTTTCCGATTTCCTCTTTTCAGCTGCAACGGCCAAAACCCAGTGATCGTTGAGCTCGCGGAGACTCTTCACTTATCCCAGAAGGCACTGGGAATATGCAAATGATCTCCTCAAGACTCTTCCCCTGGTTTTCCGATTTCCTCTTTTCAGCTGCAACGGCCAAAACCCAGTGATCGTTGAGCTCGCGGAGACTCTTCACTTATCCCAGAAGGCACTGGGAATATGCAAATGATCTCCTCAAGACTCTTCCCCTGGTTTTCCGATTTCCTCTTTTCAGCTGCAACGGCCAAAACCCAGTGATCGTTGAGCTCTCGGAGACTCTTCACTTATCCCAGAAGGCACTGGGAATATGCAAATGATCTCCTCAAGACTCTTCCCCTGGTTTTCCGATTTCCTCTTTTCAGCTGCAACGGCCAAAACCCAGTGATCGTTGAGCTCGCGGAGACTCTTCACTTATCCCAGAAGGCACTGGGAATATGCAAATGATCTCCTCAAGACTCTTCCCCTGGTTTTCCGATTTCCTCTTTTCAGCTGCAACGGCCAAAACCCAGTGATCGTTGAGCTCGCGGAGACTCTTCACTTATCCCAGAAGGCACTGGGAATATGCAAATGATCTCCTCAAGACTCTTCCCCTGGTTTTCCGATTTCCTCTTTTCAGCTGCAACGGCCAAAACCCAGTGATCGTTGAGCTCGCGGAGACTCTTCACTTATCCCAGAAGGCACTGGGAATATGCAAATGATCTCCTCAAGACTCTTCCCCCTTCCCCTGATGTATTTAGTGAGAGCAAGTCTGCGTCTTTGCCTCCTCATAGGAATTATGACTGTGCAATTGAGTTGATGCCTGGGTGTAAATTTCCCAAGGGTCGGCATTTCAACTTATCAGTACCCGAAACATGATGCTAGCGATCCTATATTAAGGAGTCATTGGAGAAGGATCCTATTAGACCATCCTCGTCACCTTTAGGTGCTGGTTTTTTTTTTGTGGCCAAGAAAGATGGTTCATTAAGACCGTGTATTGATTATCGTTCCCTAAGGCCTGTTTCACACTTCAGTTTCTTCTGTCAGTCAAAATCCGCCAAAATAGCGGAAAACGGATCCGCAGGCGGACTGACAGAAACGGGGGTGAGCGGATCAGCTGATGTACAGATCCGCTGATGGTAAAAATTTAAGGGAACTGCGCCTGGGGAAGGAAAGAGAGAGAGAGAGAGAAAATTTTCTTCCAGCAGCCAGACATGATTCATGGTTAAAAAGGGAAAATGCGGATCCACAGGGCAAAAAAAGTTACAGGCTCCGGTTGATGATCTCAGCGGATGGCAAAAATTTGGCGGATCCGCAAAAAGACAGATCCAACGGATGGCCATCTGTCAAGATCCACCGGTAATGCAACTCAATGGGGAAAAAAACGGATCCGCCAAGCAAAATGGCGGATCCGTTTTTTTTGCAAAACGGCGGATTTTGACTGATGGTGACAAACGGAAGTGTGAAACAGGCCTTAACAAGATGACGGTTAAATATCAGTACCCGTTACCTCTGATGTCTGATTTATTCTCCAGAGTTAAGAGTCCTTGCTGGTTTACTAAGCTTGACCTCAGGGGGGTGTATAATCTTATTCGCATCAAGCACGGGGATGAATGGAAGACGGCGTTTAATACTCCAGAGGGACATTTTGAGTAACTGGTGATGCCTTTTGGGCTCACTAATGCCCCTTCTGTCTTCCAGTCCTTTATGAATGATATTTTCCGTGACCTTGTGGATAAGTTTTTGATCATCTATCTGGATGATATTTTGATCTTTTCTAGTGATTGGGATTCTCATGTGGAACACATCCGGACTGTGTTCCGGATTTTGAGGGAGAATTCCCTGTTTGTTAAGGGATCGAAATGCCTCTTTGGTGTACAGAGGATTTCAATTTTGGGATTTATCTTATCTCCATCGACTATTGAAATGGACCCAGCCAAGGTACAGGCCATTTATGATTGGGTTCAGCCTACTTCTTTGAAGGCCCTCCTGAAGTTTTTGGGTTTTGCTAATTTCTTGCTGATGTGCTGAATTGGTCTTCTGAGGCTATCTCAGCATTTCAGGAGCTTAAGCAGAGATTTACTTCAGCTCCAGTTTTACGGCAACCTAATGTCTATCTTCCATTTCAGGTGGAGGTAGATGCTTCTGAGATTGGTGCAGGAGCTGTTTTGTCCCAAAAAGACCCTGTGACTTCTAAGATGAATCCCTGTGCCTTCTTTTCTCGAAAGTTCACCCCATCTGAACGCAACTATGACGTGGGGAATCGGGAATTGTTGGCCATGAAGTGGGCATTTGAGGAGTGGAGACATTGGTTGGAGGGAGCTAGACATCAAGTTGTGGTCCTCACCGATCACAAGAATTTGATTTATCTGGAGTTGGCCAAACGCTTGAATCCTAGACAGGCTAGATGGGCCTTGTTTTTCACGCGTTTTAATTTTGTGGTCTCTTTTCTTCCGGGCACTAAGAATGTTAAGGCAGACTCCCTTTCTAGGAGTTTCTTTGCTGATTCTCTTAGTGTGACCGAGCCTACTACCATCCTAGGTGAGGGGGCAGTTCTTTCGGCCATTTCGCCCGATTTGAGACGCACCCTAGAGAAATTTCAGGAAGATAAACCTGAGCGTTGCTCTATGGGAAAATTGTATGTTCCTGACCAGTGGAGAAAGAGAGTGATGTCTGAAGTCCATTGCCCCGTATTGGCTGGTCATCCAGGTATTTTTGGTACCAGAGATTTGGTGAGTCGGTCCTTTTGGTGGCCTGCCTTATCTCGTGACGTCAGGAATTTTGTACAGTCCTGTGGGACTTGTTCTCGGTCTAAATCCTGTTCTCGTTCTAGTGGGTTGCTGATGCCCTTGCCGGTGCCCAAGAGGCCATGGACCCATATCTCAATGGATTTTATTTCTGATCTTCCTGTCTCTCAGAGAATGACTGTTATCTGGGTGATTTGTGATAGCTTTTCGAAGATGGTCCATCTTGTACCACTCCCAAAGTTGCCATCTTCCGCTGAGTTGGTGCCCTTGTTTTTACAACAGGTGGTTCGGTTACATGGGATTCCTGAGAATATTGTGTCCAACAGAGGAATCCAGTTTGTTTCCAGATTCTGGAAAGCCTTTTGTTCCAATCTGGGAATTCAGTTACAGTCATATGTGAAAGTTTGGGCACCCCTATTAATGTTAACCTTTTTTTCTTTCTAACAGTTTCCACTGTGAGGAACATAGTAAGGAAATGGAAGAACACAGGTACAGTTCTTGTTAAGCCCAGAAGTGGCAGGCCAAGAAAAATATCAGAAAGGCAGAGAAGAAGAATGGTGAGAACAGTCAAGGACAATCCACAGACCACCTCCAAAGACCTGCAGCATCATCTTGCTGCAGATGGTGTCACTGTGCATCGGTCAACAATACAGCGCACTTTGCACACGGAGAAGCTGTATGGGACAGTGATGCGAAAGAAGCCGTTTCTGCAAGCACGCCACAAACAGAGTCGCCTGAGGTATGCAAAAGCACATTTGGACAAGCCAGTTACATTTTGGAAGAAGGTCCTGTGGACTGATGAAGCAAAGATTGAGTTGTTTGGTCATACAAAAAGGCGTTATGCATGGAGGCTAAAAAACACAGCATTCCAAGAAAAACACTTGCTACCCACAGTAAAATTTGCTGGAGGTTCCATCATGCTTTGGGGCTGTGTGGCCAATGCCGGCATCGGGAATCTTGTTAAAGTTGAGGGTCGCATGGATTCAACTCAATATCAGCAGATTCTTGACAATAATGTGCAAGAATCAGTGACCAAGTTGAAGTTACGCAGGGGATGGATATTTCAGCAAGACAATGATCCAAAACACCGCTCCAAATCTACTCAGGCATTCATGCAGAGGAACAACTACAATGTTCTGGAATGGCCATCCCAGTCCCCAGACCTGAATGTCATTGAACATCTGTGGGATGATCTGAAGCGGGCTGTCCATGCTCGGCGACCATCAAACTTAACTGAACTGGAATTGTTTTGTAAATAGGAATGGTCAAAAACACCTTCATCAAGGAACTCATTAATAGCTACAGGAAGCGCCTAGAGGCTGTTATTTTGGCAAAAGGAGGATCTACAAAATATTAATGTCACTTTTATGTTGGGTGCCCATACTTTTGCACCAGCCAAATTTTGATTAAATGCAGATTGCACATTTTCTGTTACTACAATAAACCTCATTTGAATCCAGAAATATTACTGAGTCCATCAGTTATTAGATATATGAAACTGAAATAGCTGTTGCAAAAACCAAAATTGCTAGAAAGAAAAAAGGTTAACATTAATAGGGGTGCCCAAACTTTTGCATATGACTGTATCCTTCTCCTCCGCGTTTCATCCCCAGACCAATGGACAGACTGAGAGAACAAACCAGACCTTAGAGTCTTATTTGAGATGTTTTATATCTGCTGATCAGGATGATTGGGTCTCATTTTTGCCATTGGCCGAATTTGCACTGAACAATAGAGCTAGTTCTGCCACTTTGATGTCACCCTTTTTCTGTAATTTTGGGTTTCATCCTCGATTCTTTTCAGGGCAAGTGAAATCTTCGTCCTGCCCAGGTGTGGACACTGTGGTTAAGAGAATGCAGCAGATATGGGACCAAGTGGTGAATAAGTGGTCACTCTCTCAGGAAAAGGCCCAGCGATTTTCCAACCGGCATAGGACCATTGGTCCCCGGATTAAAGTGGGTGATATGGTTTGGTTGTCATCTAAGAATATTTCTATGAAGGTTGCATCTCCTAAATTTAAGCCAAGATTTATTTGTCCTTATAAGATTTTGGAAATTCTTAATCCTGTTTCGTTTCGATTGGCTCTTCCAGTGACGTTCAAGATCCATAATGTATTTCACAAATCTCTGTTGAAGAGGTTTGTTGAGCCAGTGGTTCCTATGGCAGCACCTCCTGACCCTGTGTTGGTTGAAGGCAATATGGAATATGAGGTAGAGAAAATATTGGATTCTCGTTTGGTTAGATGGAGACTCCAGTATTTTTTCAAATGGAGGATAATTCTTGGGTCTCTGCCTCCAATATTCATGCCAATAGATTGGTTCATGCTTTTCACCGGGCCTATCCTGATCAGCCTGGTGGCGTGGATGAGGGTTCGGTGACCCCTCCTCAAGGGGGCTACTGTTGTGAGTTCATTCTCTGGTTCACCAGTTGTGAGTTCTCCTTCCATACTTACTCTGGTGGTAACAAGAGGTAGAGTGCTCTTCACAGCCGGAGAAATAAATAAGCCTAAAGAAAGAAAGGGGAAATCAAAACTGCCCCAGAGCAGACCCCAAAGCAATAGACAGCCCCCAACATGTATTGTCGGTGAAAACAGATGAAAACACAAACACAGACAGAAAGACAGGCTGAGCAAACGATGGGGCCCAACTAACTAGATAGGAAAGGACAGAAAAGATGCTGGCTCCAATCCGAAAAAACCCTACCAAAAATGTCCCAACACGTCTGATAGGAAAAACGGCCCTGAAGTCACTAGACTTCAAAATCCCTATATCAGCACTCCGATATATTCTGAAGACAGAGCAAAAGAGATTTAACCGAGCAGGGACAAAAATGGAAATTCAGCAAAGCCCCAGCCGGGGCTGGCTGAACACAAAACTAAGCAAATCAGATAAAATCTCATGGAACAATAACAGAGCAAAACTTAGCTTTAGAAGACAGGAACTGAACTGGAGGCCAGAGCTCAGAGCAGAGAAATCACCAGCAACCCTACAGGGCGTCAGCTGCCTTATATCCACTCAGAGACTCCCGATGTCCAATCACAATCCACCTGTTCAGGTGACAGGTCTCTCCCATCCAAATCAGCCTCACAACCTCCCTTCACCAGCAGAGGGAGTTCATCGGACATCAAAGGTGAACGAGAAAATGAGCTCACAACAGTAGAGAGGCTGATTTGACTGGTGGAGATCTGCCACCTGAGAATGAGGATGACGATTGGATCTCAGGAGTCTCAGATTGGATTTAAGACAGCCGATGCCCTATTCAGTTGCTGGTGATTCCTTCTGGCTTGTCAGCTCTTGATTTTCAGCTCTGTTCCAGTCATCTAAAGCTAAGTTTTTCTGCTAATGTTCACACTTGATTTTGTTGGTCTATTCAGTTTTTTGGTGTGGTCAGCCAGCCCCTGCTGGGGGCTGTGCTGAATTTCCACTCTTATTTATCAGTATTTTGCCAATTGGCTTTTTGTCCCTTTCTAGTTCGGTCTCTTTTTGCTCTGTCTCAGAATATTTCAGAGTGCTAATATAGTGAGAGAAGTCTAGTGACTTCAGGGTTAATTTTGCTATCAGAAGTGTTGGACATGATTTTTGTAGGGTTTTTTGCAGGTTGCAGACAGTGTCTTTCCTTTCCTTTCCTGTCTAGTTAGTTTGGGCGCCATCATTTGCTCAGCCTATTTTCCTGCCTGTGTTTGTGCCTTCATCTTGTTTCACTGTCAATATATGTGTGGGGGCTATCTATTCCTGTGGGGTCTGCTCTGGGGCAGTTAGTTTTCCCTTTTCTTGCTTTAGGCTTATTTAGTTCTCCGGTTGTGACGAGGCGTCTAGGAACATCGTAGGCACGCTCCACGGCTACTGCTAGTTGTGTGGTAAGATCAGGGATCTGCAATCTGCATAGTTACCAACCTCTCTGGTTTTCTGTGACTTAGCTTGTTTTGCTTTTTTCTCCTCGGTGACCCGTTCATAACAGATGATGCTCCAGTGTATGATGGGCTCCAATAATGCTCCATATATAATGGGCCCCATTTGTAATGTTCCAGTGTATAATGGGCCCCTTAGATGCTGCTCCAGTGTCTGATCAGCCCCATTTACAATGCTCCAGTACATGATAGGCCTAATGGATGATGCCCCAGTGTATCATGGGCTCCATAAATGCTCCATATATAATGGGCCCCATTTGTAATGCTCCAGGGAATAATGTGCCCCTTAGATGCTGCTCCAGTGTCTGATCTGCCCCATTTACATTGCTCCAGGACATGATGGGCCTCGTGGATTCATGGATGATGCTCCAGTGTGTGATGGGCTCCAATAATGCTCCATATATAATGGGCCCCATTTATAATGCTCCAGTGTATAATGTGCCCCTTAGATGCTGCTCCAGTGTCTGATCTGCCCCATTTACAATGCTCCAGTACATGATGGGCCTCATGGACTATGCTCCAGTGTTGCATAGGCCCTAATAATGCTCCATATATAATGGGCCCCATTTATAATGCTCCAGTGTATAATGTGCCCCTTAGATGCTGCTCCAGTGTCTGATCTGCCCCTTTTACATTGCTCCAGTACATGATGGGCCTCATGGATGATGCTCCAGTGTATGATGGGTTCCAATAATGCTCCATATATAATGGGCCACATTTGCAATGCTCCAGTGTATAATGAGCCCCTTAGGTGCTGCTCCAGTGTCTGATCTGCCCCATTTACATTGCTCCAGTACATGATGGGCCCTATTTTTAATTAACCCAGGCATGGCATGGCATGGAGTAATCTGAGGTGTGTGCTTCCACATTCTTCACTTTTGGTGTGGGTGAAGGACACAAGGAAAGGGGTAGCTCCTGACCAGAAGCCTGTAGTTACGACTCAGTGCTTGTATTTTTTACAACTTCAGAAGAGGAGGCAATAGAGCTGGAGGCTGTTTCAGCAATGTAAGCCACAAACAGTTCCTGATACTCTGGCTTTAAAAGCAGTCTACCTACTCCCAGAAAAGGGAGCCTTACAGGCCTTCCAGAGCTACACCATGACGCTGGCTCAACACCTCCTGCCTTAGCTGCTATTGTGTTTTTTGGCACTACCAGGAGATGCACCACCACCACCATCAGTACCAGGTGGCCCTCCATGCCCACATCCGCGTCCTCTTCCACCATACTTCCTCATGTTTTTGAAAATGGACCCAAAATGCCAGCAGATATATGGTACTGTATCAGATGCGTACAACTCTATACAGTCTATGGATAACAGTAAATCTCCGTATATATTTCATGAGGCATACACAGATGCTCACAGGCTCAGTATGGATTACCCAATAAAATAACAAGTTGAAAAAGGGTACAGTATCACCAGATACAAGCTATATATAGTATAGTGTAAACATTCTGATTTTACATTTACATTTCAGGAGGCAAACACAAACGCTCTCAGGCCCAGTATGGATTACACAAGAATATGAAAAGCTGTAAATGGGTTATATAACACAAGCGTACAGCTGTATACAGTGTTGGGGTAATCTTAAAGTTCCAAATATATTGCCGGAGTAACAGACAGACGTTTACAGGCTCATTGTTGTGAGTTCATTTTCCCCTTCACCATTGAGGTCTGATGAACTCCCTCTTCTGGTGAAGGAAGGTAGTGAGGCTGATTACCAAACAGCTGAGCAGAATGATGATGACTGGGTGACTGGAATTGCTGGCTGGATATAAGGCAGTCGACGCCCTTCTGCCTTGCGGGTGATTTCTCTGAGGGATTCTAGGAGACCAGTCTGATTCCTGCTCCTCAAAAGCTAAGTTTTCTGCTCTGTTTTTTGCATTTGTGTTTTGGTTTTGTTTTGCCTTGTTTTTCTGGATTTCTGCCTTCCCCTGCTGGGTGAATTCCTTTTTGCTCTGTCTTCAGAAAATACCTGAGTACTGATATAGTCTTTTTGAAGCCTAGCGTCTTCAGGGCTTTTTTCCCTATCAGTCTGTTGGCTCTTGTTTTGAGAGGGTTTTGGTGGATTGCAGACAGCAGCTTTTCTGTTCTGTCCTATTTAGTTAGCTTGGGCCCCATCATTTGCTCATTCACAACAGAATCACCAGCCATACCACAGATTCTAGGGTACTCAATAGCAGGAAAGAATTGTAAAAAAAACAAAAAAAAAAATGTGTGTATATTTTTTCCTCTATATCTCAGAGGCCGTAGGGGGAATTTTTTTTTCTCTCAATGGAGATAAAGCAATTGTCTGATCGCGTGGAGCAGCTCGCTGTGGAAGTGCGGGGAATTTCCACCTACCTTGCTCATTCACATGCTGCTGAACCAAAGATCCCTACTCCAGATGTGTTTTTTGGGGATCGGTCTAAATTTTTGAATTTCAAAAAAAATTGTAAATTATTTTTTGCCTTGAAGCCTAACTCATCAGGGAGCTCCGAGCAGCAGGTTAAAATTGTCATCTCTTTGCTCCGTGGCGATCCCCAGGATTGGGCGTTTTCTTTGAAACCAGATGATCCTATTCTGACTAATGTGAACGCATTTTTTCAAGCCTTGGGGTTGTTGTATGACGAACCTAATGCTATTGATCAGACTGAAAAGACCCTGTTGGCATTGAGCCAGGGTCGAGATTCTGCAGAATTGTACTGTCAAAAATTCCGAAAGTGGGCGGTCCTTACTACCTGGAATAATAATGCCTTGGCTGCTCTCTTTCGGAAGGGTTTGTCAGAAGCCGTAAAAGATACTATGGTGGGATTTCCTGTTCCCTCTGGTCTTGACGATTCTATGTCATTAGCCATTCAGGTTGATTGGCGTTTACATGAACGCAGGACTGCACAAGATGTGTTGCCACCTGTTGAACAAGTGTCTGAACCTATGCAATGTGATAGAGTTTTGTCCAGGGAGCAACGTCAGGAGTTCAGAAGGCGTAATAAGCTGTGTTTTTTTTGTGGAGATGCCTCACATATTATTTCTGTCTGTCCTAAATGAGAGAAACGTTTTGCACACACGTTTTCTGTGGGTGATGTTCAACCTAAGTTTCTTCTGGCAATTATTCTGATCTGCTTCATGTCCACATTTTCCGCCAAGGCTTTTGTGGATTCGGGAGCAGCCCTGAACCTAATGGACTTGGATTTTGCTAAACGTTGTGGATTTCTGATGACACCTCTGCGGACGCCTATCCCTTTGAGGGTGGTTGATGCTACTCCTTTGGCGAAAAATAAACCTCAGTTTTGGACCCAGGTGGTAATGCGGGTCGCCCCAGACCATCAAGAAAATTGCAGATTTTTGGTGTTGCATAATTTGCATGATACCATTGTTCTGGGGTTTCCCTGGTTGCAAATTCATAATCCAGTTTTGGATTGGAAATCTGTGTCTGTGGTGAGTTGGGGTTGTCGGTGTGCCCTTAGTGAGGCTCCGGTTTTTTCCACCTCTCCTCAGTCGCATGATGTTCCTGACTATTTGGCGGACTTTTATGATCTATTTAGTAAGAATGAGTCTGCGTCTTTGCCTCCTCATAGGAGTTTTGACTGTGCAATTGAACTGAGCCCGGGGTGTAAATTTCCCAAGGGTCGGCTCTTCAATTTATCTGCACCTGAGCACGAGGCTATGCGATCCTATATTAAGGAGGCGTTGGAGAAGGGTCATATTAGACCATCCTCTTCATCCTTAGGTGCCGGGTTTTTTTTCGTGGCCAAAAAGGATGGTTCATTAAGGCCTTGTATTGATTATCGTGCCCTCAACAAAATTACTATTAAATATCAGTATCCGTTACCCCTGATTTCGGATCTACTCTCCAGAGTTAAAGGTGCTTGCTGGTTTACCAAGCTTTTTCTCAGGGGGGCGTATAATCTTATCCGCATTAAGCATGGGGATGAATGGAAGACAGCGTTTAATACTCCGGAGGGACATTTTGAGTACCTGGTGATGCCTTTTGTGCTCACTAATGCCCCTTCTGTCTTCCAGTGCTTCATGAACGACATTTTCCGAGACTTTGTGGATAAATTTTTGATTATCTATCTGGATGATATTTTGATCTTCTCCAAGGATTAGAATTCTCATGTGGAACATGTTCGGACTGTGTTCCCGATCTTGAGGGAGAATTCCCTGTATGTCAAAGGATCAAAATGCCTTTTTGGGGTACAAAGGATTTCATTTTTGGGATTTATTTTGTCTCCGTCAACTATTGAAATGGACCCGGCCAAGGTACAGGCCATTTATGATTGGGTTCAGCCCACTTCTTTTAAGGCCCTCCAGAAGTTTTTGGGTTTTGCTAATTTTTATCGGAAATTCATAGCAAAATTTTCTAGTATTGCCAAGCCATTGACTGATCTGACTAAGAAGGGTGCTGATGTGTTGAATTGGTCTCCGGAGGCTGTTTCTTCCTTTCAGGAGCTGAAGCGAAAATTCACTTCTGCCCCGGTTTTGCGGCAACGTGATGTCTCACTCCCGTTCCAGGTAGAGGTGGATGCTTCTGAGATTGGTGCAGGAGCTGTTTTGTCCCAAAAGGATCCTGTAACATCTAAAATGAATCCCTGTGCTTTCTTTTCCCGAAAGTTCTCTCCATCTGAACGTAACTATGATGTGGGGAATCGGGAACTGTTAGCCATGAAAAGGGCATTTGAGGAGTGGAGACATTGGTTGGATGGAGCTAAGCATCAAGTCATGGTCCTCACTGACCACAATAATTTGATTTACCTGGAGTCGGCCAAACGCTTGAACCCTAGACAGGCTAGGTGGGCCTTGTTTTTTACACATTTTGATTTTGTGGTCTCTTTTCTTCCTGGCACTAAGAATGTCAAGGCAGACGCCCTCTCTAGGAGCTTCTTTGCTGATTCTCCTGTGGTGACCAAGCCTGCTACCATCTTAGGCGAAGGGGTAGTTCTTTCTGCCATCTCGCCCGATTTGAGATGTGCTCTGGAAGAGTTCCAGGAGGACAAACCTGAGCATTGTCCCAGTGGAAAGTTGTATGTTCCTGACCAGTGGAAGAAGAGAGTGATGTCTGAAGTTCATTGCTCTGCATTGGCTGGTCATCCAGGTATTTTTGGTACTAGAGATCTGGTGAGTTGGTCTTTTTCATTGCCCGCCTTGTCTCGTGATGTCAGGAATTTTGTGCAGTCCTGTGGGACTTGCTTCCGGTCTAAACCTTGTTCTCGCTCTAGTGGGTTGTTGATGCCTTTGCCGGTCCCCAGGAGGCCATGGACCCATATTTCAATGGATTTCATCTCTGATATGCCTGTCTCTCAGAGAATGACTGTTATTTGGGTGACTTGTGATAGGTTCTCTAAGATGGTTCATCTTGTACCACTCCCTAAGTTGCCATCTTCCTCTGAGTTGGTGCCCCTGTTTTTGCAACAGGTGGTTCGCTTGCACGGGATTCCTGAGAACACTGTATCTGACAGAGGAGTTCAGTTTGTGTCTAGATTTTGGAGGACTTTCTGTTCCAAGCTGGGAATTCAGTTGTCCTTCTCCTCTGCTTTTCACCCTCAGACCAATGGGCAGACGGAGAGAACAAACCAGACCTTGGAGTCGTATTTGAGATGTTTTATTTCCGCTGATCAGGATGATTGGGTTTCATTTTTGCCCTTGGCCGAATTTGCTTTAAATAATAGAGCTAGTTCTGCCACTTTGATGTCACCTTTTTTTTGTAACTTTGGGTTTCATCCTCGATTTTCTTCAGGGTAGGTGGAGCCTTCTGCCTGCCCAGGTGTTGACACTGTGGTGGAGAGAATGCACCAGATCTGGGACCAAGTGGTGGATAAGTTATCTCTCTCCCAGGAAAAGGCCCAGCGGTTTTCCAACCGACATAGGACCATTGGTCCCCAGTTTAAGGTTGGTGATATGGTTTTTTTTATCATCAAAAAATATTGCTATGAAGGTGGCTTCTCCTAAGTTTAAGCCTAGATTTATTGGACCTTACAAGATTTTGGAGATTATTAATCCGGTCTCTTTTCGTTTGGCTCTTCCTGTCACATTTAAAATCCATAATGTGTTTCATAAGTCCTTGTTGAAGAGGTTTGTTGAACCAGTTGTTCCTGAGGTGGCACCTCCGGACTCTGTATTGGTTGAAGGTAACATGGAATATGAGGTAGAGAAGATACTGGATTCCCGTCTGGCTAGATGGAGACTCCAGTATTTGGTTAAGTGGAAGGGTTATGGTCAGGAGGATAATTCCTGGGTCTCTGCCTCTGATATTCATGCCAAAAGATTGGTGCGTGCCTTTCATCGGGCTCACCCTGATCGCCCTGGTGGCGTGGATGAGGGTTCGGTGACCCCTCCTCAAGGGGGAGGTACTGTTGTGAGTTCATTTTCCCCTTCACCATTGAGGTCTGATGAACTCCCTCTTCTGGTGAAGGAAGGTAGTGAGGCTGATTACCAAACAGCTGAGCAGAATGATAATGACTGGGTGACTGGAATTGCTGACTGGATATAAGGCAGCCGACGCCCTTCTGCCTTGCGGGTGATTTCTCTGAGGGATTCTAGGAGACCAGTCTGATTCCTGCTCCTCAAAAGCTAAGTTTTCTGCTCTGTTTTTTGCATTTGTGTTTTGGTTTTGTTTTGCCTTGTTTTTCTGGATTTCTGCCTTCCCCTGCTGGGTGAATTCCTTTTTGCTCTGTCTTCAGAAAATACCTGAGTACTGATATAGTCTTTTTGAAGCCTAGCGTCTTCAGGGCTTTTTTCCCTATCAGTCTGTTGGCTCTTGTTTTTGAGAGGGTTTTGGTGGATTGCAGACAGCAGCTTTTCTGTTCTGTCCTATTTAGATAGCTTGGGCCCCATCATTTGCTCAGCCTATCTTTCTATCTGTGTGAGTGTTTTTTCATCTTGCTTCACCGTCATTATATGTTGGGGGCTGCCTATGGCTTTGGGGTCTGCTCTGGGGCAGTTTAGATTTCCCTTTCTGTCTTTAGGCTATGTAGTTCTCCAGCTGTGATCGAGGGGTCTAGGGCACCGTAGGAACCCCCCCCGGCTACTGCTAGTTGTTGTTGTTAGGTTCTGGGGTCTGCAATCCGATAGCTGCCAACTTCTCTGGTTTTCTGGACTTAGCTAGTATTTCTGTTTTTGCCTCCTACGGTGACTCATTCATAACAACTCATTATGGATTACACCAGAATCTAAATAGTTAAAAAGGTTATTGTATCAGAAGCGTTCTGCTGTATACAGTGTTGGCCAAACTGAAAATATCGGTATATATTTCCGTAGACACCCTCAGTTTGGTTTTGAGTGACCATAATAAAAAATGTTGTAAAAAAGGTCCTGGATAACAAGATAGCAAGTATATATTTTTTAGGGGACAATTGAAATCTTTGTATAAATAGTCCCGTAGTCACTCTCAGACGCTTACACGGTATGGATTTGACCGTAATGCTAAATGTCGAACAAAGGTACTGTACAACAAGATACAAGCTGTATCGAGTATAGTGTAAAAATTTGTTTCTCCGATTCACCATATATATAGAAGGCGTAACCCACACACGCTCGCTCACTATGGATGATTTAGGGAAGGTGGATTGACAGACAAACCAGCCTGTAGTGAGAAGCAGAGGTGTATTGCAGTGTAGGTGTGAAACCGCTAAGATAAAATGAAAGGGTGCCGTGTTTTAGCTTGCCCATTGGAGGGCAGTGGAGAGTGTAGGAGTGGGACTGAATAACTGCCTTTGGTCAGAGAAACTGTTAGGTGATGGTGGGCAGAGTTACCAGAACTGGAAGTATAAAAGGCTGAGGGAAGATTCTGGAAGAGTCAGTCAGTGAAGGGAGCACAGTAAAGAGGAAGTTCTGCTGAGGAAATAGAGACAGTGGAAAGGCTCCGGAGAGGACTGACAGTTGAGACGGTCATGGGGGGTGGGCCAGAGGATGGTAGCCGCAGACGAAGACGGCCTGGGGCTATCATACGAACGGTGTGCTCAGACTGGTGCAGCGCTGTGGTGGTTGGGCCTAGGCCAGCCACAGTGGCAGAGCCACAGAGGACGCCACGATTATCGTTACAAAGGAAGTGAAGGTACTGGGGCCTGTGTACAGAGAAATGTGAAACTGCTGTGGTGAATTGCTGCTGTCGACAGAAGGATGGACACTAAAAACGGACCTGTTCAATACAAACTCTGTCTCAGTCTCGTATTTGTCTGCGGCAAGAAGAGGGTCCCCCCCCACAGTTGGTTATCCTACAGATGATACCTTAATACAAATTTTTGAAGCAAAGTACTGTATCAGCACATACCCGGTGTGTCCAGTCTAGGGTTAAATTTCCGTCTATACTTCCGGAGTCAGACACAGACACTCACAGGCTCACTATGTATTACACCAGAATTAAAAAAGTAGAAAAAGGGAAAGGTATTCATAGCATACACCAGTATACAGTGTTGTGGTACTTTTAAATCTTCGTATATATTTCAATCTCAGTAAGCCAGTCAAGAATATCCGCTACTGGAAACTACATGGATACAAGTATAGACGCAAAGTCGAGTGTTAGCAGAAATTTTGGAATTACTCATCACGGGAAAACCTTCCGGTAGATGTTGCAGATGCGATGCAGACCCTCAATTACTGTGTCTGTGGAGAAAGCGAAAAAGGTTCTTTGTGAAGAAAGGATTGCTTTATCGCAGTAGCGTGGATCACATCACCATTACTCGTCTCCATCAAATTGTGATCACAGGGAGAGATGTACCCATGGTCCTGACTGCCTATCATGATGTGTCTGGTCATTTTGGAGTGCAAAAGACAGAAGCCACAGGCCGTAGGCGTTTCTATTGGATTGGCATGAGAGGAGACATTGAAAAATGGTGGCAGGAATGTCACACATTTGTGACTATCACAACTGTGAAAGGATATCATACACCACCACTGCATCCGCTTGTATTTGACGTCCATTTCAAATGGTAGCCATTGATCATCTGAAGGTAGAGGCCAGCAGGACAGGCCATAGCTCCATCTTAACCATCATTGATCAATACACCAAATTTCTAGTGGCCGTCCCTGTGAAGGATTTAACTGCCCAGACTACTCAGCAGTGGAGCAGGGAGTGGTAAGTATTGCAACTTGCAAGTGCTGTGGCCATGACCAAGCAGGGGGGGCACAATCATGGTCGACGGTACTGGCACAGGGCCCCTCATAGTATGCTGGTGTGTCTGACGGCGAGTGGGCCGTCCCACCATCTGAGACACTGTATTGTACTATGAGGGGCCCTTTGCCATTGCCGTCGGCCATCAGTGGGCCCATCCACCTGTTCAGAGCAGCGGCACATGCCCGGGTGCACCAGGTCTTGACTCCAGCCCTTGGGGGAGGGGTGGCCAGCCCAGTTAGGGAGGTTTAAAATTTGGCATCTGTAGATATGTTGGCTGGACATTCAGCTGCTGCAAAGGGCGTAATTGGTCAAGTCCGAGGAAGAGGAGGAGAAAACCGAGGCACTTTTCTGGTAACCTATGTGTCATCAGGGGAAGGTGGGACAAAATCCTTTGAAATCCATGCATGGTTCATTTTAATGAAGGTTAGATCATCAACATTTTGGGTCGACAGACGGGTCCTTTTTTCTGTCAGGATTGATCCAGCAGCACTGAAGACACTTTCAGATAACACACTAGCAGCAGGGCAAGCGAGCTCCTGTAAGGCATATTGTGCCAATTCAGGCCAGGCGTCCAGTTTAGAGGCCCAATAGTCAAAGGTGAATGACCTGTGAGGGAGAACATCGATATGGGAGTGTTAGGAATGGCGGAACGCACTAAATAAAAATAATAATAAAGTGCGTTCGCCGCTCGGGGTCCACCGTGCAGTAGGTGTTACAACCGCTGCTGAGCAATGGTAGACGAGCAATATGGCGATATAATGCGCACGGGTTCAACTTCACCCGAAGTGCGCAAAGCGGGCTGTGTTCACACACAGAGGCGCTGCAGCAAAAACATATAAAAAGACTGAGCCTGTTAGAGTCACAGGCCTCAGTTAAATGCACACACGGTATAAGGTCACAGGAGCGGGAACTAAGACAGAGGGGCTGCGTTCGTCTAGACCTACCGTGTGTGCAGCGTCGCAACTGCGAATGCCAAGAAGGGCTGCAACTGCAGCGCGGCGCAGGACACTGCCACTGGACGACACAGCTACAAAGCAGGCAGGCGCTATGTCGGACGCTAGCGCTGTGGTGCGGTGTGCACAGTGGCCTAAGGCTTGCCACAGACTGGCGCAGACTACTGAACTAATTCCCTAACCACATGCGTAATATCAGAGGGAAGGGGTTTCATAATAAGTCAGTCACCAGAATCATACATCCGTCACCATTCACACATAGCAGTATAGTCTATACTAGCGCATGGCGGAACGGCCATGAGCGCTTTTTATAGCAGCCGGGACCTTCCAGAAGCTTCCAGATCTCCGAGTTGGACCAATGAGATCTGGAGCAGGACCTGAGCACATGACTCCCGATCTCCAATGGGAAACCGTCTCATGAGCATGCTCAGTAGGAGGACAGAGGGACTTAGCCCCTGGAGAGATTTGCTGCAATGCAATCTCCTCTGCGGTTGATAAAGAGCAAGAGACCACAGAATGTAAGGATCTGGATTCCTGCAGAGCAGATGCAGGAACCTGACTCCTAACAGGGAGGAGAAGTAGTTTGTAACCATAGTTGACAACTGCTGCCTCCTGTCACTTTTAATCGATGCAGTATAAGCAGTCATGTGAGCGGTACTTGAGAAATCATTCCACAACATGGTCATTAAACCCTTGTCTCCAACGCCACTTCTGCTGTGTGCACCACGAACACCTCTTCCATTGTGCCCACTATGGCTTGTGGGAGAACCAGCACCGCTGCTGTGTGCTGGGAAAGCCTCAAACAAACGGTTTACCAGAGTTGCTTGTTTGCTTGCCAATATTATCTCTAGGTTCTCCTGTGGCATGATGTTGTGTAATTTGACTTTGTGAATAAAATTCAAATGAGTGGGCACATTCCAGCTATACCTGAACAGTATACTAATGCAGGGATCACCACATGCAAGTGAATTATATCAATAAACCAAAGAAGAAGACAGACTCTGCATATATGTGGGATCACCACGCATGAAACAATATGTGAAAATATAAATTTTTATTAATTGCACAAAAGCAACAAAAAACACCACACGTTAAAAACAATTAAAAACAGTCTCATCAGCATGTACACCGCTGGCTGCAGAATATAATGGCACTTAATATGGATCAATCAAGCTATTAATAAAGCTCCATATAATGCAGACAATACAGTGGGAGCAATAGAAAGAGACAATCAAAAATGACTGGACAAGTTATTATAACCCTGTAGTAATATAATGTGCTAAATGTATAACAAACACCAAGGAAAACCAATCAATAATCCCTGATAAGAACCCTGCAGTGCTTGGTAGATACCTGATGGAAAGAGGTAAAGAAAAACCTGGGTAACAGATAAAGCTCCTCATGGAGTGAAATCACTGTGGCTGCTGGCTCTTTACACAGACGTTGGGGCGACTGTGACTGGACTCTTTGACTGTTCTGCTTCTGGGTGATGTATTGCACTCCAGTCTGGGGTGTGGAATTACTGCACTTTATTAGCTCTTTCATTTTTTGAGCTTCAGTTGCTCTTTTGAATAAGTGATTTCACTCCATGAGGAGCTTTATCTGTTACCCAGGTTTTTCTTTACCTCTTTCCATCAGGTATCTACCAAACACTGCAGGGTTCTTATCAGGGATTATTGATTGGTTTTCCTTGGTGTTTGTTATACATTTAGCACATTATATTACTACAGGGTTATAATAACTTGTCCAGTCATTTTTGATTGTCTCTTTCTATTGCTCCCACTGTATTGTCTGCATTATATGGAGCTTTATTAATAGCTTGATTGATCCATATTAAGTGCCATTATATTCTGCAGCCAGCGGTGTACATGCTGATGAGACTGTTTTTAATTGTTTTTAACGTTTGGTGTTTTTTGTTGCTTTTGTGCAATTAATAAAAATTTATATTTTCACATAATTGTTTCATGCGTGGTGATCCCACATATATGCAGAGTCTGTTTTCTTCTTTTGTTTAGTAATTTGACTTTGTAGCGTGGATCGAGGATGGTGGCCAGCCAGCAGTCGTCATCCCTCATCATTTTGGCAATGCTGGGGTCCCGTTTTAGAATCTGCAAGGCATAATCGCACATGTGGGCCAATGTTCCAGGTGTCAATGATGCACTGCCAGTGGTGGGTGGAGGAGCAGTTTCTGGCAAATCCACATCCCTACAGTCACGCACAAACACTGTACCTGACCTTGGAACGCCAACATTTTCTCTTGCCCCCTGAGAAACATCCTCCTGCCCAAAATAATCATCCCCTCATCCTCCTCCTCTTCCTCTTCTTCCTCCACCTCGTCCAGGACCAGACAATGGCTGACTGTCATCAAGGCTTCCCTCCTCCTCCTCCGCTGCAGATCCCTGATCCTTAATGTGCGTCAAACTTTGCATGAGCAGATGCATAAGTGGGATGCTCATACTTATGATGGCGTCGTCTGCGCTTACCAGCCATGTGCATTCCTCAAAACACTGAAGGATTTTACAGAGGTCTTTCAGCTTTGACCACTGCACACCCGACAATTCCATGTTTTCCCTCAAACTGCCTGCCCGTGCATCCTCCCACAAATGCATTACAGCCTGCCTCTGTTCGCACAGCCTCTCAACCATGTGCAGGGTGGAGTTCCACCTTGTTGCAATGTCTATGATTAGGCGGTGCTTGGGGAGATGGAGCAATCGCTGCAGCTTCTGCATATGACTGGGGTGTACGGCCAAGCGTCGGATGTGCGAGCACAGTCTTCGCACCTTATGGAGCAGGGATGTTAACTCCGGATAATTATTAAGGAAGCACTGCACCACAAGGTTCAAAGTTTGAGCCAGGCAAGGTGTGTGTGTGAGTTTTGCACGGGCTATGGCTGCCACAAAATTATGGCCGTTATCACTGACTTCTCTGCCTGCCTCAAGATGTAGATTGCCCAGCCATGACTCAGTTTGTTGCTGCAAGTAGTCGGCCAGTACCTCCACGGTGTGTCTGTTGTCACCCAAAGACATCATCTTTAACACAGCCTGCTGATGCTTACCACTAGCTGTTCGATAGTGGGACACCTCATGTGCAACACTGCCAGCTGCGGATGTAGTGCTCATGCGACTGCGCTCTGTGGATGAGCTTTCGCTGATAGACGAGGAGGAGCGAAAGTCTACAGCCAACTGTTTCCTATACCGTGGGCTAGGAAGCACTGTTCCACCGCCACTGTCCCAAGTGGAGCCTGCATTCACCACATTAACCCAGTGCGCAGTGATGGACACGTAACGGCCCTGGCCATGCCTACTGGTCCATGCATCCGTTGTGAGGTGCACCTTTCCACTCACTGATTGTTTTAGTACATGGACAATGCGGTCTTTCACATGCCGGTGGGGGGCAGGGATGGCTTTTCGAGAAAAGAAGTGCCGACTGGGTAGGTCATAGCGTGGGACAGTGTAGGCCATGAGGTCACGGAAAGCTTCGCTTTCAACCAACGGTAGGGCATCATCTCTAATGAGATTAGTTTGGCAATGTAGGCGTTCAAACACAGTGTGAGAGGATGAGTACTTTCTTGTCCTACTCAGAGTGTCTGGTAGGGTGAGCTGGACTGGAGAGCTGCATATGGGTGAAGTAGTGGTGGACCGTATGGAGTGAGGGGGGGTTGGTCATGGTATTGGTGGTGATGGCATAGATTCAGAGTTGTGTTGCAAAACCATTGTGATTCCCTGAGTGCTTTGGCCTTGCGACGACACCTCCACATTTAGTGCTGGTGGTGTGCTTAATTGTGGCGGTGGTCTTACAGTGGGGGTAGTGATGGAGCGTTGTTGGCTACCTTCAGTCGGAGCAGGTGCACATATGCTACCTGAGGTTTTGTAGTCTGTCCAAGCTTGTAAGTGCATGATGATTAAATGTCTAAGCATGCAACTGGTATTCAAATTTCTGAGTTGTTTACCTCAGCTAAAGGTCCTTCTGCACTTCTTACAGGCAACCTTTGCCTCATCAGTAGGATTTTGGACAAAGAAGTGCCACACTGCACTCTTCCTACTATGGTAGGCCTTGCACGTTGTGCTAAGTTGACCGTGTGGTCAAGCTGTCATGCAGCTCTTTTAGTTTTTGTTCCACGTTTTAGGACAGCTACGGGCCTGCTAGATAACCGCTGCTGCAATGTCAATGCCTGCTGCGGAACCTTCTCCTTATCTGAGCTATTGCCAGCGCCACCCTCCTCCCCCAATAGATGCCAATCCGGGTCCAGAACTGGGTCATCCATCATCTCCTCTTCAAAGTCATCTGCACCTTCCTCTTTAACTTCCTCTGTGTCACCGTGTAAGGTGGTATAGTATGCGGGAAGGGGCACCTGTGTTTCATCAGGGTCAGATTCTGGCTCAATAGACTGCGAGGGCAATGTAGTGCTGTGGGTCAATGTACCAGCAGAATCATCTGCATCAGTGCACTCCATGTAAGATTCATCTTGGATTGGGGAATTCAGGATTTGACTGGATAACCCAGGCATGGTATGTGAAAAGAGCTCCATAGAGTAATCTGAAGTGTGGGCTGCCACATCCTTCACTTTTGGTGGGAGTGAAGGACACAAGGAAAGGGTTTTTTTATGACCGGAACCCTTCACTGACGACTCAGTGCTTCCAGGTTTCGACCATTCAGAAGAGGAGGCAATAGATCTGGTGGCTGTTTCGGCAATGTACGCCAAAACCTGTTCCTGATGCTCTGGCTTTGAAAGCAGTTTTCCTACTCCAAGAAAAGGTAACCTTACAGGCCTTCTTGGGCCAGATGATGACGCAGGCTCAACACCTCCTGCCTTGGCTGCTATTGTGCTTTTGCCAGAACCAGCTGATGCACCACCGCCATCAGTACCAGTCGCGCCCCCTGCCCACATCCGCGGCCTCTTCCACCATACTTCCTCATGTTTGGGAAAATGTACCAAAAATACCAGCAGAGAGATGGTACTGTATGAGGAGCGTCCAGCTGTGTAAGGTGTATTAAACAAATTAAATCAACGTATATATTTTGTTAGTCACAGATGCTCTCCCAGTATGTATTGGACAGTAATCCAACAAGCAGATGTACGGAACTGTATCAGAAGTGTACAGCTGTATACAATTTTTGTGCAACTAACAATCGCCGTATATGTATTTACGGAGTGTCACACACACACGTTGACTAGGTATAAAAGTGACTGTAATGAGAACGGCAGATATACAATATTGTTGGAGAATCGGACAGCTCTATACGATGTGTGTAAGGAAAATTGTCAAGCTCCGTGTATTTGTATGCGGACTGACACACGCTGTCTCTGTCTAGTTTTGACCGTTATCAAACAGCAGATATACGAAACTGTTTAAAAAACGGACATGACTCTAAGGTGTAGGTCTGAAAAAACGGAAAAACTCCTCGTTTTTTTTTCCAGAGTCACACACAGGTAGCTTCTATTTGTCCGTGCTAGAAGGCGGTACACGGTAGTGTGTGAGAAGCGTACACTGCTGTACGGTGTGTGTATGTAAAATTGTCAAGCTCCGTGTATTTGTATACGGACTGACACACGCTGTCTCTGTCTAGTTTTGACCGTCATCAAACAGCAGATATACAAAACTGTTTGAAAAACAGACACGACTCTAAGGCGTAGGTCTGGAAAAACGGACAAACTCCTCGGCTTTTTCTTACAGAGTCACACCCAGATAGCTTCTATTTGTCCATGATACCAGCCGGTATACGGTAGTGTGTAAGGAGTGTACACCGCTAGACGTGTCTGTATGGAAAATTGTCAAGCTCCGTGTATTTGTATACGGACTGACACACGCTGTCTCTGTCTAGTTTTGACCATCATCAAACAGCCGATATATGAAACTGTTTGAAAAACGGACACAACTCTAAGGTGTAGGTCTGGAAAAGCGGAATAACTCCTCGGCTTTTTCTTCCAGAGTCACACCCAAATAACTTCTATTTGTCCGTGATACCAGCCGGTACACAGTAGTGTGTGAGGAGCGTACAGCGCTAGACGGTGTCTGTATGGAAAATTGTCAAGCTCCGTGTATTTGTATACGGACTGACACACGCTGTCTCTGTCTAGTTTTGACTGTAATCAAACAGCAGATATACGAAACTGTTTGAAAAACTGACACAACTCTTAGGTGTAGGTCTGGAAAAACGGACAAACTCCTCGGCTTTTTCTTCCAGAGTCACACCCAGATAGCTTCTATTTGTCCGTGATACCAGCCGGTACACGGTAGTGTGTGAGGAGCGTACACCGCTAGACGGTGTGTGAAAAAATGAGCGCTCAGTAACTCGCCAGGACAAAATAATAAAATTTGGAGTGCTTTGAAAAAAGCAGTTTGAACAGCAGTGTGCACACAGCAATGCAGCTAGCAGGTGGCCTTAAAAGGCAGCCTAATCACCACCAGCGCTGCTGCACTCAACAAAAATCCTCCCCTTTCGCTGCACACTAACTGTACAGTGAAAAGCGCTATCAGCAGAAGCATTTTTTTTTTCTTCTTCCCTGCCTAACGCTCTCCCTGTTCAGAATCAGCATCACCTCTCCCTATTGTAAGATCGCCAGAAGTAAGATGGCGGTTCGTCGTTCACAGCCTTTTATACCCACTGTGACGCCACACAAAGCCAGCCAATCACTTAAATGCCCTTCTCTAAGATGGTGCTGGCCGCTGCGCATGTCATCGCGTTGCACACAGTGTGCGTCCTCCATCATTGGGTGAGAAAAGGCGCTGAAAGCATCATTTGAAGCGCGACTTTGACGTGCTGATCGGCGACCTCATGGCCGACCGCACGCTAGGATCGGGTTTCGATCGGCGAAACCCGACTTTGGCGAAAGTCGGTGATTTTCGAATCTGACCGACCTGTTTCGCTCAACTCGAGCTATAAACTTGCACCATTTCGATGACACAGGTTTCGTACTTTTCTTTTCTTATCCCTTATTATTTAATGTAATTGAATATATTATGATTTCCCCTTTTTCTAATATCTTTGAAATATTTTTTATAAACAGTGCCAAATTTTCGAATTAAATAAATAAAACTGCTTAGTTTTGCTCCTCTTGCTTTAAGACTTGCACCCCTGAAGCCTTATGCTAATTTTAAGGTGTCTATTCAGCCTATATAGACATGTGGTTAAAATTGTTGGTACCCCTCATTAAATGACAGAAAAACCCACAATGGTGACAGAAATAACTTGAATCTGACAAAAGTAACAATAAATAAAAAAATCTATGAAAATGAACAAATGAAAGTCCGACATTGCTTTTCAAACATGCCTCCACAGAATTTGACAAAAATAAAACTCATGAAATAGGCCTGGACAGAAATGATGTACCATTAACTTCAATCAAACGATTCTTGTAACTGTTAATGAGACTTCTGCACCTCTCGATAGGTACTTTAGCCCACTCTTGAAGAGCAAACTGCTGCAGTTGTCTAGTGTTTGAAGGTTACCTTTTATAGATGGCAAGTTTCAGCTCTTTCCAAAGATGCTCAGTAGGATTTAGGTCAGGGCTCATAGAAGGCAACTTCAGAACAGTCCAATGTTTTCCTCTTAGCCATTTTTGAGTGTAATTAGCTGTGTGTTTTGGGTCATTATCCTGTTGTCATGGTTAGGACATGGTTAATGTCCTGTTCTCACAGGGTTAACTTTTGCCGGCCTCTCTTTGGATCAGGGAGGGGTATTTATACTCACTCCAGACTAGCATTCTCTGTCAGCTATACTATTATCTGGCTGTGTGTCTGACTGACCCCCCTGGTGTGTGTGTATTCTGCATTGCTTGTTTGATTCCCGTGTATGACCCGGCCTGTTCCCTCACTCTGTACTCCATCTCTCGCTTTGGTACTATTGTCTTCTCCGGCTCTGACCTCCTGGCTTGGCTATTGTTACTCCATTGCAGTTTGTCCCTATTGCACCGTCCATTGCCCGTTCTGGTTTTCTGATCTATTGCTACGTCCTGACTATTCGCTCTGTCTAACCCTTTGGTACTGTCCTGCTATCTCGTGCTTTCACCCGGCTTGATCTGGCTTCTGTCTCTGACTATGCCCCTTGGTAACATTGTCCTGTAGTTACCTTTCTAGGAGTTTCCCTGCAGCTCCTAGACCTGTGGAGCTTAGGCCACGCCCCCAGCAGTCACGTGCTTCAGGTCCTGAAGCATGCATCGTCACCACTGCTGCCCGCTCCACAGGTATCTTTGAGCACTGTTTTTGTACTCAGGACACGCACACTGGCTCAGTGAGCAAGTGCAGTGCGGTGTTCCTGACACCTGTTGCAAGACCCATGACCAGCAACTGAGACAAAGCTTTCTGACACTAGGCAGCACAGTTCTCTCTATAATCCCTTGATAGCCTTCAGATTTCATTGTACCCTGCACAGATTCTAGACACCCTGTGCCAGATGCAGCAAAGCAGCCCCAGAATATGATAGAGCCTCCTCCATGTTTTACAGTAGGGACAGTGTTCTTTTCTTGATATTCTTCTTTTTTCCATCTGTGAACATAGAGCTGACGTGCCTGGCCAAAAAGTTCCATTTTTGTTTCATCTGTCCATAGGACATTCTCCCAGCTTTGTGGCTTGTCAACATGTAGCTTGGCAAATTTCTGTATGGATTTTTTGTGATTTTTTTCAACAATTGTATCCTCTTTGATCATCTCCCATGAAGTCCACTTTGGATCATACAACAATGGATGGTGCGATCTGACACTGATGTTCCTTGAGCTTTAAGTTCACCTTTAATCTGTATAGAAGTTTTCTGGGCTCTTTTGTTTCCATTTGTATTATCCATCTCTTTGATTTGTCATCAATTTTCCTCCTGTGGCCACGTCCAGGAAGGTTGACTACAGTCCCATGGAGCTTAAATTTCTGAATAATATGTGGAACACCAAGCTGCTTGGAGATGGTTTTATAACTTTTACCTTTAATCTCCTGAGACAACTCTTTCTTTTGCTTCCTCTGGTCCATGTTGAGTGTGATACACACCATGTCACCAAACAGCACAGTGAGTATCTGTAGCCCTCTATACTGCCCACTCACCGATTCAAAGATTGTAGACACCTGTGATGCTAATTAGTGGACACACCTTGATTTAACATGTCCCTTTTGTCACATTATTTTCATGGGTACCATCATTTCTGTCCAGGCCTATTTCATGAGTTTTATTTATTTATTTTTTTTTAAATTCTGTGGAAGCCTGGTTGAAAAGCAATGTCTAACTTTCATTTGTTCATTTTCATAGATTTTTTTTATTTACTATTACTTTTGTCAGATTCAAGTTATTTGTGTCACCATTGTGGGTTTTTCTGTCATTAAACGAGGGGTACCAACAATTTTGACCACGTGTGTAAGTGGTAGATGGTGGCAAGATAGTTTTCTTGGGTTATTGTGGAGCTTGGCAGTGACTGTACCGAATTATATATATTGCTCAAAAAATAAAGGGAATGCTTAAACAACAAAATGTAACTCCAAGTCAGTCACACTTCTGTGAAATCAACACTGATTGTGATTCAATTCCTCCTGCTGTTGTGCCAATAGAACAAACAACAGGTAGAAATGATAGGAAGGTTACTAACATCCATGTGTCTGGTCAGTAACAGTGCCTAGTGTTCTCTTTATTTTTTGATATATATATATATATATGTAAAAAAAAGTATATAGTCTGCCACCAATTGTTCAAGTTCTCCCACTTAAAAAGATGAGAGAGGCCTGTAATCGACATCATAGGTAGACCACAACTATGAGAGTCAAAATGAGAAAACCAATCCAGACACACTGTCGGTGGTATGTTGGCCCATTCCTACATGCAGATCTCCACTAGAGCAGTGATGTTTTGGGCCAGTCGCTGGGCAACATGGACTTTCAAATCTCTCCAAAGGTTTTCTATGGGGTTGAGATTTTTTTTACTTTTTTACATAGTCCCAGGATGGGACATTACTGTATTGCATCAAATCGCTGATCTGACACTCTGCACAGGATCTGACAGGTAGGGAAGAAGCAAAACCAAAGGAAAAAACAATGTGTGCATATACCCTAATAAAAATAAATAAGTAAAAAAGCAAGTGCATTAAATAACATAGGGTACTTGGTAAACACTATTTTGATCAAAAAAGTATAAAGCTGTCCCACCACGACAAGGTGTACCCATTTGAGACAGTAACTACACTAACAGTTAAAACCTACCTAGTGTGAATAGTAGCAGAGTCTCTGGGTCCCAAACGGACACCCAGCTTCAGAGGGACTAAATAAACTACCCAGCTCAGTAGAATGGAGGCCACACCCTATTTGTACTGAATACAAAAATACTGAAGAAAAAACAAAAAAACTGAACTGAAGTAGAATTGAATGACATGCATGATGTAAAAGCATGTTCACATTGGCCATAAAAGCAAGCAAAACCAAAGGAAAAAACAATGTGTGCATATACACCTAATAAAAATAAATAAGTAAAAAAGCAAGTGCATTAAATAACATAGGGTACTTGGTAAACACTATTTTGATCAAAAAAGTATAAAGCTGTCCCACCACGACAAGGTGTACCCATTTGAGACAGTAACTACACTAACGGTTAAAACCTACCTAGTGTGAATAGTAGCAGAGTCTCTGGGTCCCAAACGGACACCCAGCTTCAGATGGACTAAATAAACTACACAGCTCAGTAGAATGGAGGCCACACCCTATTTGTACTGAATTAGGTAGGGAAGAAGGCATGACGACGCCTGCTCTATTTATTAATGACCTTGTAGGGGGCATACAGAGTAGAATTTCAATTGCAGATGACACTAAACTCTGCAGGGTAATCAATACAGAGGAGGACAATTTTATATTACAGGAGGATTTATGTAAACTAGAAGCTTGGGCTGATAAATGGCAAATGAGCTTTTATGGGGATAAATGTAAGGTCATGCACTTGGACAGAAAAAATAAGATGTGTAATTATGTGTAATTGTAAAACACTGGGCAAAACTGTCACTGAAAAAGACCTGGGTGTATGGGTGGACAACAAACTCACATTTAGTGGCCAGTGTAAGTCAGCTGCTGCAAAAGCAAATAAAATAATGGGATGCATTAAGAGAGGCATAGATGCTCATGAGGAGAACATAAATTTACCTCTATATAAGTCACTAGTGCGAACACACTTAGAATACTGTACAGTATACAGTTCTGGTCTTCGGTGTATAAGAAAGACATAGCTGACCTTGTAGATTGTGAGCTCTTCTCAGGCAGGATTCCTCTCTCCTCCTGTACCAGTCTTGACTTGTATTGTTTAAGATTACTTTACTCATTTTTATTATGTATACCCCTTTTCACATGTAAAGAGCCATGGAATTAATGGCGCAATAATAATAAATAATAATAATAACTAGATCAGGTGCAGAGAAGAGCGACCAAGGTGATTAGAGCACTGGGGGGTCTGCAATACCAAGACACTTGGGGTTATTTAGTTTGGAAAAAGGAAGGCTTAGGGGTGATCTTATTTTAATGTATAAATACAGTGCTTTGCGAAAGTATTCGGCTCCCTGGAACTTTTCAACCTTTTCCCACATATCATGCGTCAAACATAAAGATACCAAATGTAAATTTTTGGTGAATAATCAACAACAAGTGGGACACAATTGTGAAGTTGAATGAAATTTATTGGTTATTTTAAATTTTTGTGGAAATGCAAAAACTGAAAAGTGGGGCATGCAATATTGTTCGGCCCCTTTAACTTAATACATTGTTGCACCATCTTTTGCTGCCATTACAGGTGCAAGTCGCTTGGGGTATGTCTCAGTTTTGTACATTGAGAGACTGAAATTCATGCCCACTTTTCCTTGGCAAACAGCTCGAGCTCAGTGAGGTTTGATGGAGATCATTTGTGAACAGCAGTTTTCAGCTCTTTCCACAGATTCTCGATTGGATTCAGGTCTGGACTTTAACTTGGCCATTCTAACACCTGGATATGTTTATTTGTGACCCATTCCATTGTAGATTTTGCTTTATGTTTGGGATCATTGGCTTGTTGGAAGACAAATCTCCGTCCCAGTCTCAGGTCTTTGGCAGACTCCAACAGGTTTTTATCAAGAATGGTCCTGTATTTGGCTCCATTTATTTTCCCATCAATTTTAACCATCTTCCATATCCCTGCTGAAGAAAAGCAGGCCCAAACCATGATGCTGCCCCACCATGTTTGACAGTGGGGATGGTGTGCTCAGGGTCATGAGCTGTGTTGCCTTTACGTCAAACATATCGTTTGGCATTGTTGCCAAAAAGTTAGATTTTGGTTTCATCTGACCAGAGCACCTTCTTCCACATATTTGGTGTGTCTCCCAGGTGGCTTGTTGCAAACTTTAAACAACACTTTTCATGGATATCTTTGAGAAATTGCTTTCGTCTTGCCACTCTTTCATAAAGGCCAGATTTGTGCAGTGTATGACTGATTGTTGTCTGTTATGAGCTCATTTTCTGCTCCATCAGCCTGGAGTTCTCCTTCTGTTCTCCCTCTGGTGGTGACAGGAGGTAGTGAGGTTGGTTTCATTGGTAATGGTCTGCCACCTGACGAGGAGGATAATGATTGGATCTCTGGAGCATCAGACTGGATATAAGACAGCCGACGCCCTATCCTGGTGCTGGTGATTCAGTCTGCTTCTCAGGTCTTGGACTTCAGCTGTGCTCCAGTCTTCTCAAGTTAAGTTTGTTTTTGTTAATGTTCACACTTGCTCTTATTGGTCAACTCAGTTTTTGTGTGGTCAGCCAGCCCAGCTGGGCTGTGCTGAATTTCCACTCTTATTTATCTGTATTTGCCAATTTGCCTTTTTGTCCTTTATTAGATTGGCCTCTTTTTTGCTCTGTCTCACAATATTTCAGAGTGCTGATATAGTGGGAGAAGTCTAGTGACTTCAGGGTTAATTTTGTTATCAGAAGTGTTGGACATTATTTTGGGTAGGGTTTTTTGGCAGATTGCAGACAGTTTCTTTCCTTTCCTGTCCTTTCAAGTTAGTTTGGCCCCATTGTTTGCTCAGCCTATTTTTCTGCCTTTGTTTGTGTTTTCATCTTGCTTCACCGTCAATACATGTGGGGGGCTGTCTTTCCTTTGGGGTCTGCTCTGGGGAAGTTATTTTTCCTCTTTTCTTACTTTAGGCTTATTTAGCTCTCCGGTTGTGATGAGGCATCCAGAACCATCATAGGCACGCTCCACGACTACTGCTAGTTGTGTGTTAAGATCAGGGATCTGCAATCTGCATAGTTACCAACCTCTCTGGTTTTCTGAGACTTAGCGTCTGTTGCTTTTTTTCTCCTCGGTGACCCATTCATAACAGAATCACCAGCCATACCGCAGATTCTAGGGTACTCAAAAGCAGGAAAAAAATTTTTAGAAAAAAAAAAGGGAGAAAGAAAAAAAAAATAGTGTCAGAATTATTTTTTTTTTCATATTTTTTCCTCTTTTTTTTCTGGGGCCGTAGGAGGATTTTTTTTCTTTCTCTCCTAATGGAGTTTAAGCAACTGTATGATCGTGTGGAGCAGCTTGCTGATGAAGTGCAGGGAATTTCTACCTACCTCATTCAGTCACATGTTGCTGAACCAAAGATCCCTACTCCTGATGTGTTTTCTGGGGATCGGTCTAAATTTCTGAATTTTAAGAATAATTGTAAATTATTTCTTGCCTTGAAGCCTAACTCATCGGGGAGCTCCGTGCAGCAGGTTAAAATTGTCATCTCCTTGCTGCGCGGCAGTCCCCAGGATTTGGCTTTTTCTCTGACACCTCAAAAATCCTATTCTGACTAATGTGGAGGCATTTTTTCAAGCCTTGGGGTTGTTGTATGATGAACCTAATGCCGTTGATCAAGCTGAGAGAACCCTGTTGGCATTAAACCAGGGTCAGGATCCTGCAGAGTTGTATTGTCAAAAATTCCAAAAGTGGGCGGTCCTTACTACATGGAATGATGGTGCACTGGCAGCTCTCTTTTGGAAAGGTTTATCAGAAACCGTAAAAGATGTTATGGTGGGATTTCCTGTTCCCTCTGGTCTGGAGAATTCTATGTCATTAGCCATTCAAGTTGATCGGCGTTTACGTGAACGTAAAACTACACGGGAGGCACTGCCACCTTCTGAACAAATGTCTGAACCTATGCAATGTGATGGGGTGTTGTCTAGGGTGCAACGTCAGGAGTTTTGAAGGCGTAATAAGCTGTGTTTTTTCTGTGGAGATGCCTCTCATACTATTTCTGTCTGCCCTAAACGAGAAAAACGTTTTTCACACACATTTGCTGTGGGCAGTGTAAAACCTAAGTTTCTTTTGGCAATTACTTTGATCTGCTCCTTGTCCACGTTTTCCACTAAGGCTTTTGTGGATTCAGGAGCAGCTCTGAATCTGATGGATTTGGACTTTGCTAAACATTGTGGTTTGTCCATGACGCCTCTGCAGACGCCTATTCCTTTGAGGGGTATTGATGCCACTCCTTTGGCAGAAAATAAACCTCAGTTTTGGACCCAGGTGATAATGCGAGTTGCCCCAGATCACAAAGAAAATTGTAAATTTTTGGTGCTGCATAATTTGCATGATACTATTGTTCTGGGTTTCCCCTGGTTGCAAACTCATAACCCAGTTTTGGATTGGAAATCTGTGTCTGTGGTGAGTTGGGGTTGTCAGTGTGTTCTTAGGGACACTCCTGTTTTCTCCACCTTTCCTCAGTCTCATGATATTCCTGATTATCTGGCTGATTTCTCTGATGTATTTAGTGAGAGTAAGTCTGCATCTTTGCCTCCTCATAGGAGTTATGACTGTGCAATTGAGTTGATGCCTGGGTGTAAATTTCCCAAGGGTCGGCTTTTCAATTTATCTGTACCCAAACATGATGCTATGTGATCCTATATTAAGGAGTCGTTGGAGAAGGGTCATATTAGACCATCCTTGTCACCTTTAGGCGCTGGTTTTTTTTGTGGCCAAGAAAGATGGTTCATTAAGACCGTGTATTGATTATCGTTCCCTTAACATGATGACGGTTAAATATCAGTGCCCGTTACCTCTGATGTCTGATTTATTCTCAAGAGTTAAGAGTGCCTGCTGGTTTACTAAGCTTGACCTCAGGGGGTGTATAATCTTAATCGCATCAAGAACGGGGAAGAATGGAAGACGGCGTTTAATACTCCGGAGGGACATTTTGAGTACCTGGTGATGCCTTTTGGGCTCTCTAATGCCCCTTCTGTCTTCCAGTCCTTTATGAATGATATTTTTCGAGACTTTGTAGATAAGCTTTTGTTCATCTATCTGGATGATATTTTGATCTTTTCTAGTGATTGGGATTCCCATGTGGAACATGTCCAGACTGTGTTCCGGATTTTGAGGGAGAATTCCCTGTTTGTTAAGGGATCAAAATGCCTCTTTGGTGTACAGAGGATTTCATTTTTGGGATTTATCTTGTCTCCATCAACTATTGAAATCGACCCGGCCAAGGTACAGGCCATTTATGACTGGGTTCAGCCTACTTCTTTGAAGGCTCTCCAGAAGTTTTTGGGTTTTGCTAATTTCTATCGTAAATTTATAGGTCATTTTTCTAATATTGTCAAACCACTGACTGATCTGACCAAGAAGGGAGCTGATGTGCTGAATTGGTCTCCTGAGGCTGTCTCAGGATTTCAGGAGCTTAAGCGGAGATTTGCTTCAGCTCCAGTTTTACGGCAACCTGATGTCTCACTTCCATTTCAAGTGGAGGTAGATGCTTCTGAGATTGGTGCAGGAGCTGTTTTGTCCCAAAAAGACCCTGTGACTTCTAAGATGAATTCCTGTGCCTTCTTTTCTCGAAAGTTCTCCCCATCTGAACGCAACTATGACGTGGGGAATCTGGAATTGTTGGCCATGAAATGGGCTTTTGAGGAGTGGAGACATTGGTTGGAGGGAGCTAGACATCAATTTGTGGTCCTCACCGATCACAAGAATCTGATTTATCTGGAGTCGGCTAAACGCTTGAATCCTAGACAGGCTAGATGGGCCTTGTTTTTCACGCATTTTAATTTTGTGGTCTCTTTTCTTCCGGGCACTAAGAATGTTAAGGCAGATGCCCTTTCTAGGAGTTTCTTTGCTGATTCTCTTAATGTGACTGAGCCTACTACTATCCTAGGTGAGGGGGTAGTTCTTTCTGCCATTTCGCCCAATTTGAGATGCACCCTGGAGGAATTTCAGGAAGATAAATCTGAGCATTGCCCTATGGGAAGATTGTATGCTCCTGACCAGTGGAGAAAGAGAGTGATGTCTGAAGTCCATTGCTCCGCATTGGCTGGTCATCCAGGTATTTTTGGTACCAGAGATTTGCTGAGTCGGTCGTTTTGGTGGCCTGCCTTATCTCGTGATGTCAGGAATTTTGTACAGTCCTGCGGGACTTGTTCTCGGTCTAAACCCTGTTCTCATTCTAGTGGGTTGCTGATGCCCCTCCCGGTGCCCAAGAGGCCATGGACCCATATCTCAATGGATTTTATTTCTGATCTTCCTGTCTCTCAGAGAATGACTGTTATCTGGGTGATTTGTGATAGATTTTCGAAGATGGTCCATCTTGTACCACTCCCACAGTTACCATCTTCCGCTGAGTTAGTACCCTTGTTTTTACAACAGGTGGTTTGGTTACACGGGATTCCTGAGAACATTGTGTCCGATAGAGGTGTCCAGTTTGTTTCCAGATTTTGGAAAGCCTTTTGTTCCCATTTGAGAATTCAGTTATCCTTCTCCTCCGCGTTTCATCCCCAGACCAATGGGCAGACTGAGAGAACAAACCAGACCCTGAAGTCTTATTTAAGATGTTTTATATCTGCTGATCAAGATGATTGGGTCTCATTTTTGCCCTTGGCCGAATTTGCGCTGAATAATAGAGCTAGTTCTGCCACTTTGATGTCACCCTTTTTCTGTAATTTTGGGTTTCATCCTCGATTCTCTTCAGGACAAGTGGAATCTTCGTCCTGTCCAGGTGTGGACACTGTGGTTGTGAGAATGCAGCAGATATGGGCCCAAGTGGTGGATAAGTTGTCACTCTCTCAGGAAAAGGCCCAGCGTTTTTCCAACCGGCATAGGACCATTGGTCCCCGGTTTAAAGTGGGTGATATGGTTTGGTTGTCTTCTAAGAATATTCCTATGAAGGTTGCATCTCCAAAATTTAAGCCAAGATTTATTGGACCTTATAAGATTTTGGAGATTCTTAATCCTGTTTCTTTTCGATTGGCTCTTCCAGTTATGTTCAAAATCCATAACGTATTTCACAAATCACTGTTGAAGAGGTTTGTTGAGCCAGTAGTTCCTGTGGCGGCACCTCCTGACCCTCTTTTGGTTAAAGGCAATGTGGAATATGAGGTAGAGAAAATATTGGATTCTCGTTTGGTCAGACGGAGACTCCAGTATTTGGTCAAATGGAAGGGTTATGGCCAGGAGGATAATTCTTGGGTCTCTGCCTCGGATATTCATGCCAATAAATTGGTTTGTGCTTTTCACCGGGCCAATCCTGATCGGCCTGGTGGCGTGGATGAGGGTTTGGTGACCCCTCCTCAAGGGGGGGTACTCTTATGAGCTCATTTTCTGCTCCACCAGCCTGGAGTTCTCCTTCCGTTCTCCCTCTGGTGGTGACAGGAGGTAGTGAGGTTGGTTTAATTGGTAATGGTCTTCCACCTGACGAGGAGGATAATGATTGGATCTCTGGAGTATCAGACTGGATATAAGACAGCCGACGCCCTATCCTGGTGCTGGTGATTCAGTCTGCTTCTCAGGTCTTGGACTTCAGCTGTGCTCCAGTCTTCTCAAGTTAAGTTTGTTTTTGCTAATGTTCACACTTGCTCTTGTTGGTCAACTCGGCTGGGCTGTGCTGAATTTCCACTCTTATTTATCTGTATTTGCCAATTTGCCTTTTTGTCCTTTATTAGATTGGCCTCTTTTTTGCTCTGTCTCAGAATATTTCAGAGTGCTGATATAGTGGGAGAAGTCAAGTGACTTCAGGGTTAATTTTGTTATCAGAAGTGTGGGACATTATTTTGGGTAGGGTTTTTTGGCAGATTGCAGACAGTTTCTTTACTTTCCTGTCCTTTCAAGTTAGTTTGGCCCCATCATTTGCTCAGCCTATTTTTCTGCCTTTGTTTGTGTTTTCATCTTGCTTCACCGCCAATACATGTGGGGGGCTGTCTTTCCTTTGGGGTCCACTCTGGGGAAGTTAGTTTTCCTCTTTTCTTACTTTAGGCTTATTTAGCTCTCCGGTTGTGATGAGGCGTCCAGGACCATCGTAGGCATGCTCCACAACTACTGCTAGTTGTGTGTTAAGATCAGGGATCTGCAATCTGCATAGTTACCAACCTCTCTGGTTTTCTGAGACTTAGCGTATGTTGCTTTTTTTCTCCTCGGTGACCCATTCATAACAGTTGTCCTATGTACAGACTGTCCCACCTCAGCTGTAGATCATCCAGAGTGATAATGGGCCTCTTGGCTGCATCTCTGATCAGTCTTCTCCTTGTTTGAGATGAAGGTTTAAGAGGGAAAGCCGGGTCTTGGTAGATTTGCAGTGGTATGATACTCCTTCCATTTCAATATGATTACTTGCACAGTGCTCCTTGGGATGTTTAAAGTTTTGGAAATCGTTTTGTATCCAAATCCGGCTTTAAACTTCTCCACAACAGTATCACGGACCTGCCTGTTGTGTTCCTTGGTCTTCGTGATGCTCTCTGTGCTTCAAACAGAACCCTGAGACTATCACAGAGCAGGTGCATTTATAGGGAGATTTGATTACACACAGGTGGATTATATTTATCATCATTAGTCATTTAGAGATCCACAATGAAATTCTGGAGTGACTTTGCTGCACTGAAAGTAAAGGGGCTGAATAATATTGCACGCCCCAATTTTCAGTTTTTGCATTTCCACAAAAATTTAAAATAACCAATAAATTTCATTCAACTTCACAATTGTGTCCCACTTGTTGTTGATTCTTCACCAAAAATTTACATTTGGTATCTTTATGTTTGAAGCATGATATGTGGAAAAAGGTTGAAAAGTTCCAGGGAGCCAAATACTTTTGCAAGGCACTGTATATGCGGGGACAGTACAAAGACCTTTGTAATGGTCTTTTTACTCCTAGACCTGAGACTGGGACAAGGGGGCATCCTCTATGTCTGGAGGAAAGAAGGTTTAATCATCATCTCAGACATGGATTCTTTACTGTTAGAGCAGTGAGACTATGGAACTCTCTGCCATATGATGTTGTAATGAGTGATTCACTACTAAAATTTTAAGAAGGGCCTGGATGCCTTTCTTGAAAAGTATAACATTACAGGTTATATATACTAGATTCCTTGATAGGGCATTGATCTAGGGAACTAGTCTGATTGCCGTATGTGGATTCGGGAAGGATTTTTTTCCCCCAATGTGGAGCTTAGTGTTTGCTGCATGGGTTTTTTTTTTGCCTTCCTCTGGATCAACATGTTAGGCTATGGGTTGAACTAGATGGACTTAAAGTATTCCTTCAACCTTAAAAACTATGTTACTATGTATTTTCCAATAAATACATTTATTTATGTAAAAAAAAAACAATAAAAGCACACATATTTGGTATCACCGTGTCTGTAACAACCCGCTCTATAAAACTGCCCCACTAGTTTACCTCTTCAGTGAACACCGTAAAAGAAAACAAAACGAGGCAAAAAACAATGCTTTATCATCATAGCGCCAAGCCAAAAGTGCAATAAAACGCAATCAAAAAGACGGATGTAAATAAAAATGGTTCTGCTGAAAACATCATCTTGTCCTGCAAAAAACAAGCCACAATACAGCCCAATCAGCAGAAAAATAGTTATAGCTCTCAGAATAAAGCGATGCAAAAATAATTATCTTTTCTATAAAATAGTATTTATTGTGTAAAAGTGCCAAAACATAAAAAAGTTATAAATGAAGTATCTCTGTAATTGTACTGACCTGACGAATAAAGCTGCCTTACCAGTTTTACCACACGCGGAACAGTATTTGAAAAAAAAAAAGGCAATTCCTGAATTGCTGGTTTTTGTTAATTCTGTCTTCCAAAAATCAGAATAGAAAGCGATCAGAAAATGTCTTGTGCCCAAAAATGGTACCGATAAAAACGTCAACTCATCCTGCATAAAACAAGCCCTCACATGACTCTGTGAGACAAAATATGGAAAAATTATAGCTCTCAAAATGTTGTGATGCAAAAACTAGTTTTTGCAATAAAAAGCATCTTTTAGTGAGTGACAGCAGCCAAACATAAAAACCTGATATAAATCTGGTATCACTATAATCTCACTGACCCGAAGAATAAAGCCGTCGATTCACTTATACCGCACAAGGAATGGCGTAAAATATAAATAAAACTAATTCTTCACATGCTGGTGATTTTTTCATTCTGCCTCCCTAAGATCACAGTAAGGCTTGGTGCACATTTATCCTGCACTCTGTGCTGAGCTCTTAAAATGCTGTTTCTGTGTAAAACTCTGACATATGTGATTCAGAAGGAATCACGGGTGGAAAATTCCCTATAATGAGGCAGATGGAGGCACTGTGGACGCCATAGGACCTGTGATCCGGTGGTATCTGTCTTTTTAGGATTGCATAAAAGTGCCGTCGGCCACAGTTTTGTGCACTTTTGAAAAGGACACCGCTGAACAGAGGCCAGGTGCAGTCCAGAGTAAATCTGCTGCCTAATTATAGTGAATGGATCCCTCGGGGGTTTCATCTGTCAAGTCACTCAGAGATTTAGATGGAAACCCTAAAAGTAAGAGCTTAGCGTAGAGCGCCAGATAAATGTGATCCCAAACGATATGTAAAATGTTCCCAATAAAAGCTTCAACTCAATCCACAAAAAAAGCAAGTCCTCACTCAGATCTGTCATCTGTTGACAGAAATATAGGGGGTTTCCACATTGGAAACCCCAAAAGTAAGAGCTCAGCATAGAGTGCCGGATAAATGTTATCCCAAACGATATGTAAAATGTTCCCAATAAAAGCTTCAAATCAATCCACAAAAAAAGCAAGTCCTTACTCTGATGTGTCATCTGTTGACGGAAATATACACATTACTGGTAGCACAAAGACTCTGGAAAAGTTAAATGGCTCCTCACTCCCCAAATGAAATTCAGCAAATTCTCCGCTCCCAAATTTAAATGTCCTCCTCCCTTCTGAGCCCCAGTCTGCCTAAAGCACATTTAGTGCCCAAATGTTTGGCATTTCTGTAGTGATGAGAGCCCGCCTAACTTACGGGTGCATGTCTCCAATAGCATGAGCTTGGCATAATGTATTGGTCACTACGACGGCAGTTTGCAATTTCCACTCAGCAACATCCACTGTTGCCTGTTTCTGGAAAACGCCCATAGAGTCAAAATCATCACTACATCTTTAGATAAAATCCCAAAGGGTTATAATTTCCAAATTGTGGCCACTTGAGGGAGGATTCTGCTTTTCTAGCTCTTAGGGGCTCTTTATATGGAATCCACAAAATCCTGGAAACTATAGGCCGGTAAGCTTAACATCTGTTGTGGGTAACATTTTTGAAGGGTTTCTAAGGGATACCATTATGGAATATCTCAATGTTAATAAATGTTTAACTCCATATCAACATGGATTTATGAAGGATCGCGCCTGTCAGACTAACCTGATCAGCTTCTATGAGGATGTAAGCTCTCAAATGGACCAAGGAGAATCATTGGATGTCATTTATCTCGACTTCTCTAAAGCATTTGACACTGTCCCACATAAAAAATTGGTAAGTAAGATGAGAAAGCTTGGGCTAGGGGAAAATGTGTGTAGATGGGTACGTAGCTGGCTTAGTGATAGAAAGCAAAGGGCCCCCTACTATTTAATATATTTATTAATGATCTAGTGGATGGCTTACACAGTAAAATATCAGTATTTGCAGATGATACAAAACTATGTAAGGTAGTTAACACAAAGGAGGACAGTTAGCAACTACAGACAGATTTGAGTAAATTGGAGAATTGGGCTGAAAAATGGCAAATGAGGTTTAACACAGACAAGTGTAACGTTATGCACATGGGAAGGAGAAACAGATGCTACAATTACTTACTAAATGGGAAACTGCTGGGGAAATCAGACATGGAAAAAGACTTAGGCATCTTAGTCAATAAGAAGCTAAATTGGAGTGCCCAGTGTCAGGCAGCTGCCACCAAAGCAAATAGGGTCATGGGATGCATTAGAAGAGGTCTGGGGACACGAGATGAAAACATAATTCTCCCTCTGTACAAATCACTCGTCAGACCACACTTAGAGTATTGTGTGCAATTTTGGACGCCGTGCTCTAGAAAGACATTACTGAACTTGAAAGGGTTCAAAGGCGGGCTACTAAAATGATAAATGCAGTTGGTTCACTGCAATACCCAGAAAGGTTATCAAAATTAGGTCTATTTACTCTAGAAAAGAGAAGACTTAGGGGAGACCTAATATATATGTACAAGTATATCAGAGGGCAATACAGAGATCTATCCAATGAACTGTTTGTACCAAGGACTGTGACAAGAACAAGGGGGCATTCTCTTCATTTGGAGGAAAGACAATTTCTGCACCAGCATAGAAGAGGGTTCTTCACAGTTAGAGCAGTGAGGCTCTGGAATTCTCTTCCTGAGGAAGTGGTGATGGCCAACTCACTGAATGAATTTAAGAAAGGAATGGATGCTTTTCTTGTGAGTAACAGTATAGAAGGTTATGAATAACATTATATTATAGGTAGATGGTTGACCCAGCTTAGGGGGAAGGAATTTTTTTCCCTATGGAGAAAATTGGCTTCTACTCTGTGGGTTTTTTGCCTTCCCCAGGATCAACAATGCAGAACAGCTGCACTAAAAATAGGCTGAACTAGATGGACATAAGGTCTTCCTTCAGCCATCAAAGCTATGTTATGCTACTATGTTATGTTATGTTAGTCTAGGAAAATCTGCGTTCTAGGAGGCAAGTAGCACTCCGTCCCTCCCGCATCACTCCGCATGGCAAAGTAGTGCTGTATAGTCACTTATGGGGTATTTCTACATTCAGCAGAAATTATGGGACAAATTCTGGTGCTATTTTTTACTCATTTCAGAGTGTGAAAATGTAAAACTTGGGGCTAACACACAATCTTGGTGGTAAAAATGTAAATTATTTTTTCTTCACTGCCCAATGATATAAAAGTCTGTGACACAACTGTGGTGTCAATATTATTACTGCACCCCTAGATGAATTTATTGAGAGGTTTAATTGGTAAATGGGGTCACTTATGGGGGCTTCTGCTGTTCTGGCACATCAAGGGCTCTGCCAATGTAACATGGCACCCTCAAACAAGTGCTGCAAAATCTGCACTGTAATAAGACACTACTTCCCTTCTGAGCTTTACACTGTACAAAAAGCACAAAAAGTAGTTTTTGACCACATATGGGGTATCAGTGAACTCAGGAGAAATTGCACAACAAACTTTGGGGTCCAATTTCTCCTTTTGCCCTTGTGAAAATACAAAATTTGTAACTAAAAAAGATTTTGGTAGGAAAAATTGGATTTTTTTTAATTTTCTTGGCTTAACGTTATAAACTTCTGTGAAGCAAATGGTGGTTTAAGGTGCTCAATACAAATCTAGATAAGGTCCCAAAGGGGTCTAGCTTCCAAAATGATGTCATTTGTGTGGGGTTTCACTGTTTATGCACATCGCAGACTCTTCAAACGCAACATGGCGTCAGCTAATTATTCCATCAAATTTTGTATTCAAAAAGTCAAATGGCGCTCCTTCACTTCCAAACCCTGCCATGCACCCAAACAGTAGTATTCTCCCACATATGGGGTATCGATGTACTCAAGAGAAATTGCGCAATGAATTGTATGGAGTAATGTCTTCTGCTACCCTTACAAAAATGCAAAATTTGGAGCTAAAAACGATTTATCTGGGAAAAATTTGATTTTTTTATTTTCACAGCTTAACATTATAAACTTCTGTGAAGCACCTGTGGATTCAAAGGACTCAATACATATCTAGATAAGTTTCGCAAGGGATCTAGTTTCCAAAGTGGTGTCATTTGTAGGGGGTTTCTACTGTTTAGGCACATCAGCGGCTCTCCAAATGCGACATGGAAACCGCTAATTATTCCAGCATGTTTATTTTTTTTCTTCCACATTCCAAAAATTCCTGTGAAGCACCTAAAAAGTTAATAAACTTCTTGAATGTGATTTTGAGTACCTTGAGTGGTGCAGTTTTTAGAATGATGTCAATTTTGGGTATTTTCTGTCATATAGGCCCCTAAAAGTCACTTCAAATGTGAGATGGTCCTAAAAAATGGTTTTGCAAAATTTTTTTTAAAAATGAGAAATTGCTGGTCAACTTTTAACCCTTATAACTTCCTAACAAAAAAAAAATTATGTTTCCAATATTGTGCTGATGTAAATTAGACATGTGGGAAATGTTATTTATTAACTATTTTGTGCGATATGCTTCTGCTTTAAGAGCATAAAAATTAAAAGCTTGAAAATCACCCGGATCCATTAAAGCGTTCCAGAGTTATGACCTCATAAAGTGACATTGGTCAGAATTGGTCAGGAAAGTGAAAACAGGCTTTGGGGTGAAGGTGTTAATATAAGAGAAACTATTGTGAAATGTGCCTATTATCTAATGCATATAGTTGTTATCAAGTTTATGTTTAGTAAAAAGAAGTTTATTTTTGGACTTTGGTCTCCCTCAATTCATTCTCTAACACCTGATCCTAACCTTCCCGATCTTGTTGATCCATACAGTCTGCAGAGGTGTACCGCCCAGGTAACTAGAGCACACGAACACAGCCAGGACCCCTATTTTCATGTAGTGTACCAGGACATGGAAAACTAATACCTCGTCCATGACTGACGCCCTGTGCCACATTACATAGTATACCATTGCAAAAACGAAATGTGCAAAAAATATTCTTTTTACAATACTCACACTTTGTTAGATATACAGTTGTGCTTACATTTATGGAGACTTTTCTTTAGGATGTAAAGAAATAAAATATATGACTAGCAATGCAGGTAACACACTTTCTGCTGTGAGGCTCACCTGGTGAGGTGGATCTACTAAGCCTCAGGTCTGGGTGAGTACACTGATGCTGGGCATTGGTGCAACTGCCTAGACAATATGAGGAACGGTGTGGATCTGAACAAAATGGAATCTCAGGAGCAGTAGGATAGACAAAGTCCTAGTAAAGCAGGGATGAAAGCAAGTTGAATTACAATATGCAAATGAGGTGGAGCACATCAAACATAGAAAGTCTAGTCTCAATCCCAAGACAAAAGTGCTGGGAGGTGGAGTTCAGAATATATATATATGAGAGGGATGGTTTAGGATGACAGGTTAGTCTGACAGGAGGTCAGTGAGGAAGGAAGCCACTCGGGAGGAGTGGGGATCCCTGGAAGAAGGGATGGAGGAAGGAGTGCTGCAGCTGCCTCAGTGACCTGAGCCAGCTGGCACGGGAAAGGAAAGGAAAGAAGGAGAAGGATGTTGACCTGATGTTGTGAGTTCATTTTCCCCTTCACTACTGAGGCCCGAGGAACTCCCTCTTCTGGTGAAGAAAGGTAGTGAGCCTGATTGTCAAACACCTGGGGCTGATGATGATGACTGGCTGAGTGGAGTTAATGACTGGATATAAGGCTGCCGACGCCCTTCTGGCCTGCGGGTGATTTCTCTGTGGACTTCTAGGAAACCAGTCTGATTCCTGCTCATCTAAAGCTTAGATTTCTGCTTTGCCTTTTTTCATTAGTGTTTTATTTTCCTTGCTTTTCTGGATTCTGCCATTCCCTGCTGGGGTGAGCTGAATCTCCTTTTGCCTGTTGCTCTGTCTTCAGAATATTCCTGAGTACTGACATAGCTTTTTTGAAGCCTAGCGTCTTCAGGGCCTTTTTTACTGTCAGTTTGTTGGCTCTTATTTTCATAGGGTTTTTCACGGATTACTGACAGCAGCCTTCCTGTCCTTTCCTATCTAAGCTAGCGTGGGCCCCATCTTTGCTCAGTCTATCTTTCTGTCTGTGTTTTGTTCTTTCTTCTTGCTTCACCGTCATTATATGTGGGGGGCTGCCTTTGCTTTGGGGTCTGCTCTGGGGCAGTTTAGATTTCCCTTTCTGTCTTTAGGCTATGTAGTCCTCCGGCTGTGATCGAGGGGCCTAGGGCATCGTAGGAGCTCCCCACGGCTACTGCTAGTTGTGTTGATAGGTTCAGGGGTCTGCAATCCGATAGCTGCCAACTTCTCTGGTTTTCTGGACATAGCTAGCATTTCTATTTTTGCCTCCTACGGTGACTCAATCATAACAGAATCACCAGCCATACCGCAGATTCTAGGGTACTCAATAGCAGGAAAGAATTGTATAAAAAAAAAAAGTGTGTATATTTTTTCCTCTATATCTCTGAGGCCGTAGGGGGAATTTTTTTTTCTCTCAATGGAGATAAAGCAATTGTCTGATCGTGTGGAGCAGCTCGCTGCGGAAGTGCGGGGAATTTCCGCCTACCTTGCTCATTCACATGCTGCTGAACCAAAGATTCCTACACCTGATGTATTTTTTGGGGATCGGTCTAAATTTTTGAATTTCAAAAATAATTGTAAATTATTTTTTGCCTTGAAGCCTAACTCGTCAGGGAGCTCCGCGCAGCAGGTTAAAATTGTCATCTCTTTGCTGCGTGGCGATCCCCAGGATTGGGCGTTTTCTTTGAAACCAGATGATCCTATTCTGACTAATGTGAATGCATTTTTTCAGGCCTTGGGGTTGTTGTATGACGAACCTAATGCCATTGATCAGGCTGAAAAGACCCTGCTGGCATTGAACCAGGGTCGTGATTCTGCAGAATTGTACTGTCAAAAATTCCGAAAGTGGGCAGTACTTACTACCTGGAATGATAATGCCTTGGCTGCTCTCTTTCGGAAGGGGTTGTCAGAAGCCATAAAAGATACTATGGTGGGATTTCCTGTTCCCTCTGGTCTTGACGATTCTATGTCTTTAGCCATTCAGGTTGATTGGCGTTTACGCGAACGCAGAGCTGCATGAGAGGTGTTGCCACCTGTTGAACAGATGTCTGAACCTATGCAATGTGATAGAGTTTTTTCCAGAGAGCAGCGTCAGGAGTTCAGAAGGCGTAATAAGTTGTGTTTTTTCTGTGGAGATGCCTCGCATATTATTTCTGTCTGTCCTAAGCGCGAGAAACGCTTTGCACACACGTTTTCTGTTGGTGGTGTTCAACCTAAGTTTCTTCTGGCTATTACTCTGATCTGCTCCCTGTCCACATTTTCCGCCAAGGCTTTTGTGGATTCGGGAGCAGCTCTAAACCTAATGGACTTGGATTTTGCTAAACGTTGTGGATTTCTGATGACACCTCTGCAGACGCCTATCCCTTTGAGGGGGATTGATGCTACTCCTTTGGCTAAAAATAAACCTCAGTTTTGGACCCAGGTGGTAATGCGGGTCGCCTCAGACCATCAAGAAAATTGCAGGTTTTTGGTGTTACATAATCTGCATGATACTATTGTTCTGGGGTTTCCCTGGTTACAAATTCATAATCCAGTTTTGGATTGGAAATCTGTGTCTGTGGTGAGTTGGGGTTGTCAGTGTGCCTTTAGTGAGGCTCCGGTGTTTTCCACCTCTCCTCAGTCGCATGATGTTCCTGATTATTTGGCGGACTTTTATGATGTACTTAGTGAGAATGAGTCTGCGTCTCTGCCTCCTCATAGGAGTTATGACTGTGCTATTGAACTGAGCCCGGGGTGTAAATTTCCCAAGGGTCGGCTCTTCAATTTATCTGTACCCGAGCACGAGGCTATGCGATCCTATATTAAGGAGGCGTTGGAGAAGGGTCATATTAGACCATCCTCGTCACCCTTAGGTGCTGGGTTTTTTTTGTAGCCAAAAAGGATGGATCATTAAGACCTTGTATTGATTATCGTGCTCTCAACAAAATTACTATTAAATATCAGTATCCGTTACCCCTGATTTCTGATCTATTCTCCAGAGTTAAAGGTGCTTGCTGGTTTACCAAGCTTGACCTCAGGGAGGCGTATAATCTTATTCGCATTAAGCATGGGGATGAATGGAAGACGGCGTTTAATACTCCGGAGGGACATTTTGAGTACCTGGTGATGCCTTTTGGGCTCACTAATGCCCCTTCTGTCTTCCAGTGCTTCATGAACGATATTTTCCGAGATTTTGTCGATAAATTTTTGATTATCTATCTGGATGATATTTTGATCTTCTCCAAGGATTGGGATTCTCATGTGGAACATGTTCGGACTGTGTTCCGGATCTTGAGGGAGAATTCCCTGTATGTCAAAGGATCTAAATGCCTTTTTGGAGTACAGAGGATTTCTTTTTTGGGATTTATTTTGTCCCCGTCAACTATTGAAATGGACCCGGCCAAGGTACAGGCCATTTACGATTGGGTTCAGCCCACTTCTTTGAAGGCCCTCCAGAAGTTTTTGGGTTTTGCTAATTTTTATCGGAAATTTATAGCAAAATTTTCTAGTAATGCCAAGCCATTGACAGATTTGACTAAGAAGGGTGCTGATGTGTTAAATTGGTCTCCGGAGGCTGTTTCTTCCTTTCAGGAGCTGAAGCGAAGATTCACCTCCGCCCCGGTTTTGCAGCAACCTGATGTCTCACTTCCGTTCCAGGTAGAGGTGGATGCTTCTGAGATTGGTGCAGGAGCTGTTTTGTCCCAAAAGGATCCTGTAACATCTAAAATGAATCCCTGTGCTTTCTTTTCCCGAAAGTTCTCTCCATCTGAACGTAACTATGATGTGGGGAATCGGGAACTGTTAGCCATGAAATGGGCATTTGAGGAGTGGAGACATTGGTTGGAGGGAGCTAAGCATCAAGTTGTGGTCCTCACTGACCACAAGAATTTGATTTACCTAGAGTCGGCTAAGCGCTTGAACCCTAGACAGGCTAGGTGGGCCTTGTTTTTTACACGTTTTGATTTTGTGGTTTCTTTTCTTCCTGGAACTAAGAATGTCAAGGCTGACACCCTCTCTAGGAGCTTCTTTGCTGATTCTCCTGTGGTGACCAAGCCTGCTACCATCTTAGGCGAAGGGGTAGTTCTTTCTGCCATCTCGCCCGATTTGAGACGTGCTCTGGAAGAGTTCCAGGAGGACAAACCTGAGCGTTGTCCCAGTGGAAAGTTGTATGTTCCTGACCAGTGGAAGAAGAGAGTGATGTCTGAAGTTCATTGCTCTGCTTTGGCTGGTCATCCAGGTATTTTTGGTACTAGAGATCTGGTGAGTCGGTCTTTTTGGTGGCCCTCCTTGTCTCGTGATGTCAGGAATTTTGTGCAGTCCTGTGGGACGTGCTCCCGGTCTAAATCGTGTTCTCACTCTAGTGGGTTGTTGATGCCTTTGCCTGTCCCCAAGAGGCCATGGACCCATATTTCAATGGATGTCATCTCTGATATGCCTGTCTCTCAAAGGATGACTGTTATTTTTACAACAGGTGGTTCGCTTGCACGGGATTCCTGAGAACATTGTATCTGACAGAGGAGTCCAGTTTGTGTCTAGATTTTGGAGAACTTTCTGTTCCAAGCTGGGAATTCAGTTGTCCTTCTCCTCTGCTTTTCACCCTCAGACCAATGGGCAGACAGAGAGAACAAACCAGACCTTGGAGTCATATTTGAGATGTTTTATTGCTGCTGATCAGGATGATTGGGTTTCATTTTTGCCCTTGGCCGAATTTGCTTTAAATAATAGAGCTAGTTCTGCCACTTTGATGTCTCCTTTTTTTTGTAACTTTGGGTTTCATCCTCGATTTTCTTCAGGGCAGGTGGAGCCCTCTGCCTGCCCAGGGGTTGACACTGTGGTGGAGAGAATGCACCAGATCTGGGACCAAGTGGTGGATAAGTTATCTCTCTCCCAGGAAAAGGCCCAGCGGTTTTCCAACCGACATAGGACCATTGGTCCCCAATTTAAGGTTGGTGATATGGTGTGGTTATCATCAAAAAATATTGCTATGAAGGTGGCTTCTCCTAAGTTTAAGCCTAGATTTGTTGAACCTTACAAGATTTTGGAGATTATTAATCCGGTCTCTTTTCGTTTGGCTCTTCCTGTCACATTTAAAATCCATAATGTGTTCCATAAATCTTTGTTGAAGAGGTTTGTTGAACCTATTGTTCCGGGAGTTGCACCTCCAGACCCTGTATTGGTTGAAGGTAACATGGAATATGAGGTAGAGAAAGTACTGGATTCCCGTCTGGCTAGACGGAGACTCCAGTATTTGGTTAAGTGGAAGGGTTATGGTCAGGAGGATAATTCCTGGGTCTCTGCCTCTGATATTCATGCCAAAAGATTGGTGCGTGCCTTTCATCGGGCTCACCCTGATCGCCCTGGTGGCGTGGTTGAGGGTTCGGTGACCCCTCCTCAAGGGGGAGGTACTGTTGTGAGTTCATTTTCCCCTTCCCTACTGAGGCCCGAGGAACTCCCTCTTCTGGTGAAGAAAGGTAGTGAGCCTGATTGTCAAACACCTGGGGCTGATGATGATGACTGGCTGAGTGGAGTTAATGACTGGATATAAGGCTGCCGACGCCCTTCTGGCCTGCGGGTGATTTCTCTGTGGACTTCTAGGAAACCAGTCTGATTCCTGCTCATCTAAAGCTAAGATTTCTGCTTTGCCTTTTTGCATTAGTGTTTTGTTTTCCTTGCTTTTCTGGATTCTGCCATTCCCTGCTGGGGTGAGCTGAATCTCCTTTTGCCTGTTGCTCTGTCTTCAGAATATTCCTGAGTACTGACATAGCTTTTTTGAAGCCTAGCGTCTTCAGGGCCTTTTTTACTGTCAGTTTGTTGGCTCTTATTTTCATAGGGTTTTTCACGGATTGCTGACAGCAGCCTTCCTGTCCTTTCCTATCTAAGCTAGCGTGGGCCCCATCTTTGCTCAGTCTATCTTTCTGTCTGTGTTTTGTTCTTTCTTCTTGCTTCACCGTCATTATATGTGGGGGGCTGCCTTTGCTTTGGGGTCTGCTCTGGGGCAGTTTAGATTTCCCTTTCTGTCTTTAGGCTATGTAGTCCTCTGGCTGTGATCGAGGGGCCTAGGGCATCGTAGGAGCTCCCCACGGCTACTGCTAGTTGTGTTGATAGGTTCAGGGGTCTGCAATCCGATAGCTGCCAACTTCTCTGGTTTTCTGGACTTAGCTAGCATTTCTATTTTTGCCTCCTACGGTGACTCAATCATAACACCTGAAGCCAGAGTTTCCATAGAAGGGAAAGGACAAGTACGGAACGTAGGAATAAAAGGGAACACAGAGGACATGGGCTAGAGGAAGAACCCTGCCTAGAAGTTCTAAGCGCAAGGCCGGGGCCCGGTCCCGAGGTTGTATGAACACTAATGGTTCTGCACCAGACACCGGTGGAGTAGTGGGCTGTAAATGCACTACTCCCATCTAAGACTTGAGGGCACAACAGCAATACGGATAGAGAGCCGGGGCTTAGGAGTAGAGAGTCCCCGAAGCAGGCTACAGCTGTCTGCTGTGCAAGTAGAGTTCTTGGGAACATCTGTCAGGAGGAACTCCAGTGTACCACGGTACTGGAGATCTTCACACTTAAAGGCGCTATAGAGCAGACGTTCAGGAAAGGCACATAAGTTGGCGGAGTGTGGAAGGGAGCTTTCCATCTTGACTGGAGGTTGACTGAGTCCCTGACCCGGAGGACGCGGCACAGAAGCGGGCACTACAGACTGTGAGTAAAGCATTGGAGCTACGTGCCCTGGTGTCCTCCATTCCTTCCTGCATCCATCCGCCTAATACTGCTATATCCCCTGCGCCGGACACTACACCATCTAGGTGTCTCCACATCTACACTGCCCTGGGACAACAGCCCTGCCTGTGGAGGGCTATACCACCATTGCTGCACCACACCATCTGTCCTGGAGGATCTACATGCAGCATTGGCTTAACACCTCCCTTGCCGAACATCAAAGGTGGTGTCACGAACTATTCATTTAATAACATTCAAACCACAACATCTTCCTATTTACTTGGGCGCCGGGCCACGGTCCGGGTCACCGCCACTGTGACACATCCCCCTGATACCGGCCCGGTACCGAGTACCCCACAGCCCTGGGAGGGCGACCCAGATGCTCCTTTGTAGGCCCCCATCTTTCATACTGACTGAGATAACCCCCTTGATTGGCTGCGTTAGGCCATGTAATGTGATAGCCAAAGAGCATTATTGGGAAGCCCTGAAGTAGTGTGTAAAATAGCTGTGGGCAACTGTGTATTTAGTAACTTTTACCAACACTTGAACAACCATATCTGTAGCACCCCATCACAAGATGTAGATTATTTTTTTATCTCAACTCCCTCTGTGGCATTTGTTGGTTGCATAATCAATAGCCCCCATCATAGAGGATGAAATTGAAGAAGCTATCAAATCTCTATCCTCAGGTAAAACCACTGGGATGTGTTGTCTAATTAGAGATTGGTACAAAATTAATTGTGACATGGTTAAGCCTTGATTATTGGATCTATTTGGAAACATTTCTGAGCAATGAAACATGTTCTTTTGTTGGGGTGTTTGAAGCCAGGAAAAGACCCACTATTAGGGATGAGTGAGCACTAAAATGCTCAGGGGCTCGTTGCTCGAAACAAGCAATTCCTAAGGCTGGGATCACACAAGTGAGAAACATGGCCGAGTCTCGCATGTTAATAACCAGCACAACCGCCAGCACTCGGGAGCGGAGCGAGCAGCTGCATGTATTGCTATGTGTCCGTGGAGCGCCCCTAGGGCCGTGGGATACTGGGTACTGAGTCGGTACTTAAAGGGGAAGTGTCACAGTAACGGGGAGCCGGTCCGTGGCCCTAGTGTCCAGTGAAATAAGGTTTTATGAGGAATAAAGTTTATATGGGGATAAGTTTTGATGCCACCTGTGGTGTTCGGCAATTTAGGTGTAGGCTGATGCTGCAGTTCAGACCGCTGGGGATGATGGTGATGCAGCAGAGTTGGTTCAGCTCCCCACGGGTGGAGCTAGTCCCCAGGGCAGTTGTTAGATGAAGAATGGGGACAATGGAGGTGCAGGACTGTGTATAGGGTCAATAACTGCAGACACACTGATTGCTGTTTCTTTTACCTTTAGTGAAGGCCTGTGGTGCAGACCGAAGCACTGGTACAGATGGAATTGGAGTTCCGGAAGCCTGAAAGCAGATCAGAGTCCCCTGAGCCAAGTGGTGTTAGAGGCCTCCTTTCTGTGCTAGTTTCTGAGGTCTCTGCAGCTTGAAGCTATGCTCAGTCATCTCTTCTCTACAGTCTTTAGTACTTGCCCATATGGCGGGCAGCTTGAGCCTTTTACAGGTGTCCGTTTTCTGTGGTGGCTCCAGGCTCTCGTATGCTTCTGTGCCTTCGATGTTTTAGTGGGACCAGGAGGCCTGCAGTCTACTGCCCTCTGGATTTGGCTACTGGGACTGTCGTTCCCAGACACCCACTGACTGCGGTGTCCAGTATCAAGCGCTCAGACCTGGGGTAAGCTTCCTTACAGCTCTACTGCCCCAGGCTTTCCTTCACTTCTTTTTCTTCTCTCTTGTTCTCTGCCCTAGTCTGGGGATCAGCTACTCCTGCTTCCTCCTTCTCTCACTCCCAGACTCAGACTCCTAACTCCTCCTCCAGCCCAGAACCTTCAGGGAAGCTCCCCCAAAACAGGATTTAGAGCTATAGTAGGGAAAGTATTGTGTGTTGTAGTTACCTGTTTAAATGTTTTTATTAAAATTTTTAAAGCAAAAATAGGGAAGGAAAGGGAATATATACATAGGGTAGGGGAAGGGTAATAAAACTAGAGAACTAGTGTTGAGCATTCCGATACCGCAAGTATCGGGTATCGGCCGATACTTGCTGTATCGGAATTCCGATACCGACTTCCGATATTTTTTCAATATCGGAATTCGGCATCGGAATCGGAAGTTCAAAGTTGATTGACAGACTGACGTCATCATGATGCGCGGTGTGTGCGCATCATGATGCGCCGTCATTTCGGGCCTTCCGGGGGTCTCTGCCGGCCTGCCGGGGGGCTGTGCCGGCCTGCCGGGGGGGCTGTGTGGACTGCCCGGGGTCTGTACCGGCCTGCCGGGGGGCTGTGCCGGCCTGCCGGTGGTCTGTGCACCCTGTGGGGGTCTGTACCGGCCTGCCGGGGGGCTGTGCCGGCCTGCCGGGGGGCTGTGCTGATGTCCGGGGGTCTGTGCAAGCATCGTCCGATGGGACTACAAGTCCCATCGGGCGATGCCTGCTACCATGACAGTGATTGACACATTAGCCAATGATGGGACAGTAGTAGTCCCATCATCCGGCTAATGTGTTAAATGTTAAAAAAAAAAAAAAAAAAATACTACATACATACTACATGCATGCTACATACATACTACATGCTACATACATACTACATATATACTACATACATACTACATACATGCTATATACATACTGCATGCTACATACATACTACATACATACTACATGCATGCTACATACATACTACATGCATGCTACATACATACTACATGCATGCTGCATACATACTACATGCTACATACATACCACATACATACTACATACATACTACATATATACTACATGCATACTACATACATACTACATGCTACATACATACCACATACATACTACATACATGCTACATACTACATACATACTACATACATACTACATGCATGCTACATACATACTACATGCATGCTACATACATACTACATGCATGCTACATGCATGCTACATACATACTACATGCATGCTACATACATACTACATGCTACATACATACCACAGACATACTACATACATACTACATACTACATACATACTACATATATACTACATGCATGCTACATACATACTACATGCTACATACATACCACATACATACTACATACATGCTACATACATACTACATATATACTACATGCATGCTACATACATACTACATACATACTACATGCATGCTACATACATACTACATGCATGCTACATACATACTACATGCTACATACATACCACATACATACTACATACATACTACATGCTACATACATACTACATATATACTACATGCATGCTACATACATACTACATACATACCACATACATACTACATACATGCTACATACATACTACATATATACTACATGCATGCTACATACATACTACATATATACTACATGCATGCTACATACATACTGCATGCTACATGCATGCTACATACATACTACATACATACTACATGCTACATACATACCACATATATACTACATACATACAATACATTCATACAATACATACATAGACATACAGTACATATAACATAGAGTAACATACTTACCAATACTTGTCACATTGTTCCCCGAAGCCATTGTCTTTTCCAGAATAAATATTAACATAACAAACCACAAAAATACTCACCCACGATCCGAAGCAGTCCACGAGTGTGTCCCACGACGATCTTGGGTAGAGAACTGCAGCATCAGATGATGCTGCCGTTCTCTACGGGCTGCAGGAATCCAATGACGGAAGGTAGGTATCCTTCCGCACTGTATTCCTCCGCCACTTAAAAAAAAAAAAAGTCCCTAGTCTCACTTTATGCCATTGCTGCGTGGGAAATTCCCACACAGCAATGGCATAAAGTGAGACTAGGGACTTTTTTTTTTTTTAAGTGTGGAAATTCCCACACAGCAATGGCATAAAGTGAGACTAGGGACTTTTTTTTTTTTTAAGTGGCGGAGGAATACAGTGTGGAAGGATACCTACCTTCCGTCATTGGATTCCTGCAGCCCGTAGAGAACGGCAGCATCAGCTGATGCTGCAGTTCTCTACCCAAGATCGTCGTGGGACACACTCGTGGACTGCTTCGGATCGTGGGTGAGTATTTTTGTGGTTTGTTATGTTAATATTTATTCCGGAAAAGACAATGGCTTCGGGGAACAATGTGACAAGTATTGGTAAGTATGTTACTCTATGTTATATGTACTGTATGTCTATGTATGTATTGTATGAATGTATTGTATGTATGTAGTATATATGTGGTATGTATGTAGCATGTAGTATGTATGCAGTATGTATGTAGCATGCATGTAGTATATATGTAGTATGTATGTAGCATGCATGTAGTATATATGTAGTATGTATGTAGCATGTAGCATGCATGTAGTATGTATGTGGTATGTATGTAGCATGTAGTATGTATGTAGCATGCATGTAGTATATATGTAGTATGTATGTAGCATGTAGCATGCATGTAGTATGTATGTGGTATGTATGTAGCATGTAGTATGTATGTAGCATGCATGTAGTATATATGTAGTATGTATGTAGCATGTAGTATGTATGTAGCATGCATGTAGTATATATGTAGTATGTATGTAGCATGTAGTATGTATGTAGCATGCATGTAGTATATATGTAGTATGTATGTAGCATGCAGTATGTATGTAGCATGCATGTAGTATATATGTAGTATGTATGTAGCATGTAGTAAGTATGTAGCATGCATGTAGTATATATGTAGTATGTATGTAGCATGTAGTATGTATGTAGCATGCATGTAGTATATATGTAGTATGTAGCATGTAGTATGTATGTAGCATGCATGTAGTATATATGTAGTATATATGTAGTATGTATGTTGCATGTAGTATTTATGTAGTATGAATGTAGCATGTATGTAGTATGTAGTATGAATGTAGCATGTATGTAGTATGCATGTTGTATGTATGTAGCATGTAATTTTTTTATTTTTTTTTTACATTCAACACATTAGCCGGATGATGGGACTACTACTGTCCCATCATTGGCTAATGTGTCAATCACTGTCATGGTAGCAGGCATCGCCCGATGGGACTTGTAGTCCCATCGGACGATGCCTGCACAGACCCCCGAAGCCTGCACAGACCACCGGCAGGCCGGCACAGCCCCCCGGCAGGCCGGCACAGCCCCCCGGAGCCTGCACAGACCACCGGCAGGCCGGCACAGCCCCCTGGAGCCTGCACAGCCCCCCGGCAGGCTGGCACAGCCCCCCGGCAGGCCGGCACAGCCCACCGGAGCCTGCACAGACCACCGGCAGGCCGGCACAGCCCCCCGGCAGGCCGGCACAGACCACCGGAGCCTGCACAGACCCCCTGGCAGGCCGGCACAGCCCCCCGAAAGGCCCGTACAGACCCCAGAGAGGCTGTACAAGGGCAGGAAAGGGTTTTTCTTATTCCGATACCGGAAGTCCCATAGACTTGAATGGGACTTCCGGTATCGGAATCGGCGATACCGATACTTTTTTTAAAGATCGGCCGATACCATCCGATACGATACTTTGAAGTATTGGACGGTATCGCTCAACTCTATAGAGAACCCTTATAACCATCTCCAATTGAAGGGTCATATAGATAATACATATACCAATATAGCTTCCTGAAGAGAGGTACAAAACGGCAATACCAACCAGCCATTAAATAAAGTCAACACAATGAAGATTAGAATTATCTAAATTTACTATTCCAAATCATCCACTTCTTGCTGTGTTTGTGAATAATATTATTACTAATCGCAAACCTCCATTCAAGGGCATTGTGTAGATCAATTTTGTCCAGGATGTCGGAAAATTTAGGCGGGTCAGGTTCCTTCCAACGAAAGGCTATGTTGTTTTTGACAACTAGGAAAATTTGTATGACAACCTGTCTCACCGATAAGTCCAGACAGTCCAAATCTATGGAAAGTAATGCTTTCTGCGGAGTTAAAATAAATTTATCTGAAAAAAAATTGATGTGATGTGAGACTTGGAGCCATAGACCTTTTAGCTTCGGACAACACCAAAAGATTTGATAAAGGTTTACCCGTTGTCCACAACCTCTCCAACAAAGGGGAGAATGATCCTGACTAATATGAGAGAGTCTAATGGGTGTGTAATAGCACCTGTTAAAAAGTTTAAAAAAGACTCGTGGAGAGTCATTGAAATGGTTGAACTATAAGTATTTTTTATAGCGCTATCCCATTGGTCATCTAAGAAGACCATCCCAAGATCAGATTCCCACCTCTTCATGTATGCGGTTTTATAACAGGTATTCTCCTTATTAAGTACGAATATATATTCTGCAAGCTCCAGATGTGTTTATTATTTAGGTTGCACAGCAGTAAAGATAATATTTTAAAATTCAAAGCTCTACCCATCAATATTTTTTGTACACAATCTTTTAGCATAAAAAAAGGAATCAATTCAGAGGAAGGTAATTTATATTTGGATTTTAATTTGCTAAAGGTTAAGAATTTAGTCCCATTATGCATATCGCATACCCTTTTGATACCCAAGTTATGCCAGATTTCAGAAAGAGGGATATTAAATATTAAAGTCACAAGGTGTAATGGGAAATTCAAGGCCTGTTCTTTTTAATCCAAATCTTTGTATGGCTTAATCATTGTTCTCCAAGCAGAGATAATAGGATGGACGATTTGATGTAAAGTGTCTCTTTGAGCTATTTGAAACAAAAAACAAAAAAGTAAATCTCTAGGATTTCCTGTTTTACTTGCTTCACTCTCTAGGTGAAGCCAAGCGGGATGCATTGGATTATTATTGAGCCAGCACCAGCTCTGTTTAATTAGGAGAGCCATACAGTACACATGTAAATTGGGAAGGCTTGCACCTCCTCTATATTTGTGTCTATAAAGAATTTCTGCCGACACTATAGGTTTCCTACCGCTCCATATAAATGAGTTTATAATATTCTGTATATTGTATATAAACTGGAAAGTGGAAATATTAAGTGGGAGGGCCCTAAAAAGGTAAAGAACCTTGGGTAAGATGATAAACTTAACAGTCAATATTTTCCCAAACATGGAGAGTTCTATCTTTGAGAAGAAGGAGATATCATGGGAGATGGTTTTAAGGATACCATTTAAATTTGCTTTAACGCTTGCTTGGATTGAACTAGTTATGGCAATTCCGAGGTATACAATCCCCTCTGCTTCCCAGGTAAACTCAGTACTTTTCCTCAATTCCCCAATTTCCAAGTCTGCCATGTTAAGAGTCAAAAACTTAGATTTCTGGGTGTTGATTTTAAAATAAGAAGCCCTAGAAAAAGCCTCCAACTCCAGGGTAAGTGCTTTGATTGAATTTAGGGGGTCAAGTAGAGTAAGAAATAGATCGTCAGCAAATAGCCCTATTTTAAAGTGACTGGAGGGTAGGCTAAATCCAACTATATCTCTATTGCTTCTAATTTTTTCTGCCAATGACTCAATGGCGAGAACAAAGCGCAGGGGAGACAAAGTACACCCCTGCCTTGTTCCATTCAAGATAGAGAACGGATCCGAAAGACAGTTATTCGCATAAATTCTAGCGCTAGAATTTGAGTACAGAGCGAAGACCATCGACAGGAATTCCCGGTCAAAACCGAATTTAGTCAAAATAGCTTCCAAAAATGACCAGTTCAACCTGTCAAAGGCATTCTCTGCATTCAGCGCCAAAAATGCTGAACGGATCCTTGAGGAATTAGCCACATTAATTAAATTTAGTATCCTCCTCGTTCCGTCTGCCGCCTGACGTTCCTCAGTAAAACCAATCTGGTCATCCAATATTATTCGTGGAAGTACGGACTTTAGTCTTTCGGCAAGCAACTTAAAATAAATTTTGATATCGGTATTAATAAGCGATATTGGCCTATAATTCTGCAATCTCTCGAGATCCCCCCCATCTTTTGGAATCAAAACTATTACGGCTTCTAACATTTCTTTTGGGAATGAACCCCGAGAGGAAGCAGCACCGAAGACCGAAACCAGGAATGGTGTCAAAATATTAAAAAAGCATTTAAAGTATTCAGCCGAAAAGTCATTTGGCCCAGGCGATTTCTGAGCTTTTAATTTGTTAATTATACCTAAGATTTCTTTTTCTGAGAACGGACTGTTAATATGGTCCAAATCTGTTTGGGCTAATTTAGGAAGATTAATATCCGCTAGGAAAGTGTTAATAGAGTTATGATCTACCTTAGGGGTCTGAGGGTCATTTTTTAAGTTGTATAGGCATTGGTAGAATTCTGCAAAAGATTTGACTATGTCTTTTGGATGTGATCTAGAAAGGGAGGTAATCTTATTTATTCTATTGATTCTCTTTTTTTCCAACTTTGCCATCATAAATTTGGTAGGCTTATTCAGGGATATATAGGTCTTAAACCTTGAAGCCCTAATTAACGATTCATAATCTTAGAAAAGTTCGGATCTTAGACTTTGCCTAGTTTCATTATTTTAGCTTGAATGGTGTGAGAAGGGACCTTTAATTTGTTTTGTAACTCTTCTCTTTCATGAATTTCGGATTGAAGAGAAATGATTTTATCTCTATTTTTTTTCTTATACCTCAAAGAGATCTGGATGAGATTTCCTCTCATCATCGCCTTATGGATTAGGTTGAGATTTAGTAGCTGAGCTTTTTTTGACAGAACCCTCCTTAATAACTTTACTATAAGTCAGAGTGTGGGAATGTTTTGATTTAGGTGGGCTCAATAAACTAGGGAAATCATCATATGACTTTGAAGTGGCTCCCATGTAGGATAAGCTAGTTTTTGTGGATTTATTTTTGTTTCTCATTTCTGCAGGATCCATGTTAGATCCAAAGCACCTAAGAAACAATTAAGTATGTAGGTACACGAGAATTAAATATAACAATAGAATTCAAAAAGTAATAGAATTGTTCAGTAGTAAAATAGATACTACATAAAAGAATTCAGAAGGGGAAAAAAAAACCACAGAGAATCCAAGTCAACGAGAAGACAGCTTAGTCAACAATTGACTATTATAGCAAATTACTAATAAATTTCTCAAAAAGCTGAAATAAGCTAAAAAGCTGATAAATACTATATATCCTTTACAATGTGTGCAGAAGACATAAACCTCAGATGTATCCCTTTAAGTCAGGAATTCGATAGTGACTAGGAGTCCTTGCAAAAGACTTGTCCCTGATGAGGACCAAGAGGGTAGAAAAAGGTCTAGTTACAGAGGTCAAACAGAACTCTATTCCCCAATCCCTGAATTCTGTAACCCCAGTGAATTAAGGGCACAGTGAAGCACATTGACCTGTAAAATGTTACTCTGCTGAATTGTTATGAGTCAAACATGTTGAAGTGAGTATTCCGTCTCTACTTAATACTTAATTATCCTGGACTCCAAGGGCTTCTCAGAGATGCTAATAACTAGAGAGTGGGATCTCCATGGTAAATAAAAAAAGTGGAACTTTGTAGAGCTTATAAGGATGCTTAGTGTGAAGGCTAAACAGTGCATCCCCAGGGTAAAGTCACGTAATCTGTTAGCATAAAAATTATACTAATAGTGTACAGCACCGCAACTCAGATTAAGAATAACTCCCAGTGCCACAGGGTGAATAACTTTGTGAATACTGATGCCAGTTCCTGTGGCCTGCTGACCTACCAAGTTACCTGGTACCTAGAAATGGCTCAATAAATCACACAATTCATACTAGGCAAAGTGCACCAGGAGAGGCAACAATGTGATCCGGATCCCACGATGAGCTCACCCAAGGACCTCGTTGATGCAGTTGAGCCGGCGGGGAAAGGTGGTGTAAGGTGCTTTAAACAAAATCCCTCTGGGCTAAGCCTGTTACCAGGAACAGTGTATAGTTCTACTGGCACTATTTTAACACGCTGCGGAGGTAGACGCTGGTAATTCCGCACCTGCTGCACCGGAATAGCGGTACCAGACTTAGATGTGCCTCAGATTTGAAAGCAGGGAAACGTACCTCAAGGCTTGGAGTGCTGATTCGCACTGTATATCCGCACCATAACTCCTGCACTTGTCCGGCAATCCTCCTCCCAGGGGGACTCGCGTAACAAAGCAGGATTCCTCTGCCGCTCCAACGCAGGTCCAGCTATCAGCTCAGGATGAGCTAAAATTTCAAAATTGTCTATGACTGAAGCTTTTCAAGGGTCTCCGGGAAATAGATATGGGTTAACTAATTAATAAAATCTGAAATTTTACTTCAATTGCAGAGTTTAATTTATAATCCATTTAGGACTACTTTTACATGCTGCAGAAGAATACTATGGAACCAGCTCTCTGGACCACCAAATTTAACAGGCAAAATCTCTGTGTGACTCCTTCCTGGTGATAAAAATGTGATAAAAAAATGTATCAGGAGGCCAGAAAGAGCAGTATTAACCAAAATCTGAAGTAAAAAGGGTCTGTATTGGCCTTTAATAACCTGTAATTCGTCCCCTCAGGGGCCAACTGCGACAGGTGGTATCCCTCCGCCGGCTGCGTCTGGAAAGCTGTAAAATCTTATTTTTGAAGCAAAAAAGTAAATTTTAGATTTAAATTGATCCAGGCCGATCAGGAATCATTTCTGGGTCAGGCAGGCTCTGAAATATGGACCTCTTGTAGCTTTGAACTTCGCTTAAGCGCTGTCTATCTGGGAGCTCAGAACTCCTGCCACCTACATAGCCGAAGTCCAGGCCACGCCCCTCTCGTGTGTTGTAGTTACCTGACCAGGGAACTCCTCTCTGCTTCCAGGCATGTCATCACCCCCTGGGAGGAAGGCAATGTCACTGTGGCAATCGGACTCCTGGGGTGTCAAGCCGCACACTCCGATCCGAGTGCTGGCGGCAGTGCCGGGTATTAACATGTGAGACTCGGCTGTGTTTCTCGCATGTGTGATCCCGACCTAATACTTGCATGCTCATTTCAAGTAATGAGTATAATGGAAGTCAATGGGAAAAAGCTGCTGAGAACAATAATGTCACACTTTTACTCCACGTTAAGGAGTGACAATAAAACATTCCCTACTGACAAGAAATTTCATTTTACAGGAAAAAAATGTTAAATGTTTTTCCTGACTAATGACTTGTATATAATGCAAAATTTAAAAAGGATTTAAAAAATATATAATTTAAGTAACCCAAAATGGTTTTTTTATTACAAAAATAGCAAATTTCAGTTTAATTTATGACGGAAGTACGAGGGCCTCATACATATTCTTATCAAATTGTCATGTATTGGTACTCCTAGACTCATAAAGGCTATGCACTTTTGGGAGTTATATACCAAGGAAATGTACTCCAGACCATGGAATAGTCTATGGGTGAGCTATATAAGGCCGGGATCACACATGCGAGGAATACGACCGAGTCTCGCATGTTAATACCGGACACTGCCGCCGGCACTCAGGAGCAGAGCATGTGGCTGCATGTATTGCTATGCAGCTGCATGCTCCACTCCTGAGTGCTGGCGGCAGTGTCGGGTATTAACATGCAAGACTTGGCCATATTCCTTGCATGTGTGATCCCAGCCTAATACCGATAAGGGCATGTGCACACGTTGAGTAACATTTCTGCTCTATTTCTGCATCTCTTGGCAGGAAAACCGCAGCTGTAAAGACAAGCATTTTTGGTGTATTTTTGCCACGTTTTGGGTGCTTTTTTGCACTGTGATTTTGGTTGATTTTAGTGAAGTGAATAGTGAAAGACAGAGCAAAATGCACAGAGCATTTACATGCTGCAGAATATTTTCTGCATCAAATATGCAAGTTAAAATACTTAACGTGTGCATGTCACTTCAGGTTTGTCATTCACTTTCCTGTCATCAGGTTTTGATTCAGGGTTTGTCACAAATCCGCATAAAAAAAAGCTACAAAAACACACCCAATCTGCAGCGTGTGCACACAGCCTAAAATTTGGAGCAAGTTTTTTGAGGCTTATGTAGCAACGACCTGTACCCAAGAAGATGTAATACGCTATGTGTGAGCAAAGTAATACAGATACATTTCTGAAACTTTTATACCAACAAAATATACTTCATACCACAGAATAGTCTATGGTTGAGCAATATAATACTGATAAACTATGAACAAGTTTTTCGAGCCTTTTATAGCAACAATATGTACCCAAGAAGATGTAATACCCTGTGGGTGAGCAATATGATACCGATAAATTTTGAACAAGTTTTTTGAGCCTTTTATATCCATACCAAGGAATAATCTACAGATGAGCAATGTAGTACCAATACATTTTTTACAAAGTTTTTTGAGGTTTTAATAACAGCTAAATGTACTCCATACAACAAAATAGTCTATAGGTGAGCAATATAATACCAATAAATTTTGAACAAGTTTTTATAGCCTTTTATAGCTACAAAATGTACCAAACAAGATGTAATACCCTATGGGTGAGTAATATAATATCAATACATTTTTGCAAAGTTTTTTGAGGCTTTTAAAACAAAGAAATGTACTCCATACCATGGAATAGTCTATAGTAGAGATGAGCGACTTTGCCTTTTTTCGGGTCGAGTCGGGATTCATGAAACCCGACTTTCTCAAAAGTCGGGTCGAACGAAATCGGCCGATTAACGTGAAAAGTCGAAGGCCGACTGAAATACCAAACCCAATGCAAGTCAAAGGGGAAGCAAAGTCGGCAGGGAGTGGAGGACATTAAACACACCTACTGTGCCCATTTGAATGGCAAAAACATCAATTTTTATTACTGAAGCTTGTCAACCTTAATTTACTTCATAATAATAGCTATGCACTGAAAACGGGGTTATTTGGCTAAAGTTGTGGAGGGGTAGGGCTGGCTCCAGGTTTTCATGTGCCCTGGGCCAAAGAGCGCCCCTTTAACACATACCACAACTCATGATGCTCCGATACTTTAGAGAAATAGCGGTATAGTACAATGAAAAATACTTCACTTTTTACATCTCATGACTGATATCGATTTTAAATTCTCCAATAGCTCCAAAAACGGACAGTATATTACTCCATACAGTATTATTGCCACCGCATAGTGCGCTATACAGAGTAATGAGGCCCATATATTTCTCCATACAGAATCATTGGTCCCATATAATGTTTGAAACAGTATATGATGAGCTCCACATAATGCTATAGTATATGTTGGTCCCCATGGATGAAGCTCCACTGTCTTATGGGCCCAAATAATGCTCCATATATAATGGGCCCCATTTCTAATGCTCCAGTGTATAATGGGCACTGTAAATGCTGCTCCAGTGTCTGATGTCCACCTTTGGAATGCTGCAGTGTATGGTGGGCCCCATATATCATTCTCCAGACTATAGTGCTCCCCAAAAATTGCTGTCCCAACATTGAAAACAATTAAATAAGTCTCCTCGCTAGGGAATCCCTGTACTAGTCTGGACTCCTCGTCGTCCCCATCGTCCATCTCACTGCACTTGGCTGTTTAGGCAGAGGGCGTACAGACGTGATGTCAATGCGCTCTCTGATCAGAATATCACTGTCAGGACACGCAGAAGACATCATGGCGGTGGAGCAGGGAGAGGTAAGTATTTCAACATTGCAAGTGCTGTGATCCGGAGCAAGCAGGGGGGCCCACTCGTTGGCGACGGCACTGGCACAGGGCCCCTCATAGTACGGCGGTGTGTGGTGGTGTGTCCTGATGGCGGGTGGCCTCCCGGTGGGCCCTCCCACCGGCAGAGACACTTTTGCATACTATGAGGGGCCCTGTGCCAGAGCCATCGCCCATGAGTATGCCCCCCACCTGCTCAAGGAACCTGCACTTTCATCTGGACCTTCCTCTTTGTCACCTTGTAAGGTGGTATAGTATGAGGGAAGGGGAACCTGAATTTCCTCAGGGTCACATTCTGGCTGTGTAGAGTGTGAGGGGAATGTAGTGGTCTGGGTCAATGTACCAGCAGAATCATCTAGCAGTGGCTGGGCATCAGTGCACTTGTGGCGTCCCCAGGAGTACGGTCGCCACAGTGGCATTACCTTCCTCCTAGGGAGTGTGATGTCATGCTTGGGAGCAATGAAGGATCTCTCTAGCAGTTCAACCAACACACAACACATTTCCCACTCCAGGCTAGCAGGGACACCTCTGAACCTGACTGCTGAGGAGCTGCTCTCTGTGGTCGGGAGGAGGTAAGTTAGGGCACTCTGTGCAGGGAAGGGGAAGTGTGTGGACATGAGAAGGGGAGCTGGAGGATGAGCAGAGTTAAGGCTCACTCCTAGCTGGAGCGCATGGTCCAGTTTCCGGTGTCCGAGTTTGTAGGGACACTGACGTTCCTGCAGCCAAAACCGGAGGAAGTAGCAGTTGTAAATGCTCTGTACCCAACTAAGGCTCAGAGGCCCCAGCATCGACGTGTGGGAGCCAGAAGGAAAAGGCTATGGCTGCCTGCCATACGAGAAAGTTCCAAAAGAGAGTCAACAGGGGGAACTTCATTGAACTCAGCAATGCGAATACCTCAGATAAGCGCTAGAACGGAGGCCACACTACGAATCTGCAGAGAGAGAATTCCAAATTGGCTTCCAGGCTGACCAACTCCTTCTCTGTTATGAATGAGTCACCGTAGGAGGCAAAAACAGAAATGTTAGCTAAGTCCAGAAAACCAGAGAAGTTGGCAGCTATCGGATTGCAGACCCCTGAACCTATCAACAACAACTAGCAGTAGCCGTGGGGGGTTCCTATGATGCCCTAGACCCCTCGATCACAGCCGGAGAACTGCCTAGCCTAAAGACAGAAAGGGAAATCTAAACTGCCCCAGAGCAGACCCCAAAGCAATAGGCAGCCCCCAACATATAATGACGGTGAAGCAAGAAGAAAAAACACTAACACAGATAGAAAGATAGACTGAGCAAATGATGGGGCCCAAGCTAACTAGATAGGACAGGATAGGAAGGCTGCTGTCTGCAATCCGCGAAAAACCCTATCAAAATAAGAGCCAACAGACTGACAGGGAAAAAGGCCCTGAAGACGCTAGCCTTCAAAAGACTATGTCAGTACTCAGGTATTTTCTGAAGACAGAGCAAACCGACAAAAAGGAATTCAGCTCACCCCAGCAGGGAATGGCAGAATCCAGAAAAGCAAGGCAAACTAAAACCAAAACACAAATGCAAAAAGGCAAAGCAGAAAACTTAGCTTTTGAGGAGCAGGAATCAGACTGGTCTCCTAGAATTCCACAGAGAAATTACCAGCGAGGCAGAAGGGAGTTGGCTGCCTTATATCCAGTCAGAGATCCCCGTCGCCCAGTCATCTTCTCCCAGCTCAGGTGCTTGGTAATCAGCCTCACTGCCTTCCTTCACCAGAAGAGGGAGTTCATCAGACCTCAATGGTGAAGGGGAAAATGAACTCATAACACTTCTCCATCTGTACTCTGGGTCCTGGATGGCACTTACCAAGTACAGGTAAAGGAACTGCATGACTGTGTCTGTCATCTTTCTCCTGTGCCTGGCGCACGGCTCTGCTACATCCTGCACTGCACACCATCTACCAACTCTTTCATCTGCCCTGCGACTACGGCCCTACCTGTGCAGGGCTTCTACATCTTAGCTGCACCACAACATCTGTCCCAGAGAAGCGACACGGCAGCGCTGGTCAATCTAATCAGAAACGACAGGTGGTCTCATGTAGCATTCACCTATAAACGTAATTCACCCCTTTGCATGGACTCCCAGGGCCACGGAACGGGTCACCACCACCGTGACACATCCCTGTGAGACACAGGCCCGGTACCAATTAACCCCACTGCCCTGGCTGGCCACCCACACTCCATGTCTGATTCATCTTGGACTTGGGAATTCACGATTTGACTTGATAACCCAGGCATGGTATGATAGAAAGTGCTACATGGACTAATGTGAAGTGTGGCCTGCTGCATCATTCACTTTTGGTGGGGGTGAAGACACAAGGAAAGGGGTTCTTCCTGACCAGGAGCCAGCACTTGACGACTCAGTGCTTGCATTTTTTGAAACTTCAGAAGAGGAGGGCATATTTGCTGGTGTCTGTTTCGGCAATGTAAGCCAAAACCAGTTCCTCATGCTCCGCCTTTAAAAGCGGTTAACCTACTCCCAGAAAAGGTAGTCTTCCAGGCGTTCCGGAGCCAGACCATGACGCAGGCTCAACACCTCCTGCCTTAGCTGCTATAGTGCTTTTGCCACTACCAGCAAATGCACCACCACCATCAGCACCAGCTGGCCCCCCCATGCCCACGTCCGCGGCCTCTTCCACCAAACTTAAAAATTTTGCACAAAATAGACCCAAAATAACATCAGATATATGGCACTGTATCAGAAGCGTACAGCTCTATTCAGTCAAAGGATAATTGTCAATCTCCCTATATATTCCATCAGTCACACAGAGACGCTCACAGGCTCAGTATGGATTAGACAAGAATATAAAAATTAGACAAAGTGTACAGTATCATCAGATAGCAGGTCTATATAGTATAGTTTAAACATTCTAAATCTCCGGAGGCACACACAGACACTCTCAGGCTCAGTATTGGATTAAAACACAATCTAAAAAGCCATAAAACGGTAATGGATCTCAAGAGTACAGCTGTACACAGTGTAGGTGTCATTGTTGTCAATTTCAGTATTTATTTCCACAGTCAGAAGATAACTCTCACTTGGTCAATTTGGATTAGACCAGAATATAACAAGCAGTAAATGGGTAATGTATCCCAAGCATAGAGCTGTATACAGTGTTGGGGTAATTTTTAAATGTACATCTAAATTGCAGGAGTAACCCATAGACACTCACACGCTCAGGATGGATCACACCACAAAATAACAAGAAGATCCGCAAGAAATAATCACACATGTGGGACAATGTTCCAGGTGTCAATGATACACTTAGAGTGTTGGTTGGAGGAGGACTTCCTGGCAGAAAGGGTACAGTATCACCAGATACCAGGTATATATAGCATAGTTTAAACATTAACAATGTACTTCGATATATCAGGAGTAGTGTTGAGCCACCCCGCTAGTGTTTTGGTTCGTCGCACAGAAGGCAAGTTCGTCAAATGTTCGTCGAACGTTCGAAGAACACCGTCGAACCCCATTCAAAACAATGGCAGGCAAACACAAACACATACAAACACATAGAAAACAATTACAAAACACATTTAAAGGTGTCCCAAAGCAGACAAAATGCTCAGAAGCCAAAAATAACATATGGAAAAGGGCAACTACATTTAGAAAAGAGGTGGAGGAGTAAAAGGAGGAGGTGGAGGAGACACAGATATAGGCTTATCATGCCCTTATGAAGTCAATAAAGGCTGGACTAAAAATGTAAAGTACAAACCAAAAAAAATTCTGAAATCGAACATGATCATATACCGTCGGACTGCCCACCAATAAATTATGGCAACTGCTGATGGGGCGGCGTTATTCCCACGAACCTCCAAACTGCGTCCATGAAGGCAAAGTGTTTGGATTCCAGGGGTTGTATGATTGCATAGCTGAACCTTAGAGGAATGTCCAAAAGGGCACCACCAGGAGTGGAGCCTGTGGCTTAATTGGACTCCACCCGGGAAACCACAACCATACAAGCTACAGAAAAGATGGACAGATTGCAAGCTTTGTCGTTTCTGTGTGTGGTGTGGTATGTCCGTGTGTAGTTGTGCTAGCGATTTCTCAGCTTTATTCCATTAACGACCGAGACTCCGGCATGCCCCCGCGGTACGCGTCAAGCTTACTAGAGGGATACGCGAGGCTCTGGCATGCGAGATCGAGCAATAACAGGTCTATCATGCCCTTACATGTCCGGGGCTGCATGCGCGCTACACTGAAAGGACTAGCTTTTGTTGCTTATAGGTGCTGATAACCCGCTGAACACCATTAGTGATGGGGATCTGGGATTCCAATTATTCCCCGCGAACGATGATTTTCCAGTAAGTGCAGGTCAATTGCAATTCCGGAATTAGGCCTAACCGGCATTCCTGACAAAATGAAAAAATTACGTGTCCAAACCACAGGTGCTGTAGCTTGCTTAACAGCTCGGCAGCCGTTCTCAGGCCCAGTATGGATTCGACAACATTGTAGAAAGTTAATAAAGGGTACAGTTTCACCGGATAACACGTATATATGTAGCATAGTTTACACATTAAAAACCTATGTCTATAGATCAGGAGGCAGGCTCAGACGGTCTCAGGCCCAGTATGGATTAGACGTCATTGGACAAAGGTGAGAAAGGGTAACGTATCACCGGATTACAGGTATGTATAGCATAGTTTACACATTAAAAACCTATGTCTATAGATCAGGAGGCAGGCTCATACGGTCTCAGGCCTAGTATGGATTAGACGTGATTGGACAAAGGTGAGAAAGGGTAACGTATCACCGGATTACAGGTATGTATAGCATAGTTTACACATTAAAAACCTTTGTCTATAGATCAGGAGGCAGGCTCAGACAGTCTCAGGCCCAGTATGGATTAGACGTGATTGGACAAAGGTGAGAAATGGTACATTATCACTGGATAGGAGGTATATATAGCATATTTTAAAAATTTAAAATCTCTGTGTTCTCAGTATGGATTAGACAACAATCTAAAAAGTAGAAAAAAGGAAATGTTTTTGAAGCATACACCAGTATACACTTTTGGTGGTATTTTTAAATCTTCATATATATTTCTGTCTCAGTAAGACAGTCCAGCCTCTCCGACAAAGGAAATGAGATGCATACAATTACTGACATAAAGTCTAGTGATTGCAGAAATCTAGGAATTAACAATCACGGGAAAAACTGCCGTCACAATTCTCTGAGGCGATGCTGACCCTCAATTAATTTGTGTGTGGAGACAGCGAAAACATAACTTTGTGAAGAAAGTGTTGCTGTATCGCAGTACCGTTGATCCCATCAGCGTTACTCATCTCCATCAAATTTTAATCACAGGGAGAGATGTAAACATGTTGCTCACTGCCTATCATGATCTGTTATGTATCTTTGGAGTGCAAAAGACAGAAGCCACAGGCCGTAGGCGATTCTATGGGATTGGCTTGAGAGGGTACATTTAAAAATGTGCGCCGGAAAGTCACGCGTCTGTGAGTAGGAAAACTGTGAAAGCTGATGATAATCCACCACTGCATGTCATTGTGAGTCGAGGTCCATAAGAAATGGAAGCCATTGATCATCTGAAGCTAGAGCCCGGCCAGCGGGACAGGGCATAGCTACGTCTTAACCATCATCTATCAGTTCAACAAATTTGTAGTGGCAGTCCCAGTGAAGGATTTGACAGCCCAGACTACACAGCGGAGGAGCAGGGAGAGGTAAACATTGCAAATGCTGTGGCCCTGCCCAAGCAAGGGGGCACACTCGTGGGTGTCGGTACTGGCACTGGGCCCCTCATAGTACGGCGGTGTGTCTGACGGCAGGTGTGCACCACCACCGTCAGAGACACTTGATTGCACTATGAGGAACCCTGTGCCAGTGCCCGCGCCCAAGAGTAGGCCCACCCACCTGTCCAGGGCATTGGCACTTGCACGGTTGGGTGCGCTAGGTGGTGACCCCAGCCATGGGGGGGAGGCAGCCCAGTTAGGGAGGTTTACAAAATGGCATATGTTGATGTTGGACATTCAGCTGCTGCAAAAGGCGAAATTGGGCAAGTGCGAGGAAGAGGAGGACCAAAGCAAGTCATTTTTCTGGCAACCTAGGTGTCATCAGGGGAAGGTGGGACAAAATCCTTGGAAACCCATGCATGGTTCATTTTAATGAAGGTTAGATCATCCACATTTTGGGTCGACAGATGGGTCCTTTTTTATGTCAGGATTGATCCAGCTGCACTGAAGACTCTTTCTGATAGCACACTTGCAGCTGGGCAAGCGAGCTCCTGTAAGGCATATTGTGCCAATTCAGGCCAGGTGTCCAGTTTAGCGGCCCAATAGTCAAATGGGAATGACCTGAGTGGGATAACATCGATATGGGACGAGAAGTAGTTTGTAACCATAGTTGACAACCGCTATCTCCTGTCACTTTCAATCGATGCAGTATTACCAGTCTTGTGAGCGGGACTTGAAAAATCAGTCCACAACATGGTCATGAAACCCCTGTCTCCAACCCCACTTCTGATGTGTGCACCACGATCACCTCTTCCAAGTTGCCCCCGGCCCCTACGGCTCATGTGAGAACCATCACCGCTGCTGTGTGCTGGGAATGCCTCAACCAACCGGTTTACCAGAGTTGCTTGTTTGTTAGCCAATATTAGGTCAAGGCTCTCCTGTGGCATGATGTTTTGTAATTTGCCTTTATAGCGTGGATCCAGGATGCTGGCCAACCAGTAGTCGTCATCGTTCATCATTTTGGCAATGCAGGGGTCCCTTTTTAGGATCTGCAAGGCATAATCTGACATGTGGGCCAATGTTCCCGGTGTCAATGATGCACAGCGAGTGCTGGGTGGAGGAGCACTTTCTGGCAAATCCACATCTCTCCAGTCACGCACAAACCCTGTACCAGACCTTGCCACGCCAACATTTTCTCTTGCCCCACGAGAAGCATCCTCCTCCCCTAAATAATCATCCCCATCATCATCTTCCTCCTCTTCCTCTTCTTCCTTCACCTCGTCCAGGAGAGGTCCCAGAGCAGACAATGGCTGACTGTCATCAAGACTTCCCTCCTCCTCTTCCTCCTCATCTACCTCGGCTGCAGACGCCTGCTCCTTAATGTGCGTCAAAGTTTGCATGAGCAGACACATAAGTGGGATGCTCATGCTTATGATGACATCGTCTGCGCTTACCAGCCGTGTGCATTCCTCAAAACACTGAAGGACTTTACAGAGGTCTTTCAGCTTTGACCACTGCACACCTGTCAACTCCATGTCTGCCCTCAAAGTGCCTGCCCGTGTATCCTCCCACAAATTCATTACGGCCTGCCTCTGTTCGCACAGCCACTCAACCATGTGCAGGGTGGAGTTCCACCTTGTTGCAACGACGATAATTAGGCGGTGCTTGGGAAGGTGGAGCAATCGCTGCAGCTTCTGCATACGACTGGAGTGTACCGGCGACCGGCGGATGTGCGAGCACAGTCTTCGAACCTTATGGAGCAGGCCTGTTAACTCCGGATAATTATTGAGGAAGCACTGCACCACCAGGTTCAAGGTGTGAGCCAAGCAAGTTATGTGTCTGAGTTTTGAAAGGGCTATGGCTGCCACAAAATTCCGGCCGTTATCACTAACTACCTTGCCTGCCTCAAGATGTAGACTGCCCAGCCATGACTCAGTTTGTCGCTGAAAGTAGTCGGCCAGTACCTCCGCGGTGTGTCTGTCACACAAACACATCATCTGCAACACAGCCTGCTGACGCTTTCCACTAGCTGATCGATAGGGGGACACCTCATGTGCAACACTGGCAGCTGCGGATGGAGTGCTCGTGCGACTGCGCTCTGTGGATGAGCTTTCGCTTCTGGAGGAGGAGGAGGGTCGAATGCCTACAGCCAACTGTTTCCTATACCGTGGGCTAGGCAGCACTGTCCCACCACCGCTGTCCCCTGTGGACCCTGCATCCACCACATTAACCCAGTGCGCAGTGATGGACACGTAACGGCCCTGGCCATGCCTACTGGACCATGCATCAGTTGTGAGGTGCACCTTTCCACTCACTGATTGCTTGAGTGCATGGACAATGCGGTCTTTAACATGAAGGTGGAGGGCTGGGTTGGCTTTGCGAGAAAAGAAGTGGCGACTGGGTAGGTCATAGCGTGGTACTGCGTAGGCCATGAGTTCGCGGAAAGCTACGCTTTCAACCAACCGGCAATGTGGGCATTCAAACCCAGTGTACGCGGATGAGAGGATGAGTACTTTCTTGTCCTACTCATAGTCTCTGGTAAGGTGAGCTGGACTTGAGAGCTGCATATGGTGGAACTAGCGGTGGACATGGCGGACTGAGAGAGGGTTGATGATGGTGATGGAGTTGGTGTTCTTTCTGATGGCCTAGATTCAGTCTTTCGTTGATATAACATTGTGATTTCCTGACTGCTTTGGCCTTGCGACGGCACCTCGACATTTGCTGCTGGTGGTGAGCTAAACGGTGGGCTTACAGTGGGGGAAACAATGTAGCGTTGCTGACTACCTTCTTTGGGAGCAGTTGCACATGTGGTACATGAGGTTTGGTAGTCCGTCCACGCTTGCAAGTGCATGGTGGTTAAATGTCTAAGCATGCAACTGGTATTCAAATTTCTCAGATTTTTCCCTCGGCTAAAGGTCTTTGCGCACTTCTTACAGATAACCTTTGCCTGATCATTAGGATTTTGTTCAAAAAATTGCCACACTGCACTCTTCCTACTATGGAAGACATTTTGAGGCCTTGCACGCTGTGCTATTTTGACTGTCTGGCCAAGCTGTCCTGCAACTCTTTTGCTTTTTGTAACCCGTTTTTGGACTGCTCCGGGCCTGCCAGATAACAGCTGTTGAGATGTCGATGCCTGTTGCAGATGCTCCTCCTCCTCTTCTGAGCTATTGGCAGCGGCACCCTCTTCCCCCAATGGATGCCAATCTGGGCCAACAACTGGGTCATCCATCACCTCCTCTTTAATGTCATGTGCACCTTCCTCTGTGTCACTGTGTATGGTGGTATAGTATGCGGGAAGGGGCACCTGAGTTTCATCAGGGTCAGATTCTGGATCAGTACACTGCGAGGAAAATGTAGTGCTCTGAGTGAATGTACCAGCAGATAAATCTAGCAGTGGCTGTGCATCAGTGCACTCCATGTCAGATTCATCTTGGACTGGGAAATTCACGATTTGACTTGATAACCCAGGCATGGTATGAGAAAAGAGCTCCATGGAGTAATCGATAGTGTGGCCTGCCACATCCTTCAATTTTGGTAGGGGTGAAGGACACAAGGAAAGGTGTTGTTCTTGACCAGGAGCCTCCAATGATGACTCAGTGCTTTTATTTTTTGAAACTTCGGAAGAGGAGGCGAGAGAGCTGGAGGCTGTGTCAGCAATGTAAGCCAAAACTTGTTCCTGAAGCTCCGGCTTTAAAAGCGGATTACCTACTCCCAGAAAAGGGAGCCTACGAGGCCTTGTGGAGCCAGACAATGACGCCGGCTCACCACCTTCTGCCTTAGGTGCTATTGTGCTTTTGCCACAACCAGCAGAAGCACCTCCACCAACACCACCATCAGGACTAGCTGGCAACCCCCGCCCACTTCCACAGCCTCTTCCACCATACTTCTTCATTTTTTTGAAAAAGGTACCCAAAATAACAACAGCTATTGGTACTGTAAAACAAGGTAAAGGGTCTATAGAGTATTGGTGATAATTTGAATCTCAATGTAGATTGGAGGACGCTGAACTACTGTCTCAGGCCCAGTATAGATTACACCGCTATGTGACAGGCAGAAATTGGCTGGTGTATGAGAAGGCAGAAGCTTTATAGAGTATTTGGTGAGAATTTTAATCTCACTGTAGATTGGAGGATGCTGAACTATTGTCTCAGGCCCAGTATAGATTACACCGCAATGTGACAGGCAGAAATTGGCTGGTGTATGAGAAGGCAAAATCTGTAGAGAGTATTGGTGAGAATTTGAATCTCAATGTAGATTGGAGGACGCTGAACTATTGTCTCAGGCCCAGTATAGATTACACCGCAATGTGACAGGCAGAAATTGGCTGGTGTATGAGAAGGTAGAAGCTGTATAGAGTATTGGTGAGAATTTGAATCTCACTGTAGATTGGAGGACGCTGAACTATTGTCTCAGGCCCAGGACAGATTACACCGCAATGTGACAGGCAGAAATTGCCTAGTGTATGACTAACTACAAGGTGTATATAGAATTGAGCAGAATTGGAATCTCCCTAGAGTGTAGGTCTGTAAGAACGGACAAACTCCTCGACCTTTCCTTACAGAGTCACACACGTAGATAGCTTCAATTTGGCTGTGATAACAGCCGTTACATGGCACTGAGAGAGGAGCGTGCACGTACACCGCTGTACGGTGTATGTAAAACTGTCAAGTTCCTGTGTTTTTGTATACGGACTGACACACGCTGTCTCTCTCTAGTTTTGAATGTAATCAAACAGCAAATATACTAAACTGTTTGAAAAACGGACAAAACTATAAGGTGTAGGTCTGTAAGAATGGACAATCTCCTCAACTTTTCCTTCCAGAGTCACACACGTAGATAGCTTCAATTTGGCCGTGATAACAGCCGGTACACGGTACAGTGTGAGGAGCATACACCGCTGTACGGTGTGTGAAAAAATGAACGCTCAGTAACTCACCAGGACAAAACAATAAAATTTGGATTGCTTTGAAAAAAGCTGTTTGCTCAGCAGTGTGAAAACAGCAATGCAGCTATCAGGGAGCCTTAAAAGGCAGCCTAATAACCAACAGAGCTGATGCACCAAAATATAGCCTCCCCTTGCACTGCACAGTAACTGGTGTGTTGTACAGGCAAAATCGCTAGCAGCAGAAGTAGTTTTTGGTATCTTCTTCCCTGCCTAACGCTCTCCCTACAGAATCAGCAGCAGCAGTAGCTCTCCCTATTCTGAGATCAGCATAAGTAACATGGCGGTCAGCGTGCACGCCCTTTTATACCCCCTGTGACGCCACACAAAGCAAGCCAATCACTTGCATGCCCTTCACAAACATGGTGGTAACCACTGCCTATGTCATCACGTTGCCCACAGTGTCCGTTCTTCCTGTTTGGCTGAAAAAGGGCGCAAAAGCATCTTTTGAAACACGACTTTGGTGCGATGGTCGCCGACCTCGTGGCCGACCTCACGCTAAGGTCGGGTTTCGTTTCATGAAACCCGACTTTGGCGAAAGTCGGCGACTTTTGAATTTTTTCGACCCATATAGCTCAACTCTAGTCTATAGGTTAGCAATATAATACCTATAAATTCTGAACAAGTTTTTTGAGCCTTTCATAGCAACAAAATGTACCCAAGAAGATGTAGCACCCTATGTTTGAGCAATAAGATACTGCTAAAGTAGGAACAAGTTTTTTGAGGGTTATGTAGAAATGAACTGTACCAAGAATATGTAATACCCTATGGATGAGCGGTATGATAACGATAAATTTGAAACAAGTTTTTTTGAGGCTTTTATAGAAACTAAAAGTACCCAAGAAGATAAAATACCCTATGAGTGAGCAATTTGATACCAATAAATTTTGAGCAAAGTGTTTTGAGACTTTATAGCAACAAAATGTACCCAAGAACATGTAATACCCTACGTTGAAGCAATAAGGTACAGCTAAATTTGGATCAAGTTTTTAGAGGATTATATAGCAAGTAAATGTACTCCAGATCACAGAATAGTCAACAGGTGAGCATTTATAATAATGATAAATTGTTGAACAATTTTTTTATGCTTTTATAGCAACAAAATGTACTAAAGAAGATGAAATACCCTATGGGCAAGTAAAATAATACCGATAAAGTTTGAATACTTTTTTAAGCTTTTAAAGCAATGAATGTACTCTAGACCAAGAAATAGTCTATGGGTAACTTTTCTAAAATTTTGAAAAAGTTTTTGGAGGGTTATACACCAATGAAATGTACCCAAGAACATGTAATACCATATTGCTGAGAAATGTAACGTAGCTAAATTTTTTTTTTTAGTCTTATATATTACAAAAATGTACCCCAGAACATGGAATCATGTATGGGTAAGAAAAGTGAAGAAACAAGCCACATTTTTAAACTCTTTTAAACTCTTTTTTTACTGTTACATACCTCCAAAATGTAACATAAAGCACAGAATAGTGTATAGATGAGTAATCTAATCCTTACACTATTAAACTGTTTTTCTACTCTTTTTGTACGTTTTAGATACCACTGTAATGCAACAATAACTGTGTTAAACTGTATAGATGAGTCATTAATTCTATAACATTTTTAAAGAAAATATTTTGAAAATGTTGTTGATGTACTTATGCAATCATAAAGGCTTTGTAAAACATGCTGTAGCTGACTTGTGGAAATGAGCACTGATGCAGCATACCTTGACCAGAAACTCTGGCTAATTTGGGCATATTTTCAAAAGCTGCTTAACTACTACATTGAGCACATGTGCCAAGCATGGTACATATGTGAGCTTTCCAAGCTTCACAGCTACCACCAGGTTATGCCCATTATAACACACGACCATGTCTAGTTGGAGGTTCAGCGACAAAAAACACAGATCTGTCTGATCTGTTGTTCTTTTTAGTAACTCTGCCATGGTATATGGTTTGTCTCCTTGACAAATGAGCTTCAGCAAAGCCTGTTGCCACTTTGCTGAGGCAATGCTGCAGAGCTTCCAGTTTCTGGCTGATGAGGACGACTTGCTCTGAAATACCACATCAGAGATGGAGGATGACGATGAGCAGGAGGGGGTGCAGAAACAGCTGTAGGTAACCTTGATAGAAGTAGGGTCAGCAATACTCGGCGTCGAGAGCACATTCGCCGTGCCAGGGTTTGACTTGGCCCCAGCCTTCACAATGTTCACCCAGGTGATGTTTCTGGACACGTGCTGGAACAAGGCAGCAATGCCACAATGCGGTAGCAGCGGAGTCGGTTATGTCAGCGATAGCAGCGTATTCGGCGGACACGAGGCAAGTCTCTGCTGAAAGTCTCTGGTTGTGGCACTGCGGCACTTCAGGCTTGGGCCTGCTCCAATGCGATGCTCTGAGGTCAGAGCACTCACACTATCCACCTATGAGCTGCACGTTCCCGCCAAGTCTGCCCTGTGCCTCCTATCACTGGGTGCAAAAGTCAGTCCAGGGCCTTAAGCTTTTCCCTGTGCAACCGAGGTGACAACTCTGACAGTTCCGGATCTGTCACGGAAAAGGTACGCCCGCCATGGTTCTTCTCCTTACACTGTCTTTGTGACTTAACAACAACAAGACTTAGTGGCAACTCTGTCTCATTATCATCATCCTCCTCCTTATCCCACCATCATGCTTTTGTGGCCGTAGCTGCTCTACGTTTTGGGCATCACTAAATAGCATGTTTTCCTGTCCCTCTTGGAGCATGCAGGTTGAGAGTCCACAATCAGGAAATGTGGTGGTAAAAAGGTCCTCAGAGTGTCCTAGTGTAGGATCACTAGTCTCCTGGAACTCAACATGGCGGGAGAAAGAAGGATCAGGATGAGGATTAAGTGATCCAGACTTTAGGCTGGTGAGACTGGACTGTGTGCAAGACTGTGTGGTGCCACCAAGCTCGCTGGAAACATTATCTGCTATCCACCCAACCACCTGTTCAGAAGTGGTGTATCTTGCCTCCAGGCAAAGTGGGACAAGAATTTGTGTTGTAAAAGACTGTGTTTCTTGTGCGCCAGCAACAAGGATAGTCTCTTACACTTCCCTGTCCCTTAATGCACGCCTTATGCATTTTGTAATTGCCAGATCTCTTAAAACCATGTTTATTTTTGATAAAAGAAGAAAATAGTCACGTGCAGCAATCAAAGCAGTTTTTGTGAGTTTACTCCTCCGTAATATAACAGAAAGAATGCAAAAGTGTATGGATGACAATCAAATTCAATTTAGAAAAATATTTAAATGCTTTTTTTCAGTTTTAGAGATCACATAAATGTTCACAAACCACATAACACTGTATGTTTGAGAAATGGAGACCTACAACATTTTTAAAAGCTTTTTAGCAGGTTTACAGATCGCAGAAATGTTCACAGACCACATAACACTGTATATCTGAGAAATGGAAGCATGCATAATTTTTAAAAGCTTTGGTTCACTTTAAGGTCTCACAGAAATATTCACAAAGTAACACAGTATGTCTGAGAAATGGAGACCACATTTTTAAAAGCTTTTTAGCAGTTTTTTAGATCACAGAAATGTGCTTTACACTATGCAATAATGTATGGCTGAGAAATGTAGCCCAGGAAAATGTTTCAATGATATTTGGGTACATTATATAACACAAAAAGGACCTCAATTCATATATTCAATTTTTTGAGCCCCCCAGTAAAAAATGCCCTTATATATTTGCCAATGGACTGCACAGGCATAATCTTTGTCTACAGACTGGATTCTGTCACTCTTCCTGCTCCTGCGACTGACTCTCTCTCCCTAGGCCAAATGCAAATTGTATGTGCTGCTAACGATTAGCCCTTAGAAGGAATGTTAGTATGATGGCCTCATATTCAGCACCAGTATCAACACTACAGGCCTCTGAATCGTTATACTGTGCACACAGGCCTTCGCAAGCACTCTCTCTATCTCCAATACTAAGTGTCACAGAGCTGTGCAATGGCATCAGTGTACCAAGCCGGGCTGCGCTTGTCCTTTTATAACCTCCTATCATGTCACACAACCAGCCAATCACAGTAATGCCACAACCAAGTTGGCTACGACATTACAGTTATTCACAGGCAATCTCCATATGCTTATTGACTGTGTAACAGGTGCCAAAGATGCGGGGCGGGGATTTGAGTTTTCACTCGAGCACCGCCCATTGCTCGCCGAGTAACAAGCACATCCGAGCACCACGAGTGATAACTGAGTATCACCTGGCACGTTCATTCATCCCTACTCCCTATCCCAAGATTCATATTGCCCTATATATTTTTATATATTTACTTACAGTAATATTGATAAAAAAAATTCCTGACAAAATGTTTTTCGCACAAGGTATCATACCCAGCATCACCAAGTAGCTACAAATATGCAGAAAGGGAAACTCCTACAAATTGAGAACCTCCACAAGAACTATTGAGTCAAATGCCCAAATACTTAACTCTATTAATTAATCCAACACTCTCCATTATAAATATAGCAAGAGTCTTTATTACTTACAAAAATAGTACATACATATAAAAGACATGTAATAAATTAAGCTAGACAAGTGAATATGGTGACTATAGACACCAGAAAAACTGAGCATGTAGTAGATGTCAGTCACCTACATGAGGGGACACAGTATGGGGCAAAATATCAAAATGTAAACAAATCCTGGGTTTTACCACTCAAATAATTACAGTGAAGTATACTCCTCATATAAGATCATACTAAGTACAGGGGGTCAACCCAGAGACAATATAAGACAATGTTAAACCCCAGCAATGGTCTCCACCATGTAATGCTTACCCACGTGGGAGGCTCAGTATAATTTTGGCGTGGCCCCGATGCACGTTTCGTGTGGTAGGCTTCCTCAGGGGGTGAAGTGTCACATGTTGTGTCCGCCAATCTTTTATGGGGCCGTCAAGGTGCATATTGAGTGGGCGCCACCATCTTTAATTGGCACATGCGCAGTGGAAGCGCGACCTCCACTGCGTCATTTTCGGCTATCCCGGAATCAAATGCGGGTCAGAGGGGAAAGCCTCCCATGATGTCACCAGCCCGCATCAGATCCGAACAGGTGCCTTCCAGGATGCAGGCAAAGCACGCCGCCACCGCGCATGCGCGCGATGCAGCGGCCATTCAAGTTATGGGCAAATGTATGGGCACAACCTAAACCAATATTAAAGTGGGTGTAATAAAAATTGAAAAAGGGCAAGCTAAATAAATTATAAAACCCAACACAGCCTCTATATGGGAACCATATAATATATTCAAATAGTTGTAACACATCCACACATTTTATTCATCTTTCCCCAAGTGACAAGACATTATTGAGTATATAGTAACAATAGAGAAAGACACTCCGACTGAAGTGAGAACATCCTCACATCACTTTAAATGTCAATAAAGGATTTAATGGAGTTGTTCATGTTCCCTTTCCACAGATGTCACAGATAGGGCTTTATTGATCCAGGTTGCATGTAAGACAAAGACAACCACAATAGAGGCCGGTATAAACGTCATCAAATATCCACATAAAGAAGGCACTGTTAAAAATAAAAAAAGAGTTAAAATCAAAACTAACAATGTTTGCATTTTGTCTGAATCAAGTGATTTCATCTATGATTCACCTGAACTAGACCGGACCGGATTTATTTCGAGCAAAACAACGAATATAAACTTAAAAATAGCCATGGTAGATTATATATATGAACCTTTGACTAGGTTTGGAATATCTTAAGGTATTTGCAAAGCCTTTGGCTCCATTAAATATGACATTTTAACTCTAATAGCTTGTTTAATCTTTGTCCCCAAATTTCATGCCTGGATGCGGTTACAGTATCATTCACAAAGAGCCAAGATAAGTATTCATTTAGATATAGGTCTCATTTTCCCTAAATGGAGGAACAAGACACGGGTGGCCATTATACCCTCTACAGTAGCCATTGAGACTACGGTGTTGGCTATTTATCAAACCTAAAATATTTATGGTATTACCAGGGATTTTCTAACCGAAAAGTATCACTGAATGCAGATGATGTCTTGGTCCATCTGGCTGACAATGGCTCTTCCTTGACCTGTCTTTTATACCTGAGATATGTGGGCTTAGAAATAAGCTGGAGCAAGTCTGTTCTTTATTTTCTGTTATTTAGCTACACCCAGCAATTGAGGGTCCCTTTGCAGGTAGTCAACCAATTTACATATCTTGACATGTGAAGGTAGAAAACTTTACAGCCCTAAATATTGATAGTGAATAGTGAATACAGAACAACAAGTAATATCAAAACCACATCTGCCTATGTTCCTTGTAGGGCATATAAACACATTTAAGATTATATAGATAACAAAATTCCTATACATGTTTCATTCAACTTTGGTAGTGATCTCCAAGGAGGCTTTTCATAAGTTGGAGTGTATGGTGTGTTCCTTCTACTGGCAAGATCGAATTCCCAGGTGTTCAGTGTCAGCTTGTCTGCTCTGCAGGCTTCTAAAGGTACTGTCACACTTAGCTATGCACCAGCGATCCCGACCAGTGATATGACGTGGTCAGGATCTCTGGTGCATCACTAAGTGGTCGCTAGTGAGCTGCCACACAGGCAGATCTCACCAGCGACATAGCAGGGGTCGGGGGTCGTTACTTACCTGTCAGGCAAGGCGATCCTGACGTCCTCCCGCCCACGTGCACGCGTTGCTCGTCGGCGCCACAGGAAGCCCAGCAGGAAGCTGACGACAAGAAACGGCCCAGGACGTTCGGGCACGATCAGCGATAACTAGCGGGGTAGCCAGTCGGAGGTAAGTATCAGACATAGCCTATCACCTCAACACATTAACCTAATCTATCCCTATATGGCACAGCCAAAAGTTTTACCATAACCAGGTTCCCCGCATCTTGTTCCCACATGCTTTATGCATCCATTAGCCCTCTGTGTCTGTACTGTTACACACTTAACATTATGGCTGGTCCATACAATCAGGGCAACTGTTACCACCCACCTTTCGTGTCTACCTTTTTCCTCCTAGATTGTAAGCTTGCGAGCAGGGCCCTCATTCCTCTTGGTATTTGTTATAATCTATGTGACTATTGTTATGCTGTAATGTCTTTTGTCTGTACAAATCCCCTCCGAAATGTAAAGTGCTGCGGAATATCGGCGCTATAGAAATAAAATTTATTATTTACGGTATTATTATTATTATTATTATTATTGCGATATCGCTAGCAATATCGCTATAACGTCACAAAATCCAGTGACGTTATAGAGATATTGCTAGCGATATCGCTTAGTGTGACAGGCCCTTAAGCATAGTGAAATACCTGGAAGCCACTAATATTTATCATTTTTTCTCAGTGCACCAGATAGTGAACTCTCACTGGTGGATCAACATCTATATGAGCAATGCAGTGATGTCTTTGGCTTGTGCATTACTAGGTTCACATGAAGGTCTGACAAAACTACTGTATAAATTTTTGGCACTCAACTTGTTGCAAAGTGAAGGTTTTTATTTGCAGTCTCAATAATTAGACGTTTCGGCTTCTACAAACAAGCCTTCATCAGTAAACTGCAAATCAGATACATATATACAATACAAGTCAGAGGCTACATAGTGTATAGTCATTTAAGATAACATACAGCGAATAACACGACCAATTTACAATAGTGCACTAGTGATAGGTGGGACGGGTTGAGGTATAAGGGAAGAAAGGGAAATTGGGAAAAAAAAGAAAAAAAAGGAGGTATAAAACCTACCCAGACTGCTCTCTTGGAAAGATTTGCAATGTATCTGCAGTGACAGAGAAAATTATGTATAATGTGTATATGTACATATAATGATTGCGCTAAATTAATTAAGAGGACTAAAATGAATCAATCATTGATCTGTCACTACTCACTCAGTATCGGGACACCACTATAATAATGGTGTAAATAGTCTGATCAATGTTAATGATAATTCTTGTATGTGTCTTTAAAAGAAAAAAAAGGGAAGGGTTGTAACTAAAATGAAAAGCTAAAATATAAATGCACCAGACTATTGTGGTAAGTGCAAATAAAGTATTATAGATACCAACCAGTAAGGATTTGTAACTGGAATAACCGGTGATAATGCCGTAAGGAATCCTATACAAGGGGTCTATAGGTCATAAGAAAGATGAAGAAATTACACTCAATGTACTCGAAAATTGAATAAACAACGTGCCCCCAATTGATCTACTCACTTAGTGACAGGCTAAGAATCGCCTGTGAGTTCCTGCTCCATAGAATAACTTTTACCACGCTGTGTGATGTGACTGTTAATGAGAAATGCATGGTAGATGAGGGGTTAAGTACCGCTTAGAAGTGCGCTTATGTATAGAAATGCTGGGTTAAAGGTGGGCTTACCGTTGGTGGGTGGCGGCGTGGTGTACCTTGAGGAACGCGGTATCCACCGCTTGTAACCAGGGTGCCCATAACTTGTAATGTGGGCTTTAAATAGACGGTGGGCGGGACCCCCTTAGACTGACTGGACCGCGTCACCGGAAGTGACGTTGCCGGCCCTTTGAATGCGCAGACAGGGTTAGAGAAATGTAGGGGCGTGTTGTGGGAGGTGGCGCTGGAGTGCACGTCATCCCACTGAATGTATGCTGGACCGCGTCACCGGAAGTGACGTTGCCGGCCATTTGAATGCGCAGGCAGGGTTAGAGAAATGTAGGGGAGTGTTATGGGAGGTGGCGCTGGAGTGCACGTCATCCCACTGAATGTACAGAAACGTCCCTGCTCTTTACATTGTAGGGCCGGGCGGATGTTTGTAGGAGGTAGAAAACGTGGGGATATGCATGTGGTATTGCATTTGAGTGCAGTTATGTCTGAAAAAAGACGGGCAAAACGAATGAACTAATCCATGTAAACAGTACGTAGATTGAACAATCTATATTAAACTGTTTGGACCAATACTGAAAAAAATTATTCTTTGTTTTTCGTTTTGTAGTTTCCTACAACAGAGTGGGATAGGATATCTCAATTAGTATTCTAAATCAAGAGAGATACAATAGGATGCAAAAAATGGAAGATAGTTTAAAACTATAATATGGAGAAATTAGCTTGAAGGAGGCAGGAAGGGAAAGTCCGAGGGAGGAACAAGGACAATCGGTGACAATTGCGTGTAGTTCAGAATTGACGACTCTGCAAGATGAAGACAATGTATTAGGATCAGGCAATAATAACATGACTTGATGACAAAACTCATTACCATATATATGTTTGTTATAATCCCAAGACTATGTGACTATATAGTCACAGACCCATTATATGAAGGACAATAAATCATAGTCCCTATTGAGGCCCTTTGGTGCTAAAGTTTGTAGTTCATGTATCCAAAGGGCCTCTCTTCTTTTTAGGAGTTGGACACGGTTACCACCTCTTCGTGGGAGGGGCACATGTTCGATAACACAAAATTTTAGTTGAGGAATGGTGTGGCCTGCCGTAACAAAGTGATATGGTAAAGGCAATAATGTATTTCCACACCTGATTGTGGATTTGTGTTTGCTTATGCGGCCCTTGATAGACTGGGTGGTTTCACCAATGTATAAAAGCCCGCAAGGGCACTTAATCAGGTATACCACATATGATGTGTCACAGGTGGAGAAATCCTTAATTCGGTAACGTTTCCCAGAATGGGGGTGATGGAAATGATCTCCCTTAAGTACATTATTACATTGATTACAATGTAGACACGGGTAAGTGCCTGTTTTGGGTGTTGAGAGGAATCTTTGTGTAGTTGATCTTACTCCTGGGCCTATGTCTGCTCTGATCAAGGTGTCCCTAATATTTTTAGGGCGTTTGTAGCACGGTAAAAAATTCTGTTGGAATTCTGTAACCTCTGGATGAGCCTCCTTTAGAATGCCCCAATGTCTGCGTATCGAGCGATGTAAAATCTGCACATATGGATGATATGTGTGGACAAAGGGTTAACGTCCTGAGACCCCACTATGATTCCGGGTCGGGGGTTGACGTGCTTGATCTAGTAGATCTGGAGGATAGCCCCTTGTGCGAAACTTGTTATGCATCTCATTCAGTCTGATGCTGCTGATTGTCGGATCAGAGACAATCCGTTCAACCCTCTTAAATTGTGACACGGGTATGGATTTTTTGGTGGAGGGGGGATGTAAACTCTTGTAGTGTAACAGACTGTTACGGTCTGTGGTTTTGACGTATAAGTCAGTGCTCAAGTGTCCCTCCACATTCTTTATGACCTTTGTATCCAAAAAACTCACTGTGTGTTCATCTCTGGTCATGGTGAAAGATAGGCCCGGCCAGGCCATATTCAATTTATTGAAAAATGTGTCTAGTGTATCAGCCGGTCCCGTCCAGATGCAAAAAATGTCATCGATAAATCTCTTCCACAATTTGCAATGGGTTTTAAAGGAAGCATCAGGATAGACAATATCGTCTTCAAATGTTGCCATAAATGTGTTTGCATAGGTGGCGCGACATTAGACCCCATCGCGGTCCCTTTGGTCTGTAGATAGAATGTGTCCCCAAAAAGAAAGTAGTTCTTAGTGAGTACGAGGGTTAACAATTCAATACAAAAGTCTATCATATTGCTATCCATCTCAGATCTAGACAGGCGTCTCTTGACGCAATCAATACCTAATTCATGTGGAATTGATGTGTATAAATCTTTAACATCGAAGGACACGAGAAAGGAGTCTCCAGGGACAGGACCTAGATTTCGTAGAATTTTAAGGAAATCACCTGTATCTAATAAAAAAGAAGGTGCTTGTCTCGTGAGAGGAGTCAGAATTTTTTCCAAAAGAATGGATAATGGTGATAAGATGGAATCAGTTGACGCTACTATGGGTCGGCCAGGGGGACACTCTAATCTCTTATGGATCTTGGGAAGAATATAGAATACTGGAGTGATGGGATCAGTTTTAATCAAAAAGTCATGTGTTTTGATGTCAATTATACCCCGTGTGGTATAGTCTGTAACTACAGAATTTATACAGTCTCTAATATTCCTCACTGGATCGTGAGGTAGGACTGTATAGACAGAGCTATCATTTAATTGGCGCAACACTTCACACATGTAATCATGTTTGTCCATCACTACAATAGCTCCACCCTTGTCGTCAGGTTTAATAATGATATTGGGATCTTGACGAAGTGCCTCCAAAGCCTGGAAGTCCACTGTGTCAAGATTGGGAGAGACGTGCAAATCGCCTCTCTCAATATCCTGGCGTAGTCTAAGAAATGCCTTATCGATGAATTCGATAAATGATTCGACCGCGTGTGAGCACGATGGTGGCTGATAGGTGCTTTTATTATGAAGTCCCAGGCGGTCGATCGAAATAGGGCATGGAGTAATGGATTGAAGTCTGAGTGCCTCCTTGTCCTTTTTCACAAAATGAACCAGTAATCTGATGCGGCGATAGAATCGCTGCAGATCCATGTCCATTTGAAACGTACTGAATTTGAAGGAAGGGCGGTATGACAAGCCCTTTTGAAGAAGATTATTTTCTGCTATGCTAAGGGACCTAGAGGAAATGTTAACCACTAGGGATTCCATATCTGGGATCTCGTGATCCTGTTCGTATCTGGTTTTCTTCCTTCGTTGGCTGCGGCGAATTCTCTTCTGCGTGGACGTCTTCTTCGCTGATCTAAAAAATACGAGGATCGATATTCTCTCCTATCGGTTTCAGAGCCCGACGTGGAAGGATCGTTAGAGGATTGCTGCTCAAACCTAGAAGAGTTGGAACGAGAGGCAATGTTATAGCGCCAATGATAGACCCTATTGTTATTATAATCCTCTGTGTCCCTTTGGAATTTGATTCTCTTTCTCTGTTCAGTGTCACATTTATGTTGATCAATAACCCCTTTAAGTTTATCTTTCAGAGTGGTCAGTTCTTCAGATGTACTAGAAGAGGCCATGTGACTCAATATTTTTTATATTGTCACGGCTCTTGTTAATGGATATCTGCAGGTGCTCGACAGTGAGAGTCATCAAATCAAACGAGCATTTATTTAATATCTGTTCAAATTTCTGGCAAAAATCTGTGGAGTCACTGAAAAGTGTTGGTCGTAGCGGGACCCGGAGTCCTCTTGGAATGCGTTGGACTCGGAGGTATTCAGACAATGTTGCACAGTGTAGCTCAAGATTCGTCTGATGTCTTAATTCACGCTCCAGGTCTTTCCCTCTTGTCTCCCTGGGTGGAACTTTAAGAAAATCACTAGAGAAACTAAGCTTGGACAAAATTGCATTAGTTTCTTCTTGGTTGTATGAGAAGGTTAAAGAGGACATAGTAGCCAGTGTGCACACGTAAGGGTGAATAGATCAACAAATATATCGTGGCACTACTGCGTTGGTGCACAAAAGAAGGTTCCCACACCAGTATTAATAATATAATAAATTTTTGGCACTCAACTTGTTGCAAAGTGAAGGTTTTTATTTGCAGTCTCAATAATTAGACGTGTCGGCTTCTACAAACAAGCCTTCATCAGTAAACTGCAAATCAGATACAAATATACAATACAAGTCAGAGGCTACATAGTGTATAGTCATTTAAGATAACATACAGCGAATAACACGACCAATTTACAATAGTGCACTAGTGATAGGTGGGACGGGTTGAGGTATAAGGGAAGAAAGGGAAATTGAGAAAAAAAAGGAGGTATAAAACCTACCCAGACTGCTCTCTTGGAAAGATTTGCAATGTATCTGCAGTGACAGAGAAAATTATGTATAATGTATATATGTACATATAATGATTGCGCTAAATTAATTAAGAGGACTAAAATGAATCAATCATTGATCTGTCACTACTCACTCAGTATCGGGACACCACTATAATAATGGTGTAAATAGTCTGATCAATGTTAATGATAATTCTTGTATGTGTCTTTAAAAGAAAAAAAAGGGAAGGGTTGTAACTAAAATGAAAAGCTAAAATATAAATGCACCAGACTATTGTGGTAAGTGCAAATAAAGTATTATAGATACCAACCAGTAAGGATTTGTAACTGGAATAACCGGTGATAATGCCATAAGGAATCCTATACGAGGGGTCTATAGGTCATAAGAAAGATGAAGAAATTACACTCAATGTACTCGAAAATTGAATAAACAACGTGCCCCCAATAGATCTACTCACTTAGGCTACTTTCACACATCAGGTTTTCGGAGTCAGGCGCGATCCGGCGTCGTGCTGGAACGCCGGATCCGGCAACTGTTTCGTAAAACCGGATGTGACGGATCCGGTTTTCTGCCGGATCCGTCTTTTTCTTGACAGACAAAACCGGATCCGTCTCATCCGGTTCATCTGTTTTTCTATCCGTTTTTCGACGGATTACGCCGGATCCGGTTTTTAAAATTGACCCTTGTGGCCTTCCGAACGGGATTGGCTACTGGAAAACTATATATAGCATGTTCCTACAGCCCTTCTTTGACAGGTTGTAGAGGAGAAAGTGCAGGTTGGAGAGAAGAGCAAGTTACTGGCGAAGATGGATGTTGTCATTGGAAATATTTTGAAGAATTTGGTGGATTTTACAGAGGAGGCAAATCGTTTGAGGGTGATTGTTCTGGAGAAGGAGAGAGCGAGACAGCAGCGCATCAGGCATCAGGCATCGTAGACGTTTGTGGATCCACCCCATCACAGCCAAGAGAATGACGCGTGGGGTCTATTCTACACTATGCATGGACCTTCGACGAAACCCGGATAAATTTTTTGGATATGTTAGGATGAAAATGGAGAATTTTGATTACTTGGTGGAGCGCATTGCACACCTCATAAGAAAAGCGGACACCTATTGCCGCTTCTCTGTTTCACCCGCAGAGCGTCTGATGGTGACTTTAAGGTAAGCCACATTTATTGGATATGCTCGCATCAGAGCACACTTTCACTGCAATCTTGTTGGTGGTAGTTTGTATCTCCAAGTGTTATAGCTCAGTTTTGGTATGTAATGCTGTGATTTAAAACTAATTTATTGTTTTTTAATTCCCCACAGATTTCTTGCAACTGGAGAATCCCTTTCGTCACTGCATTTCCAGTACAGACTCGGGATTTCCACCATATCTGGAATTGTGAAGTACACATGCCGTGCACTGTGGGACTCCTTAGCTGAAGAGTTTTTACCAGAGCCCACAACAGAGAGGTGGATTGAAATTGCTGACAAGTTTCAACAGATATGTCAGTTTCCCAACTGCTTGGGCGCTGTGGACGGGAAACATATCCGCATTGTAAAGCCAGCTGGATCGGGATCGGAATATTTCAATTACAAGAAATATTTTTCAATTGTCCTCATGGCCATCGCTGACGCGGAATACAAATTTATTGCGGTTGATATTGGGGCCTATGGCCGCTCCAATGACTCTCAAGTTTTCAAACTGTCTGCCATGGGGCGTAAACTGTATGGAAACACCTTCCAGTTCCCACCACCTAGACCGCTGCCGCAAACATCTGGTCCACCTATGCCATTTGTCTGTGTAGGGGATGAAGCCTTCCAGCTGTCAGAACACCTTTTGAAACCGTACTCTAGCAGAGGATTGACAAGACCAAAACGCATTTTTAATTACCGCCTCACAAGAGCAAGAAGAATGGTTGAATGTACCTTTGGTATTCTGACAGCCAAATGGCGGGTCCTATTGACTGCGATCAACCTCAAGACAGAAACTGTGGACGAGGTGATCAAAGCGTGCGTGGTACTCCACAATTTTGTTATCTGCAAGGAACCCATTTCCATTGAGGACACCTCTGAAGAAACCACCTTGCAAGATTACCATGACATTACCACTAGAAGTTCTGTGACGGTTTCAGTAATGAGGGACAATTTTGCACTATACTTTATGTCACCTCAAGGCAGAGTACACTGGCAGGATGACAGAGTGTGAAAGATTTGTGCCCAACCAAACTTGTGTACCTTCTGTACCAACAGTATATACCTTTGCCAACCAAAGTTGGCTATCTTGTCATGGTCTCTATTTTTAGCTTTAGGCCACAGGTGTGTACCTGGTTGTGTTTTATGCAAAGTATTTCACCTTTTAACAAAAGTTGTGTACATTGTTAGGAAATCACCAACAATAAACACAACTTTTTAGGTGAAATACTTTGCTTCAAACACAACCAGGAACACAACTGTGGCAAAAAGCTAAAATTTACCCACAGTTATATACCTAGTTTTGAATACCATTTCACCTTTTAAATACCCTGTATTTAACCTTTTTCGCCGCAGAAAGAAATGACAGACAACCAGTGTAAAATAATTTAACTTTTATTGAAAAATGTTTTTTTTAGTAAACTTTTTTAAAATTTTAATAAACTTGTTTAATAAAACTTTGAAACTATAAAACTGAAACCATAAAACTGGTCATTTTTATTTAAATACACACATTATAAATCTGTGTAGTGTGTGGTGGAAATACTGCTGTAGGGGCTGCGGGACACTTCGACACTGGGAGTGTGGAGAGAGGACTGGGATCGTGGTGGGGAAGGAACAGTTAGAGGTGAAGGTGTGGAAAAAACTACAGAATGGGTGGACATGTGAGAAGCAGAAGAGGTGGTGGGTGGTGGAGTGGAGGGTTGGGCAGGGACTGTAGGAGCAGATGATGTTGATGGCAAGTTGTATGGGGAAGGAGTTTGGTACGGGGCAGGTTGCTGGAAGTGGGGAGATGTCTGGTACGGGGCAGGTTGCTGGAAGTGGGGAGATGTCTGGTACTGGGGAGGTTGCTGGTACTGGGGAGTTTGCAGGTACTGGGGAGGTTGCTGGTACTGGGGAGGTTGCTGGTACTGGGGAGGTTGCTGGTGCTGGGGAGGTTGCTGGTGCTGGGGAGGTTGCTGGTGCTGGGGAGGTGGATGGTGCTGGGGAGGTGGATGGTGCTGGGGAGTTGGATGGTGCTGGGGAGGTGGATGGTATATAATAGGAGGGGGAGGATGGAAAGTGGCTGGAGGGGGTGTAGATGTAATAGGAGGGGGAGGATGGAAAGTGGCTGGAGGGGGTGTAGATGTAATAGGAGGGGGAGGATGGAAAGTGGCTGGAGGGGGTGCAGGTGGAGGAACTACTGTGGTGGGAGGAGGAGGTTGGGAGGTAACTTGCTGGAGAGCAGCGTGGCATGAATGCATTACATGCATCTGCTGGGCAGGAGAGAGCGTTTCCATGCGCTCCACAACAGACCTGAAAAAGGTGTGGTTTGGCGAAGATCTTGCTTCTGAATGCATGGTTTGCAGAAGTGTCTTCACCTCCAGAATGCTGGAGTTGATCTGCTGATAGCCTGCGGAGATTTGCTCTGACAAGACTTTTAGACAGTTCTGGAAAGATGCATTCAGATGCAAGAACTCTGGCGCATAAGTCTTTTCCTGACCCCTCTGCCGCTGCCGCCCAGTACCCGCAGGTGTACTAGAGGTGGCAGGGGCAGAAGGGTGGGGTAAAGGGAAAGCGATCTCCTCACCAGCAGCTTCATGTAATGTAGACGGCCACGATGCTCCTGTGCTGGTGGATGGGACAGATGGGTCGAATGTGTGGGAAGGCTGGGAAGGTGCAGATGTACCGGGGCGGTCGAAGTGTCCCTCGGTGCCGGTCTCCTCAGGGATCGCCTCAGAAGGGTCCAATTGTGCATGCTCCCAAGTGCTGCTCACCGTGCTGTGGAATAAAGAGAAAAAAAAAAATTAAAATACTGACATGGTATGGCCCTGGCTGAAAAAAAAATTTACATCTAACATTTGTTTTCACATGTGGTGTGTAATATTTACCTTCTGGTGACCATTGTTTCCCGGAGGAACGACAGGGCTTCTGCGTACTTGTACTTGCTCCTGCGTCCTCCAGATCCACTCGGGGCCCGCATCTCTTTATTGAACTCCTTCTTGAAACGATCCCTCACAGACCGCCACCGATTCACAATTCTGTTCCCTGAAACGAGAAAGGAGTGGTTAGTATACAACATCAGTGTTTCCCAAACTCCAGTCCTCATGGTCCCCAGGGGTCATGTTTTCAGGATTTCCATAGTAAATAGAAATCCTGAACACATGATCCGTGGGGACCACGAGGACTGGAGTTCGGGAAACACTGGTTTACATCAAGCAACCGGTACTGTATATACTTACGCTCTGTAATCTGGGCCCGAACATCGAGGTCCTCCCAGCGGCCCACAAGGAGCGAACAGATTTCCTCCCAGAGTCGTCGGGTAACGATAAGGTCAGCGTGGCGGCGGTCAGCCATATTCCAGAGCGGCTCCCTTTCTCGGACGAGATCGATGAGGTGGTCCACATCGAGTCCTCCATCCTCACCATCAGAGTCGGGAGCACGCTGTGAAGGCTGTTAAAGAAAAAGACAAAAATAACGCCTCCACATAAGAAATGAAATAAAAAGTGCAAAAAAACAAAGCAAAAATATTTATACTTACACGCTGGTGACCGCCGCGTTGCTGTCGCCGACGACCCTGGGAGGCACTGCGAGGACCTCTTGGCCGAGCACCAGATTGGGAAGACTAGAGAAGAAAACAAAAAATGTTATGTCTTTGGATGTAGGCATTTGTTTGCTGTGTGTGGTCTGCAGAACATTGTTTTCTATGTGTTGTGTGTAGTGTGATGTTGTGTTTCTGCGTTTGATGCAAAAAACTTACCAATTGTGAGCCCACTCCAGGTGTCTGTCCACCCCTTCCTTCTTCTTCTGGGAGCTCCTCTTCATCTTGTGAATCCTGTTTTGAAATAAAAGGCAATGAATAGACATATATTACAGAGCAGATGGATTTTGGAAATAAAAACTTACCGTCAAACGCTGACGATGCGAGGGAGGGCTCCCAGAAGATGATGTGCTGTCTTCCAGGTGGCCACACTCCATGCCTGTGGGTGGTGTTCCAGCTGCTGCCATTGCTGCTGCTGCTGCTGCTGCATCTATTGGGCGGCTGTTGAACAAAGAGAAACAAAGGGCCAATGAATATCTTGATATTCAATAGCCCTAGTTTGGAGGAATGGGGGATTTGATAATTACCATCTCTCATCTGCTGCTGGCCTCCCCTCCTCAGCATGTTGCATTTGCTGCTCCATTTGGGGTGGTTGTGGTGCTGATGGTGCTGCAGTGGTCTCCTGCCTTCTCCTGCTTCGCTTGGTTGCTTTCTTGGGTGTCATGTTGGGTGTGGCTGTGGGTCCCACTGTCTTGCTTTTATATATGTCTTGTGGGCAGAGCTACTGAGCATGCTCAGACCAAAAAACCGGATCCGGCACATTGCGGCGCTCCTAGGCTTTCATTGTGTGAAAAAGCCGGACGCGCCGGATCCGGCGTGTCCGGCTTTTTCGCCGGAGACAAAAAACGTTACAGTAGCCGTTTTTTCCAGACGCCGGATCGCGACACATTGCCGGATCCGGCGAAAACCGGATGAAACGCATGGCCATCCGGCACGATCCGGCGCAAATGCAAGTCAATGGGGGGGAAACCGGATCCGGCATTGCATTTCGCCGGATCCGGTTTCTGTCAAAAGCGCCGGATCGCGCCTGATGGCGAAAACCTGATGTGTGAAAGAGGCCTGTCAGGCTAAGAATCGCCTGTGAGTTCCTGCTCCATAGAATAACTTTTACCACGCTGTGTGATGTGACTGTTAATGAGAAATGCATGGTAGATGAGGGGTTAAGTACCGCTTAGAAGTGCGCTTATGTATAGAAATGCTGGGTTAAAGGTGGGCTTACCGTTGGTGGGTGACGGCGTGGTGTACCTTGAGGAACGCGGTATCCACCGCTTGTAACCTGGGTGCCCATAACTTGTAATGTGGGCTTTAAATAGACGGTGGGCGGGACCCCCTTAGATTGACTAGACCGCGTCACCGGAAGTGACGTTGCCGGCCCTTTGAATGTGCAGACAGGGTTAAAGAAATGTAGGGGCGTGTTGTGGGAGGTGGCGCTGGAGTGCACGTCATCCCACTGAATGTATGCTGGACCGCGTCACCGGAAGTGACGTTGCCGGCCATTTTAATGCGCAGGCAGGGTTAGAGAAATGTAGGGGAGTGTTATGGGAGGTGGTGCTGGAGTGCACGTCATCCCACTGAATGTACAGAAACGTGCCTGCTCTTTACATTGTAGGGCCGGGCGGATGTTTGTAGGAGGTAGAAAACGTGGGGATATGCATGTGGTATTGCATTTGAGTGCAGTTATGTCTGAAAAAAGACGGGCAAAACGAATGAACTAATCCATGTAAACAGTATGTAGATTGAACAATCTATATTAAACTGTTTGGACCAATACTGAAAAAAATTATTCTTTGTTTTTCGTTTTGTAGTTTCCTACAACAGAGTGGGTAGGATATCTCAATTAGTATTCTAAATCAAGAGAGATACAATAGGATGCAAAAAATGGAAAATGGTTTAAAACTATAATATGGAGAAATTAGCTTGAAGGAGGCAGGAAGGGAGAGTCCGAGGGAGGAACAAGGACAATCGGTGACAATTGCGTGTAGTTCAGAATTGACGACTCTGCAAGATGAAGACAATGTATTAGGATCAGGCAATAATAACATGACTTGATGACAAAACTCATTACCATATATATGTTTGTTATAATCCCAAGACTATGTGACTATATAGTCACAGACCCATTATATGAAGGACAATAAATCATAGTCCCTATTGAGGCCCTTTGGTGCTAAAGTTTGTAGTTCATGTATCCAAAAGGCCTCTCTTCTTTTTAGGAGTTGGACACGGTTACCACCTCTTCATGGGAGGGGCACATGTTCGATAACACACATGATTACATGTGTGAAGTGTTGCGCCAATTAAATGATAGCTCTGTCTATACAGTCCTACCTCACGATCCAGTGAGGAATATTAGAGACTGTATAAATTCTGTAGTTACAGACTATACCACACGGGGTATAATTGACATCAAAACACATGACTTTTTGATTAAAACTGATCCCATCACTCCAGTATTCTATATTCTTCCCAAGATCCATAAGAGATTAGAGTGTCCCCCTGGCCGACCCATAGTAGCGTCAACTGATTCCATCTTATCACCATTATCCATTCTTTTGGAAAAAATTCTGACTCCTCTCACGAGACAAGCACCTTCTTTTTTATTAGATACAGGTGATTTCCTTAAAATTCTACGAAATCTAGCTCCTGTCCCTGGAGACTCCTTTCTCGTATCCTTCAATGTTAAAGATTTATACACATCAATTCCACATGAATTAGGTATTGATTGCGTCAAGAGACGCCTGTCTAGATCTGAGATGGATAGCAATATGATAGACTTTTGTATTGAATTGTTAACCCTCGTACTCACTAAGAACTACTTTCTTTTTGGGGACACATTCTATCTACAGACCAAAGGGACCGCGATGGGGTCTAATGTCGCGCCCCCCTATGCAAACACATTTATGGCAACATTTGAAGACGATATTGTCTATCCTGATGCTTCCTTTAAAACCCATTGCAAATTGTGGAAGAGATTTATCGATGACATTTTTTGCATCTGGATGGGACCGGCTGATACACTAGACACATTTTTCAATAAATTGAATATGGCCTGGCCGGGCCTATCTTTCACCATGACCAGAGATGAACACACAGTGAGTTTTTTGGATACAAAGGTCATAAAGAATGTGGAGGGACACTTGAGTACTGACTTATACGTCAAAACCACAGACCGTAACAGTCTGTTACACTACAAGAGTTTACATTCCCCCTCCACCAAAAAATCCATACCCGTGTCACAATTTAAGAGGGTTGAACGGATTGTCTCTGATCCGACAATCAGCAGCATCAGACTGAATGAGATGCATAACAAGTTTCGCACAAGGGGCTGTCCTCCAGATCTACTAGATCAAGCATGACAACCCCCGACCCGGAATCATAGTGGGGCCTCAGGACGTTTACCCTTTGTCCACACATATCATCCATATGTGCAGATTTTACATCGCTCGATACGCAGACATTGGGGCATTCTAAAGGAGGCTCATCCAGAGGTTACAGAATTCCAACAGAATTTTTTACCGTGCTACAAACGCCCTAAAAATATTAGGGACACCTTGATCAGAGCAGACATAGGCCCAGGAGTAAGATCAACTACACAAAGATTCCTCTCAACACCCAAAACAGGCACTTACCCGTGTCTACATTGTAATCAATGTAATAATGTACTTAAGGGAGATCATTTCCATCACCCCCATTCTGGGAAACGTTACCGAATTAAGGATTTCTCCACCTGTGACACATCATATGTGGTATACCTGATTAAGTGCCCTTGCGGGCTTTTATACATTGGTGAAACCACCCAGTCTATCAAGGGCCGCATAAGCAAACACAAATCCACAATCAGGTGTGGAAATACATTATTGCCTTTACCATATCACTTTGTTACGGCAGGCCACACCATTCCTCAACTAAAATTTTGTGTTATCGAACATGTGCCCCTCCCACGAAGAGGTGGTAACCGTGTCCAACTCCTAAAAAGAAGAGAGGCCTTTTGGATACATGAACTACAAACTTTAGCACCAAAGGGCGTCAATAGGGACTATGATTTATTGTCCTTCATATAATGGGTCTGTGACTATATAGTCACATAGTCTTGGGATTATAACAAACATATATATGGTAATGAGTTTTGTCATCAAGTCATGTTATTATTGCCTGATCCTAATACATTGTCTTCATCTTGCAGAGTCGTCAATTCTGAACTACATGCAATTGTCACCGATTGTCCTTGTTCCTCCCTCGGACTTTCCCTTCCTGCCTCCTTCAAGCTAATTTCTCCATATTATAGTTTTAAACTATTTTCCATTTTTTGCATCCTATTGTATCTCTCTTGATTTAGAATACTAATTGAGATATCCTATCCCACTCTGTTGTAGGAAACTACAAAACGAAAAACAAAGAATAATTTTTTTCAGTATTGGTCCAAACAGTTTAATATAGATTGTTCAATCTACGTACTGTTTACATGGATTAGTTCATTCGTTTTGCCCGTCTTTTTTCAGACATGACTGCACTCAAATGCAATACCACATGCATATCCCCACGTTTTCTACCTCCTACAAACATCCGCCCGGCCCTACAATGTAAAGAGCAGGGACGTTTCTGTACATTCAGTGGGATGACGTGCACTCCAGCGCCACCTCCCATAACACTCCCCTACATTTCTCTAACCCTGCCTGCGCATTCAAATGGCCGGCAACATCACTTCCCGTGACGCGGTCCAGCATACATTCAGTGGGATGACGTGCACTCCAGCGCCACCTCCCACAACACGCCCCTACATTTCTCTAACCCTGTCTGCGCATTCAAAGGGCCGGCAACATCACTTCCGGTGACGTGGTCCAGTCAATCTAAGGGGGTCCCGCCCACCGTCTATTTAAAGCCCACATTACAAGTTATGGGCACCCTGGTTACAAGCGTTGGATACCGCGTTCCTCAAGGTACACCACGACGCCACCCACCAACGGTAAGCCCACCTTTAACCCAGCATTTCTATACATAAGCGCACTTCTAAGCGGTACTTAACCCCTCATCTACCATGCATTTCTCATTAACAGTCACATCACACAGCGTGGTAAAAGTTATTCTATGGAGCAGGAACTCACAGGCGATTCTTAGCCTGTCACTAAGTGAGTAGATCTATTGGGGGCACGTTGTTTATTCAATTTTCGAGTACATTGAGTGTAATTTCTTCATCTTTCTTATGACCTATAGACCCCTCGTATAGGATTCCTTACGGCATTATCACCGGTTATTCCAGTTACAAATCCTTACTGGTTGGTATCTATAATACTTTATTTGCACTTACCACAATAGTCTGGTGCATTTATATTTTAGCTTTTCATTTTAGTTACAACCCTTCCCTTTTTTTTCTTTTAAAGACACATACAAGAATTATCATTAACATTGATCAGACTATTTACACCATTATTATAGTGGTGTCCCGATACTGAGTGAGTAGTGACAGATCAATGATTGATTCATTTTAGTCCTCTTAATTAATTTAGCGCAATCATTATATGTACATATACACATTATACATAATTTTCTCTGTCACTGCAGATACATTGCAAATCTTTCCAAGAGAGCAGTCTGGGTAGGTTTTATACCTCCTTTTTTTTCTTTTTTTTCCCAATTTCCCTTTCTTCCCTTATACCTCAACCCGTCCCACCTATCACTAGTGCACTATTGCAAATTGGTCGTGTTATTCGCTATATGTTATCTTAAATGACTATACACTATGTAGCCTCTGACTTGTATTGTATATATGTATCTGATTTGCAGTTTACTGATGAAGGCTTGTTTGTAGAAGCCGAAACGTCTAATTATTGAGACTGCAAATAAAAACCTTCACTTTGCAACAAGTTGAGTGCCAAAAATTTATTATATTATTAATACTGGTGTGGGAACCTTCTCTTGTGCACCAACGCAGTAGTGCCACGATATATTTGTAAAACTACTGTATAGACGTATTACCTCTTTGACTGTATCAGTACAAGTAGAAACAGCTGCTATACTGATTGGTATTTATTGACTGGCAATACTCCACATGTGTTAACTCTTTTAATTTCTTTACAGGTACGTGGCAGTGATGAAGAGCAGGAGCAGTCCAGTGGAGAGGATTCTTCCCAGGGTTGTCGGGCTCATGTGTCTCAGGATGAAAAATGAGGTGTAAGTATTTCTTTCATCAGAGTTTTAATACAATTTTTTTTTTCAGTTTTACTTAAAATTCTTTTTAAGTTTCACAATGGGAAGAAGCCACACTGGATATAGACAATGAACAACTAATCCACCTTGTGCAAGAGCGAGTACCGCTGTGGGACACCCATGACCGTCAGCACTCCGGCAATGTGGTGATTCGACAGCTCTGGGAAGAAGTGGCAACATTGCTGCTGCCTGTTAGGGACCGTGCCACGCCACATGCCAGAATAGATTTTGGTAAGTATTGCAATGTGGTCTGAAACAGCAGTGAACCTGTGAATGGGTGTGCATTGTTTTCTAATTTTCTGTTTTTTTTTTTCTTTATGCGCCACACACAAACACACTTTACATTTGAGGTAAGGTGTGACTCAAATACACTTTATCTTTGAGGGAAGGTAGTTTATATTAACTCAGCAACATTAGGGGTAAATTACATTACATGTACATGGTAACATCACAGGTACATTTAAACATAACAAATATGTAATCTTTAACATTACAGGTATGTTTTAAACATAACAGGTACAAAACATAACAGGTACATTTAACTTAGCAGCTTAAAACATGTTGTTTTGCCATGCCACACGTCCATTATTTGAAACAAAGTATGCAGCAAACTTATCCCTCATCTGGGGAACTTTCACTGTGGTTCTCATAGGGTAAAATTGGTAATCATGCAATGTAATAGGTTTCTCAGGTATTAAGCTTGGTCGCTCTTTTACCATGATGTAGTTGTGCAGATCTACACATGCTTTCCCAACCTCATCAATAGTGTCAATTTTTAGATTAATGGATATGCACAAAATGCGCCATTTTGATGCCAATTTTTGTGTGATTTAAGTTCTGAATTGAGTATGGTTTACTGAGGTTGGCACACATTTGGAAAGCCTCATTGCCAACAACAACAAAAGGCATTGGCGGTCCATCAGTGTTGGGCAGAGGTCGTGGCAGCGGAAAATTAAAATCATTCCCATATAGAGGTTGGCCATGTCTGAGTTTTTGAACATCTGCTAGTCATTGCCTCATCCAAATGATCCAATGTCCACGTCCACGAATCTACAATCAGCATCCGCAATAGCCATTAGAACAATAGAAAAATATTTTTTATAATTGAAGTACTCTGTTCCACTTCCAGATGTGTTGTGAGTTCATCTTCCCCTTCACCATTGAGGTCTGATGAACTCCCTCTTCTGGTGAAGGAAGGTAGTGAGGCTAATTACCAAGCACCTGGGCAGGATGATGATGACTGGGTGATGGGAATTACTGACTGGATATAAGGCAGCCGACGCCCTTCTGCCTTGCTGGTGATCTCTCTGAGGGATTCTAGGAGACCAGTCTGATTCCTGCTCCTCAAAAGCTAAGTTTTCTGCTCTACTTTTTGCATTTGTGTTTTGTTTTTGTTTTGCATTGTTTTCCTTGATTTCTGCCATTCCCTGCTGGGGTGAGCTGAATTCCTTTTTGCTCTGTCTTCAGAAAATACCTGAGTACTGATATAGTCTTTTTGAAGCCTAGCGTCTTCAGGGCTTTTTTCCCTATCAGCTGTTGGCTCTTGTTTTGATAGGGTTTTGGCAGATTACAGACAGCAGCTTTTCTATCCTGTCCTATCTAGTTAGCTTGGGCCCCATCATTTGCTCAGCCTATCTTTCTATCTGTGTGAGTGTTTTTTCATCTTGCTTCACCGTCATTATATGTTGGGGGCTGCCTATTGCTTTGGGGTCTGCTCTGGGGCAGTTTAGATTTCCCTTTCTGTCTTCAGGCTATGTAGTTCTCCGGCTGTGATCGAGGGGTCTAGGGCACTGTAGGAACCCCCCACGGCTACTGCTAGTTGTTGTTGATAGGTTCAGGGGTCTGCAATCCGATAGCTGCCATCTTCTCTGGTTTTCTGGACTTAGCTAGTATTTCTGTTTTTGCCTCCTACGGTGACTCATTCATAACACAGATCGTTTCATAATCATAATGTTTTTGCCGTCCACAGCCCCCACACAGTTAGGAAAATTTCAAATTTCCTGGAATTTGGAAGCATTTTCAATCCAGAGTTCACATGTGAGTTGGGGGAGGAATTCTTTCTGCAGAATGCCAACTAAAGCACGACAAGTGTCTAAAATAATCCCAGAAAGTGTGGATACTCTAATCCAGAATTGGAAATGTAATGAGGACAATGTTTCTCCAGTATCCAGGAATCTGCGGAAAAGTAATTGAAAATAAAAATCAGTACTCTGCTTAGGGTTAAGGATAGGATTAGGGATAGGGATAGGGTAGGGTTAGGGTTATTTGTGACAGGAGTTTCTTTTTCAACACTACATACTTCAGGTTGACCAAGAGACGTTCTTCAGCAGGAATTGCTCGATGGAGCTGTGTGTCCTGCCTGGCGATGGATCCTTGGACATGCAGCAGCAACTCAGTGAAGCTCTGTTGCGACATCCTCGTGTAGTCAAAAAACTTCTCCGGGTTTTGCTGCAGCTCGGTGCACAAAGAGTGGTAGGCTCCATGGCTCTCTCGGAGTTCAAGGATGGGTTGTTGCCAATAGCGACGATGACATCTTCTCAGTCTTTCTCTTCTTCTGTGCTCTTGACAAGCAAAAGCAAAGGTAGCAGCCAACTTCAATTGTAAAACAAGATCTTCTAGGAAGCTGTCCAGGTCAAGATCTATCTTGCAGCTAGATACAGCAGCCAAAGACGAGGATTTCCTCAGTGCAGTGTGTCTATATAAATATATATATATATATAGAAATCCCATGAGACACCAACTGGATGTCTGATGTCAAGGAAAAGCAACTGAAAAAGTTGGAAATTTCTAACGCATGCGCATAAAAAGCGCAAACGCATGCAAAAATGCATAAACACGCATGTAAGCGCTGCGGATTCTTGCCATCATGTGGAAGATGATGCGGGAAAAAACACTGCGCTAACATGCGTTTGCATGCGTTTTTGCATGCATTTGAGAATTCAGATGATACGCTGCGGAATGAAACGCAAGTGTGAACCTAGCATTAGTCAGAGGTGTTCCTGTTTATGAATAAACATTTTGATTTTCCCTGGATTTGGCCCTCTTAAGTATATTTAGCCAGTGTTGTGAATGAGACCATAACTGGAGCTTATGAAAAATTGTATTTTAGGTTTATACTTTACTGCATGAAAAAACTGATCACTGGGAGTCGACTGACACACCAAATAGTAAACAATCGGTGCAACTGGTTCACAAGTATGTTCCAATATATAAAGTGGTGTACACTAATAAATAGAAAATGTGCAAATGAATTTGAAAAATTGTGGGGAGGTAGTTAGCTATGACAGATATGGCCTCATAGGATAAACTAATATGAAACATGTTAAAAGAAAACATGTTTAGTGAGCAGGTGATTCAGTTACTGTTAGGCGTCGGATTCCTGCAGCTACACAGCAGGAGTCCAAAGCCTCACATACTGCTTCGCAGCAAGTTACTCCTAAGGCTAAGTTCCTCTGCCGTTCCTCTGAGCATGCTCATGAGACGATCTCCCATTGGAGTTGGGGAGTCACGTACTCAGGTCCTTCTCCTGATCTGATTGGTCCATCTAAGAGATCTGGAAGGTCCCGGCAGCGCACGGCTATAAAAGGGCTGCATGGCCGTTTGGCCATGCGCTAGTATAGACTCTTCTTGCTAGATATGTGAATGGTGATGGATGTATGTGTGGTGCACCTAGGAATATGGTCGCCACAGTGGCATTACCTTCCTCCTAGGGAGTGTGATGTCATGCTTGGAAGCAATAAAGGGTCTTTCTGTCAGGTAAATTCCGCACACAGTACAGTTCCCACTCCAGGCCAGCAGAGGGAGCTCTGAACCAAAACTGGGGGAGGAGCTGCTCTCTGGGGGCCAGGAAGGGGAAATTAGGCAGTTCGTGTGAGGAGGGAAATGTGTGAGCTGGAAAATTGAGCAGAGTTCAGGCTCACTTCTAGCTGTAGTGCATGATCTGGAGTCCGGTCTCCAAGGTTGTACAGATGCTGATGTTCCTGCAGCAGAAACCAGAGGAATAGGAAGCTGTAAATGCTCTGTTCCCACATAAGACTCGGAGGCACAACAGCAATGTGTGAGCCAGAAGAAGAAGGCTACAGCTGTCTGCCATGCAAGGGAGTTCCAAAAGAGAGCAAGCAAGAGGAACTTCAGTGTAACTCAGTACTGTATGTACCTCAAATAAGCGCTAGAAAGGAGACTACACAACCCATCTGCATAGAGAGATTCCTAAGTTGCTTCAAAGCTGGCCAGCCTCTGTTCCATCTGTAATCTTGACCCTGGACTGCACTTACAAAGCACAGTAAAGGTAACGGAAACTGCACCCAGTTGTGTCATTGCATTCTTCCTGCAAACCCTCCAGCACTGCTACATCTCTGTGCCTAACACTGCACCCTCTTCCTCAACACCTATTACCACTGCCCTGGGACCACAGCTCCACCTGTGGGGAGCTATTACATATTGCTGCCTTATACCATCTGTCCCAGAGGATCTGGCTGCAGCATTGGCTTAACCCCTTCATTGCCGATCACCACAGGTGGCGTCATGTATCATCCACTTACAAACGTTATTCAGCCACGCTCAACCCCTTTTACATGGACGCCCAAGGCCATGGACTGGGTCACCGCTACTGTGACACTTCCCTCTGACTGTGACACTTCCCTCTGAGATACCGGCCCGGTACCGGGTACCCCACGGTCCTGGTGGGTGACCCATTTTGGCGTCACGAACAGGATTTTAGAAGCCTGGTGTCCCCGGGTCCTGTGTGCCAGAGACTGTGTTGTGTGCCATAGACTATCTGCGCAGATGCCGCCATTACCCCGCCGCTTGGCATGCACGAGAAGCCAAAGGGGCGGGCCGTTGTGGGCGGAGCAAGCCGAAAAGCATGAAAAAGTGAAATGCTGCGTGGGAAGAGGCTAGCATGCGGGAAGTGAGAAGCCCAGGCCTGCAGTTCCAGCGTCCCCCCGATCATCCATCCTACAAAGCGGCAACCGGTAAGCCAGCGCAACCCAGGGCTTGGCCAGCGTTAACTAGGGGGGAGGAGAATGTCTAAGGCAAGAGCAGACGCAGCAGTGGATGCCACCGCACCCCACCCAGCGCCGCAAGATGCAGGGGCCAGCGCAGCTGCGGCTCCAATGGCACCACAGAATCCATCGGCCAGCGCCGCTTCCAGAGCGCAGCAGGAACAAGCGCCCATCACAGCAGTCCCCATAATGCCGCTGTCCATGCCCTATATACCGGGAGCAGCCTGGTTACCGCAGTACTCAGGGGAGTCTCATACCTTGAGTGAATTTAAAGAGAGACTGTGCAGTTTGTTTGAGGTGTATCCTCTGTCTGAAAACCAAAAAGTGAGCATCCTTATTGAACAGCTAACTGGTGCAGCACAAAGGGAAGTAAAAGCCTGGCAGGACACTGATAAAGAGACTGTTAAAAAGATCCTGGCTAAGCTAAGAAGCACCTTTGACACACGAACTGCAGCTGAAATAAAAATGAGATTCTTTGGGTGTAAGCAGAGAGTGCAGGACAGTATATGGGACTATGCTCTTAACCTGCAGGAGGCGCTGCGAGCCATAAAGCATATTGACCCAGACAGTGTGAAAGATGGAGACAGACTGTTAAAGGAGCAATTTATTGAGGGCCTCCTATCCAGTACCCACAGAGCACAGCTGCGCATCATAGCCCTACAAAACCCTGACCTAGACTTTGCAGACTTCAAAGACAGGGCTATCTGGGTGCTGCATGAACCAAATGTCAGCCTTCCAGCGCCCCCTAGGTGCCCAGCGATCACATACCACCAAGAAGCAGCATCTTTCCCTCCCAGCCCTGTGGGGGCTGATGCACAGACTCTGGATAATGATCCATCTACAGAACTGTACCTTCAGGTCCAAGAGCTGGCCAAAAGTATGGCTGCACTTGCTAAAACTGTGCAGTCCATGCAGGTGCCTCAAAGGAGAAGATCCAGCTGGCCTCCAGTCCAGAGGATGTCCCATGGCTACGGAAGAAGAGGATCCCACCACGCCGAGGGAGAGACATCGATCGCTATGACCAGGACGGACGTCCCATCTGTCATTGCTGCTACAAGGCAGGCCACATCGCAAGATTCTGTTATTTAAATGAGCAACCCCTGGGGAAGATGGCCAACCCCCAGGAGTAGGACCACAAGGCCCAAAGAACTGGCGAGCCAAGTATGTTGGAGGGCGACTGGTCCTCCCAGTGGTGATTGACGGCATCCCCATGAACGCTTTGCTGGACACTGGCTCTCAGGTGACAACTATGCCATATATCCTTTATAAGCGGTATTGGACTGACTCTGAACTTACCCGTGGCCCAAGTGATCAACTGACAGTAGTTGCCAGCAATGGTCAGTCTTTGCCGCAAGTAGGATGTAAAGAGATTACCATTAAAGTGGGGCGAGTAGAGTTAAAATCTCAAGGTCTGATAGTTGTAGACATTGATCGACGAGAATGTAACCCAATGATGACCTTAGGTACTAATGTGATTGAAAATTGTCTTGCCGAGGTTGCAACAGGTAGCCGAGACTGCTGGTTCCAGTGAACAACGAGTCCTGCAGAAGGAGATCAAGGCCCTGATGCAAAGACAGCAGGTAGAACTGTCTGGCGGAGAAATTGGCAGCGTCAGAGTGAGTGATCCTTTCCCCATTGCGATACCCCCCAGATGTGAAATATTAATTTGGTGTCGAACAGTCATAGGCCTCAGACAAAAAGATTACCAAGCATTGGTAGAGCCAGTGTACTCTGATAGCCGGCCCACTGTCCTGACAGCCAGAGGGGTAGTTGATGTTCGCAAAGGGAGAGTACCTATACGCCTCTTGAATTGTGGGGAGGAGGAGGCCACAATACCTCGGTATGCCACAGTTGCTAAGCTGTTTACTGTCAGCAACAATGCCATACAGGCTACAGAGCCCTTGGTCTCATCTGACCAGGTGGAGGACAATGGCTCTGTAAAGCAGCTGGAAGAGTGGTGTCAGCAGCTGCATGTGGGAACTGACCCCACCCCTTCAAACCAAAAGAGTGGGGTTTACCGAGTGAGTCAGGAGTATGAGCAGGTATTCAGTAAACACCCTCTAGACTTTGGAAGGCAAAAGGGGTTCAAAACCATATCCCCACTAGAGATCATCCACCCATTAAAGAAAGGTATCGGCCTATACCCCCAACACAATATCAATGTGCCAAAAGTATGTTGCGGGAAATGAAGGAGGCTGGGGTGATCAGAGACAGTTGTAGCCCCTGGGCAGCTCCAATAGTCTTTGTGAAAAAGAAAGATGGTACCATGAGAATGTGTGTTGATTACAGAAAAATTAACAGCACTACACATAAGGATGCCTACCCATTACCCAGAATTGAGGAGTCATTAGCCACACTTAAAACTGCTAACTATTTTTCCACCTTAGATCTCACTAGTGGGTATTGGCAAGTTACCGTGACAGAGGCAGACAAGGAGAAAACAGCTTTTACTACACCAATGGGTCTCTGCGAGTTCAACTACATGCCGTTCGGGCTCTGCACTGCCCCTGGGACATTTCAACGGCTAATGGAGTGCTGTCTTGGACACAAGAACTTCGAGACAGTCCTGTTGTACCTTGATGATGTCATTGTTTTCTCCAAGACTTATGAAGACCATCTGAAGCACCTGGCTGAGGTGTTTGAAGCTCTGTCCAACTTTAGTCTGAAAGTGAAGCCATCCAAATACCACCTCCTGAAGCGCAAGGTACAGTACCTCGGTCATGTAGTGAGTGCAGAAGGTGTGGCACCGGATCCTGACAAAGTCACTATCATCCGAGACTGGCAGAAGACCAGCAACCTCCATGAAGTACGTCAATTTCTCGGGTTGGTAGGCTACTACCGAAAGTTCATCAAAGGCTTCACTGAGATAGCCACGCCTATGCAAAATCTTCTGGTGGGCCAACCCAAGAAAGCCAGGAAGAAGAGTCCTACATTTGAATGGAATGAGGAACTGGAGAGGTCCTTCACTCGACTGAAAATGGCTCTCACAGGAGATGAAGTTCTGGCCTACCCAGATTATGACCAACCATTTGTTTTGTATACTGATGCCAGCAACGTGGCACTGGGAGCAGTACTGTCACAGGAACAGAATGGCAAAGAAAGAGTGATCTCCTACGCCAGCCGGAAGCTTCGTCCCACTGAAAGGAACCCTGACAACTACAGTTCCTTCAAACTTGGAGTTCCTCACCATAGTCTGGGCTGTGACTGAATGATTCAAGCATTACCTAGCTTCAGCCAAGTTTACCATCTTCAAGGACAACAACCCGTTGACTCACTTGGAAACTGCAAAACTAGGCGCACTGGATCAGTGATGGATGGCCCGGCTGTCTAACTATGAATTCACCAACAAGTACCGAGCGGGGCACAAGAATGCCAATGCCGATGCGCTGTCCAGAATGCCCAATCTGCCAGATGCAGGAGAAGACCCTGACCCACTCAAAGAAATAGAGTTACCTGCCTTCCACCGGCCAATTGCGGCCCAACGTGCCCAAGGAGTGATAAACCGATGGTGTGTCGTGAAAGAGGCCACCCTAAATCCATTGCCTTATCATGACTGGGCAGAAACCCAGGATAGCGACCCCGCAGTCCGCCTGGTAAAGGAGCTACTGTCACAAGCTGATTCACGCCCAGGTCCAGACGCTCCTGAAGAAACCCAGCAGTTGTGGAAGGAAAGAGGCAGGCTGCTCCTCTGAGGGAAAGCTGTGTCAGAGGAGTATCAATGCCCGCACTCATGAGCTGGTCTGGCAGGTGGTAGTCCCAAAGAGGGAGGCATCAATGGTCTTGGAAGCATACCACAATGGAGCTGGACACTTCAGATGGAAACAGTTGGAGGCCTTGCTCCGGGAGAGATTCTACTGAGCTGGTATGAGGAAGGCCATTGAAAATTGGTGCCAGGAGTGTGGACAATGCAACCTGCACAGAAAGGACCGTAACAGCCAGTGAGCTCCATTGCAGCCAATAATAACCAAACAGCACTCGATTTGATAGCCCTGGACCATGTGAAGCTGGTTCCAAGTCGTTCAGGCTACATTTACGCTCTTACCATCGTTGAACACTACTCGAGATTCCTGGTAGTCATGCCTGTCAAGGACCAAACAGCCAGGACAGCAGCCAGAGCATTCCAACAGCACTTTTGTCGACCACACGGATATCCTGAGCGAGTGCTTACAGATCAAGGTCCAGCCTTTGAGGCAGAAGTGTTCCAGGAATTCTGTAACTTGTACGCTTGCAAGAAGATCAGGACAACACCGTACCATCCACAGACCAATGGCATGTGTGAAAAGATGAATCAGGTGGTGATCGATCTACTGAAGACCTTGCCTTTGGAAGAAAGGAATCTGTGGCCAGAGAAGTTGCCAGATCTGGTCGACCTCTACAATCACATTCCTGTGAATTCCACCAACTGCACTCCAGTCTACCTAATGAGAGCGAGGCCTGGCAAGCTGCCTATTGATTTGGACATGGGAGTCCTGACACCTCAGGTAACATCACCAGATGCTGACTGGGACACAGAATGGCAGCAGCAGTACCGTAGAGTACAAGAGTGCGTAGAAAAGAGTCTAGCTCAGGCGAGACAAAAACAGGAAAAGAACTGCAATCAACATGCACCTGCAGTCCCCTTGTCACCAGGAGAACAAGTCCTAAAAAGGAAAAGGAGGATGCATAAATTGGATGAACAATGGGAAGCTGAACCCTACACCGTCTTACCATCAAACTTCGACAACACCAAAGTGTGCCTTATCAGTAAGGAAGGAGGAGAAACCTCATCAGCAGTATCGAGGGATCATCTGAAACTGTGCCCTGACCAACTAAAGGACAGAATGGAAGAGCAAACCAACCTTCAGCCCATAGAAGAAGAAGAAGAAAATGTCAGCACTGTACTTGGAGAATTCCCTGCAAATTGGACTAGAGCGAATCAAGCCATAGTGGTGCCAGTTTTGACTTTTCCCAACTGGTAGTGCAAGAAGAAGTGACTCAAGACAACCCTGAAAACCAGCAAGTACAAGCAGCGGATGCTGCATCAGCAGTGGAACAAGAGAATTCTCACCTTGCCAGTGGTGAATCTGTCATGCCCACAGTGAGTAGAAGTGGTCCTAGGCAATCTAGTATTCCTGTGCTACGCAGAACCAACAGTAATGTAGCCAGTACAACACACACTACACCAGTAGTTAACACAAGGCATCCAGTAAGATCCCCAACAACACCAGTGCTACGTAGGTCTGTCCGTAGTACCCAAGGTATACAACCCTTAAGGTTTCGTATATAAATAAGTTATATATATGGTAAAATGTAAATATGCAACCTTTTCAAGCTTACGTGCCTACAGAGACTCTGTAAGAATCTTTTGAACAATCTCAGTTTGTTTTTGATGGACAATTGGGCCACAGGACTATGTGTGGTCAAAACTCTTCTTGTACATAGTTACCAACTGCTCAGGAAATGGACCATGGACATTGACGCATGGACTAATCATCACAAGGACTATTTTTGAGCTTTTTTTGTAATTTTTAATTTTTTTTTAAATCTTGCTACATTTACAATTGTTCATTTGTTAATATGTTTGCATGTTTTCTTCAGTCTGGGAGTACTGAATTGCACTAGGGGGGAATGTGGCAACCCCAGGAGTATGGTCACCACAGTGTCATTACCTTCCTCCTAGGAAGTGTGATGTCATGCATGGAAGCAATAAAGGGTCTTTCTGTCAGGTAAATTCAGCACACAGCACAGTTTCCACTTCAGGCCAGCAGAGGGAGCTCTGAACCAAAACTGGGGAGGAGCTGCTCTCTGGGGGACAGGAAGGGGAAATTTAGGCAGTTCGTGTGAGGAGGGAAACGTGTGTGGACGTGAGGAGAAGAGCTGGAAGATTGAGCAGAGTTCAGGCTCACTTCTAGCTGTAGCGCATGATCTGGAGTCCGGTCTCCAAGGTTGTACGGATACTGATGCTCCTGCAGCAGAAACCGGAGGAATAGGAAGCTGTAAATGCTCTGTTCCCACATAAGACTCGGAGGCACAACAGCAATGTGTGAGCCAGAAGAAGAAGGCTACAGCTGTCTGCCATACGAGGGAGTTCCAAAAGAGAGCAAGCAAGAAGAACTTCAGTGTAACTCAGTACTGTATGTACCTCAAATAAGCACTAGAAAGGAGACTACACAACCCATCTGCATAGAGAGATTCCTAAGTTGCTTCCAAGCTGGCCAGCCTCTCTTCCATCTGTAATCTGGACCCTGGACTGCACTTACAAAGCACAGTAAAGGTAACAGAAACTGCACCCTGTTTTGTCATTGCATTCTTCCTGCAAACCCTCCAGCACTGCTACATCTCTGTGCCTAACACTGCACCCTCTTCCTCAACACCTATTACCACTGCCCTGGGACCACAGCTCCACCTGTGGGGATCTATTACATCTTGCTGCCTTATACCATCTGTCCCAGAGGATCTGTCTGCAGCGTCGGCTTAACCCCTTCATTTCCGATCACCACAGGTGGCGTCACTTATCATCCACTTACAAACTTTAATCAGCCATGCTCAACCCCTTTTACATGGATGACCAAGGCCACGGACCAGGTCACCGCTACTGTGACACTTCCCTCTGAGATACCAGCCCGGTACTGAGTACCCCACGGCCCTGGCGGGTGACCCATATGATTCTGGTGACTGACTTATTAAGATTCCCCTCCCTCTGATATTACGAATGTGGATAGGGAACTATAGAAAGAGTCAGCGCCAGTCAGTGGCAAGCCATAGGCTACTGTGCACACCGCACCTCTACACTAGCGTCCGGTGGTGTCACGTCTCTCACGGCACTATCGCACAGCAGCTGTGTCTGCCGTCGCGCTGCATCCAGCAGCACTTACCGGCGTCCGCAGCAGCGACGCCGCATGCACGGTAGGTCCCCCTGTCTCGGAACCGTGTCCTATGACCAGATACCGTGCATGCAATTTTACTGATTCCGGTGAAGTCTAACTGGCTCAGTGCATACTTGTATGTTTTTGTTACAGCGCCTCTGTGAGTTTAACAGAGTCCGCTCTGCGCTCATTGGGTGACGTTGAACCCGAGCGCATTATACCGCTATATAACACGTCTACCATTGTTTAGCAACGGTTTTAACACCTACTGCACGGTGGACCCCGAGCGGCAAGCTCACTTTATTATTTATTTATTTAGTGCGTTCCGCCGTTCCTAACAGTTACTGAACTTTCCTGCCGCAACCCTTTCATGCCTTGGCCATTTTCTTTTTATTATTTTCATTTTTTCCTCCCTTTTTTCCAAGAGCCATACCTTTTTTATTTTTCCAACAATATGGACGTGTGAGGGCTAGCTTTTGGCAGGACAAGTTGTACTTTGATTATTACATATAGTGTACTATAAAAAAAACTGAAAAAAATTCAAGTGCATTGAAATTGCAAAAAAAGTGCAATTCCTGAATTTTTGGGGGATTTTTTTATTTACTATGTTGGCAAAAACTGAACTGTTAAAATGGTTTCCCAAGTCAGTATGAGTATGCAGATACCAAACATGTATAGTTTTTTTTTTTTTATTTAAGTGGTGAAAAAAAATTCCAATTTTTTCATATTCAAACAAAAAAATTTTTCACTTTTTACTTTATTTAAGAGTTCCCTTAGAAGACTTGAAGCGGTGATAGCCCGATGGCCAATGTTATACATAGCATTGCATCAGAAATCATAGTTTTCTATGAATGCTCGCCACGATCCAGTGTTCACAGGAGATTTACAATGACAGGCACAGGGGTCTTCTGCACAGCCCCTGCTGTCATGACAACCCATCGGCGCTCCCCTGATCATGTGACAAGGGCACATATGGGTGGGATTTGTGACACATTTTCGGCTTGTGCATGTTAAATCCCGCTGTCAAAGAGTGGTATTTAACTAGTTAACAGCTGCGTGTGGAGCTCCGAACCACCCATGGCTATTAAAGTCACATGACACCTGATTAAATCAGCTGTCATGTGCGAGAACAGATTCAGACTCCGTACTGGAGTCCAGAGCAAAGTCTGAGATTCGACATATGACATTACTTTACGTATGTCGTGAAGGGCTGAAAGATCATCTTTGTTTTACAGAATATTCACCCACATAAATATGGGATGTGCTACCGCAACAATGTTTTCACATGAACAATCACATGAAAGATCACTAATATGGAACCCTCATAATAATTACATCATGTAAAATGAAATAAAGCAGCACCAGTTATTAATTTCCAATATTATCAATTTGCAATTGTCCATATATCTGTGTAGAAGGACAATTGTTTTGGTCTGAATGGGAGTAAATCAAGGAGTAAAAGCATAAAAAATGTTAAGAATTTAAAATTAAGTATTTTACATTTCAATGTACTATATTACTTACATTTGGATAGATTTTCTAATGATCTCATGAGTAACACCTAGGAGTGTAGCCACCAAATAAGTCAATGTCCAATCACAAGGCTTACATCATAATCAGCATAAAAATGCCAAGCCACAAACTTATCTAAGAGTCAACCTGTTTCAGGGTGTTGCCCTCATCAGTGTAGATCAAAGACTTGAAGCAACAATGGAGGGTTATTGGTTCTTCTTATAGTGACCAAATGAGTATGGAGTCAATGGCCATGTTCCATTTGATAAAAGTTTGCAAATTAGCTTTCTCACATAATGAAAGAAACTATCTCACGAGAATCAGTACTTCCCCCAACTTGCTTTAAGGGCATTCATCCAGGGACACTCAGCTCTACACTGATTAGGGGCAAACATTCCTGAAGTTTCTGGTTTGGCATTTAACCATGGTGGTCCTATGGCAAAGCTCATTAAAGAGTCAGACCTTGATCTGTTGGTTAACTACCTCTCCGAAGTGGAACATTCAATATAATTTTTAATGTTCGGCAAGAAAGCAAATTGCATATCATTCTTCCATGGAAGAATGTCTATTTGACTCTACCCAGATGGCACATTTTAGCCTTAGTAAATCTGCCCCATGTAAAAGGATAGATTGGTATGGCTTTATACTCAAAAACCTGCTTCAAACTCAATCAGTATTTCTTATTTGTAGTGTTATATTAATAAATGCATTTTTGATTGGCTCCACAATGAAACTGAAATGTAAGATTGCTCTTAGTAGTGTATCGGGAAAACTGATAATTGATAAATCTGTTAATTTATTGCTAACTCTAGCTTCTCAGTTAGCGGCACACAAGCAACTGCCCTTCCAGGCAATGAGATTCCCATTAGAGACCCCAGCTGATATTGGAAATTGAAATGGCAAATTAGCTGTGGCCACAAACCAGAAGTGACAGCTCAAGTAGCCGGATATAAAGGGTGTAACAATCTAATATTGCTAGCAACTGGCCAGACTTATCATATGGGCTAATCACAACAGAACCTGGGAAATAATAGCCTCCAGATGTTATTGCTTTGTTAACGCCTTCTCCCAGGAGACGGAAAGCTGAATGAAAGCAGTTAGCAAACAAGGGGATAGCATTGTAGTAATACAAAATGACAAGTAGAAGTGATAATCACCACACAGCTTAATTATAGGCATTATATATTAGCTAAAGTTCTGTACACAGTGATTTCCAGCCACAGAATTTCCATTGTAATAAATATAATTAAGATATAAGATTACATCAATTGGAAAAAAAATTGGTATTTACAGAAAAAGTAAGATGGAACTCTATACTGTTGCAGGCTCACCATCACCCCTTATCATCGGGGTTAAAGGCACCCTTAAATTCCAGATCAGACTGGAAAGAATCTGAAAAAATAGGGGACTTTTTTCAAGAAAAGAAAAATAATGCATTTTGTTTAAGTCAAAGAAATTTGCCCAGATTATTGGGCTTGTTATGATCATTTTACAGCACACAGTAAATGCTGAGATACAAATACTGATAATTTTCTTTATGATCTGCGATCATTTTCTAATTTATTTATAAAAAAAAATTATAACAGGCCATGCTTTTTCTTTTACCAACTTGCCCAAAATCTGTGCTGCCTTTACCCAGTTTCTTTGATCCCCTAAAGGAGAAAGGGGTAGCAAGATTTTCTTATTGAGTCGCCAAGTCTTAGAAAATATTGAAAATTTTATATGGAAAGGATGATATGGTTAAGATTAGCTAAACTCTTCTTTACAAGTACCTCATGGTATTGTCTCTGTGATTTGCACTGTGTATGACCCTGAACATAAAGAACACATGTCATAAGTCAAAATTCATTATTGGTTTATTAACTGTATTTGTTCTTCATAAAGTGTTTTCCTACTAGGTCCTGTATGTTACAACTATAGGTGATAAATATAAGACTTCTGAGAGTATGACTAATCCTGAAAACGAGGGTCCTCATATAGTGCTCAATAATACTGTACAACTGCTCCATTTAATTCTGTGGAACGGAAGTAAACAGTCGATTTGTCAGTCCTTTAACCTGTCCCATAGACAACTCCTTGAAGGACAACCTGTCATTAAATTCATGCTGCCCAAACCATGGGCAGCATGAATCAGAACCTGGCTGCATGATTGCAGCTAAGTATGTTTTATTATAAAACGTTGCGTTTAGTCTGATGCGATCCCCGACCAGCTTCTCCACGCTCCACTGCAGTTGATTGACAAGATTTCTTTACGTGTGTTACGCTATTTAAAGGGAACCTGCAGCTGTTTTGGTCTCTATAAGATGCGGCAACTGCCTTTCAGGGCTTATCTACAGCATTCTTTAATGTTGTAGATAAGCCCCCAATCTGACCTGCAATATAAGAAAAATAAGTTTTATTATACTCACCCGGGGGGGGGGGCATCCAGTGCGATCGGGTCTGATAGGTGCTGCAGGTCTGGGTCCGGATCCTCCCATCTTCTTGCGACTCCACTTTCCTGCTTGCTTCATGCCTCCCAGCATTGTGCTCCTGCGCAGGCGTACTTATCTGCTCTGTTGAGGGCAGAGCAAAGTACTTCAGTGCGCAGGTGCTAGGAAAGGCCAGAAAGACCCAGCGCCTGCGCACTGCTGGAATTTGCTCTGCCCTCAACAGGGCAGAGAAGAACGCCTGCACAGGAGCACAATTCCGGGGAGCCATGAAGAATGCAGGAGGGCGTCGTCGTAAGAAGATGGGAGGCGTCGGACCCGGACCTGCGACACCCATCAGACTGGACCACACCGGACCGCCCCCCTGTGTATAATAAAACTTATTTTTCTTATCTTGCAGGTTAGATCAGGGCTTATCTACAGCATTATAGAATGCTGTAGATAAGCCCTGAATGGCAGTGGCCACATCTTATAGCTGTCAAAACAGCTGACAGGTTCCCTTTAAAGTATGTATATAGTTTCTGTTTATTGCAACAGCAGTGATGTAGCCAGATTCTGATTCATGCTGCATATGGTTCGGCCAAAATGAATTCAACATTAATTCCCTTTAAATTACATCACAAATATCAAGCACATTTGACAATAATGCCAGTCACATCACATGCATATTAGCACATGTAGATATGTTCTGTGATGTTAGTAAAAGTTCAAGTAACTGATTACATTTTCATCACCCATTTGATATCTGATAATGTTAACAGTTATGGCGTAAGTGGAAAAATTAAAATTTTTATACATGTAGAGTTAATTTTCACCCTTCATTAGTTTAAATGATTGCAAAAAGAGCATTGTTGGTTTGAAAGTTGGTTAAAATTCTCCCACTGTGCATTTCTGCCAACCATTGACATCTGCCGGCCTAAGGCAAACATTTATCATATCCCCCACTTAACACTGTCTTCCATGGATGCAGCCCCAGGGTGGGCTTTTGTAAATTCATGTAATAGCTGCAAGCAGACATTCAGTATGGAGAACAGACAGCTGTCAGGGTTCTAGCATACTCCGCTCGGAGGGGTGGCCATAGCTGGAGTGGGAAAGCACCAAGTACAATAATTGTAAAAAATGCCTGATGCTGAATGTGGAATATGTTAACAAGGTGTGATGGATTACACAAGACAGAAATTATGTTTCCTGATCATCCCCCCTACTGTGCATTTGCTTAGGATGGTTATAGCCATGCTTTGTCTGGTTACTTTCAGGAAAACTTATGGGATGGAAATGTAGAAGCAGATCTCATAAGACAAATTTACATTTTATATGACTCTTGGAAAGTAAATTTTAGATTTCTGATGCTTTCTTAGATTATATCATACATTGCTTCTATATGCAACGTATGGCACTACATACAGTACATTAAACATTGTATTGATGTTTTAAATATGGCTTTTTAAATTGTTTCTGAATGTGTGCTATACACATGCATCTTCCCACTTTACAGTGCTTTGAAAAAGTATTGATATCTTCTGAACTTTTCTACATTACTTCACGTTACACTTACAACATTAAATATATTTTATTGTGATTTTATACTGTATGATGTACCAACACAAAGTAGCAAGTATTTGTGTTGGTTTTCTAAATATTTTAAAAATATAGATTTGAAAACTGTGATGTGAATTTGTATTCAGCCCACATGAGTCAATACTTTGTAGGGTCACCTATCTCTGCAATTATTGCTGCAAGTCTTTTGAGGTATGTTTCAACCAGCTTTGTCCATATAGAGGTTTACATTTTTGCCCATATGCTGCAACTTCCAAGTTTAAGGCTATGTGCACAATTGCCGTGGAAGTTTCCATGGCAATTCTACAACTCCTTGCCACGGGAAAATCACGGGAAATTCGCATGCGGAATTCCCGCAAAAAACTACCATTTTGCAAGCGTAATTAGCTTGCAGAATGCTAGCGTTTTCCAAGCGATCTGTAGCAATACTGATTAACAGGTTGGTCACACTCATCAAGCATAGTGCTTGACAATTGTGACCAACTTTTTACTATTGATGCTGCCTATGCAGCATCATTAGTAAAAGATAGGATGTTAAAAATAATAAAAAAAAAATAAAAACTAATGTTATTCTCACCTTCCGACGGCCCCCGATCTGCTCTGCAGCACTCCCGGCATCTTCCGGTCCCAGTAATGCTTTGAGCGAAGAACCCGCGATGACGTCATGCTCACAAGAGCGCAACGTCATCGCGGTCATTCGCGCAAAGCATTACTGGGACCGGAAGATGCCGGGAACGTGGTGAGAGGCGAGAAGGACTCCGGTGGCTGTCAGAAGGAGAGAATAATGATATTTTTCAATTTTATTCTATTTGTTACAGGAATATAGTACCCAGTGCCAGGAGGAGAGTCTCTCCTCCTCCAGTCCCTGGTTACCATCCGCACAAGAAGCGCTCACTTCAAGCATGGTGGACATAGCCACATGCGAAAAATGAGCATTTCAATGCAATCCTATGTGTGGAATCCCCGCGATTCCGCAAAAAGAATGAGCATGCTGCAGATTTTTCCACTATGCGATTCTGTAGTGGAAAAATCCGCAGCATTAGCACAGCATTGCGGAATCCCATAGGATTGCATGGGATGCGGTCTTTTTTTGCATTTTCGTGGAAAAAAAAACGCTACGTGTGAACACAGCCTAACAGTGGGAATGGTATTTTCAATGTGATTTACAGTGTTATTTTTAAACCACACATAGCGTTTTGCATTTAGCCCAAAAAGTTCTACTTTGATTTCACCTGACCAGAGCACCGTCTTCTACTTACCATGTAGGGGACATACCTAATATGTGAAAGAAGGTGCTCTGGTCAGATGAGGCAAAAGTAGTACTTTTTGGGCTAAATGCAAAATGCTGTGTGTGGTGGAAAAATAACAATGAACATCACCAGGAAAGCATTATGACCATGGTCAATTATAGTGGTGGCAACATTATGCTGGGGGGAGGGTTGATTTTCTTAATTATAGACAGAGAAGCTGACCAGAGTTGATGAGAAGATAGATGGAGCTAAATTCAGAACATTCCTGGAGAAAAAACTGTTAGAATCTGCAAACGATTTGAGACTGGAGCATAGGTTCACCTTCCAGCAGGATAAAGGCCCATAACATATTGCTAGAGATACAATAGAGTAGCTTACATCAAAGCACATTCATGTGTGTGATTGGCCCAGTCACAGTCGACACCTAAATCCGATTGAGAATCTGTGGCAAGACATGAAAATTGCTGTACATGGATGCTCTCCATCCAATCTCACCGAGCTAGAGCTAGTTTGCCAAGAACTATGTTCAAAATTGTCAGCCTCTAGATTTGCAAATCTGGTAGAGACATACCCCAAAAGACTTGCACCAGTAATTACACCGAAAGGTGGTCCTACAAAGTATTGACTCGGGGTGGCTGAATACAAATGTACATCAGAATTTTCAGATTTATATTTTTAAAAAAATTAGAAAACCATCTATTTCTTTTACACTTCACAATACTTGCTACTTTGTGTTGGTGTTGCACACAAAATCCAAATAAAATAAATTGAAATTTGTGGGTGTAATGTGAAAAAGTGTTGTAGTTGAAAGGATATGAATACTCCAAGAGACCTCTGGTTGTCATGCCAACCCACTCGTGATCGATGATCACGTGACGTGGGTCACTGGTGCGCGATTGACGGAAGCGCTTGTTAAATGCAGCTGTCAGGGTTTGACAGTGGCATTTAACGGGTTAATAGCTGCCGATGGATCGTGATTCCACACTCAGCTGTTCCGGGCACTTGTCAGCTGATCAAAACAGCTGACATGTTCCGGGAAAGATGTGGGCTGATCACCGGAGCCCACATCATACGGAAGGAGGCTGACATCAGCGTAAATGTACGCCCGATATCGGAAAGGGATTAAAAAGAGTCCTAACCTAATATTAATCTGGACATAAGGCTTCATTCAGACGTCAGTTTTCATGTATGTGTTTTTATCCATGGTTTTCATTGATATAACACATTCTCATTACAATCCATGGCGCCGTTCATTAGTTTTTTTTGCGGACTGTGTGTCTGTCCATTAAAAAATCATGGAGTCATGTCCATTTCTGATCCATGTCATGGATCTAAAATTATCCATACAAGTCTATGGGTCTGTGAAACTCATGGGCAGCACACAGATGGCATCAGTGTAAAATTCATGTGCCATCCAAGATTAATATAGCTTTGTAATTTATTTATTTTTGCATACGTGAAAAACATTGATGAAACACCAATAGTAAAAACTGACACACTTACCAAACATTGCTGAAAGTCACATCGAAATCAATGATGAACAATGGTCCATGTTTTCATGTACAATATAAGAAAATTAAGTCTTCATAGTTACAAAAAATGATTGACATATATTTCAGCTGCCAATGACATCTGTTAAACATCTGTCCACATTCAATCAAAATGAATCCTTGCCAAGGAAAGAAAGACGCCTGTGTGAATTTGCACAACTTAAAATTAGTCAAATTTATACATCTTATGTGTGACATGTCTCCAGGCACATAATGTTCATGGTAGTACAAGAGGGAGGTGTATCAATACAACAGGATGGATCTCCTGGGCCCATTACTCAAGTTTTGGCAGTCAATCACTGAAGCTGCACAAGCTGTCAATCACAAGGAGTTGAGCACAAACAAGCTGACAATGAATTGTGGCAGGACATTACAGATTAGCTGTCTGCTGCATGCTGTTCAGCCCACCCCCATGTAAGAGGAGTTTCATATGACAGTGAATGTTTTTGTAATGGTTTCTCAAAAAGTTTCCAAAATTGTGGTGCAGAGCTGAGAGATTTGCACTATTGGCCTCACAATATATAGAGCAATATGAAGATGATACCTTTAAGCCATTGTATATGAATACAGTAAAAACAAAATAATGAAATCATATTATGATATGCAATTTATTAATCATATAATGTCTCTATTTAGAAATAAGCTGATCGATAAGCAGAGGATTGAGTTGGAGTCAAATTTCCTTAAATTGGATGTTTTACGTGAATTCTAGTACTTTGAGATTCCTCTCTCTTTCCCACCCATCATTATCTAGAATTAATAAAATTATGAATTTGTTTAATAAAGAGGATAAAAAATGGTCATTTTGATAGCACTAATCACTGAACTATACCGTATGATCGGAATTTGAAATGTATATAGTGTCTGAAAGGAAATATAATCTGAAAGGACAATAGTTCATGTCATTTATTTACTCACATGTGAGGAGACTGCAGGCATGTAGGATGCAGTAACGGACTGTAGACCAAGGGTGAAAGGGGTTAATAATACAGTAGAAACTCCACGCAGGGAGAAAATGGAGGGATAATTTTCCCTAAAACAGCAAAAGGCTAATGGGGTTATCAAGGAACAGGGACAAGTAAAGCCAACAATACAATAAAATATAACTTATCACTCAGGCTCCAGTCACGATTGAACTTCTGTCTGTGACTGGTGCTGCCTAGATTGCATCACAGTGGGTGTCTGTTACTGATGTAAATGATGTAGTATCTTTTGACGTTGGCGGTGTCCTCTGGTGGTCCTGACGATGACGGCGAATCCCCGGGATCCTGATGCGGGTCTTGGGTCCAGCAGATGAGGTGATGAAGAGGGATACGTCATCAGTGGAGAGTGTCCCAACACTACGGAGATTTGCAGCACTGCCCAAACACAGTTTACAATGGGCAGCCCAGTTCTCTGTGCCAAATCGACACATGCCTAAGTCCGGTTCACAGACCTTGTCTCTCACGGTCAGTACTGTCAGCGGGGGCAGCTGTGGCAGCGTTGCTGGCTGTGTCAGCGGTCTCAGCGAGGGCAGTAATCTTGGCTGAGACAGCGGTGTCTGAGCAGTACTCAGTCGACGGTCTCCTGTCAAAGCGCTCTGCCGTCCCAGGCTCTGCTCTGCCCAGACGCCTCTCAGCTGATTTTACCTGACAGGCATCCTGTGCACCTGAAGTTCCAGCCAAAACTGTCTGGTCACTCGCGCACTGCAGCTGTCTGCTTAGCCACGCCCCCTTTTCTCAAACACAGAGTATGGTCTGGAGTCTCAAGCTTTCTACTCCGCAATATAGGTGACAGCCCCAACAGTTCCGGGCCCTTCACGGAGGATACATGCCTAGTTTGTTCCTTCCCCTTACATTCTGCCTCTCTTTGTGCTCACCATTCCACAGGTGGGAGTTCTTGAAGTTTGCGTTGACATTCTTCTATGTTTCTAACAACTTGTTGCCAAACAAAACTATCCTGATCAAATCAGTCAGAGGGTTTTCCTGCTGTTGAACATTCAGAACGTCATAAACTGGGAATATCAGTTAGTTCTACTTGAGTAATAGAATCAAGCTGAATGGACAAAAGTGGGAGTGTGCTCAGCCCTGGAGAAACAGCCCTTGTAGGAATTTCAGGAGTCCCAGGGGTCTCAGGTTTCTGTTCTTCTTCTGGTTCTGCCTGTAGTGGTTCAGGGCATTCGTCATCTTCATCTTCACTAGTGAATGATAGAAGATTCTCTGGAGCGTCGTGCTCTTCTTTCTCTATTCGCATAGGGTCTCTAGATACACAGGGGCATAACATGTTTTGGTGCACAATACGAGTTGGAGCATCATCGGCCCCCTCGGGCTGAATTTCATACATATGCCCTTCAGAACAGACTTGCCGCCATACACAATACAGTGTATTCTCCCATCGATGATCTAACTTGTCTCGAGGACATCTTTTTCTAACTAGTACCTGGTCTCCGGCCTGTAAAGGTGTCCCCCATAGAGGAGCCATCTCTGGGTGTTCCAACTCTCGAAACCGGGTCTGCCCCAGACGATGCAGAGTCTGCAATCAATGACGGTGTTCTAGGCCCCGCGTGGACACCCCCGTCCGTGGGTAGTCCGCCTCCGGGTCCAACTCCAGTTAGGTGAGCAAATTGGAATACTCGGGTACTCGGACAGAACACTGAGCCCAATGTAAGTCTATGGGAGACCCGAGCATTTTTACCGTGATCCCCCTGGGGGTCCTTTTCAAGGTCTAAAAACGTCAGAAAGTGATGGAAACACTACTCAAATGACACAGGATCATCATGGCAACTGCCGCTGGAAGCATTTCTCACACCTAGGTCACAGCTCTAAACAATGCTGTCAGAGTTTCACGCCCTTTTTACAGGCGCACCAAAAAACCTACAAAAACTAAACCAAAATGGATTTTGCTGCGAAATATGTTAAGGAATATCCTTTCCAGATTAATGACTTTGATATCAGCAAAAATAATTAACCCAAAACAAAAATGTTCCTCCACCACTTGGGCTATGTTCCCACACAGCGTTGTTGAGGTGTTTTTCAACTTTAACATTGCTTTCAACAAATACAAATGCATTCACTAGGAAATGTTATTGTAACATTTAACAACCCTAGCTGGCCATGTGGTGTGTGACACATAAGCAGACACATCTTGTTTAATTTATGAAGGAGGGACTCTTAAAATCACAGAGCCTATTTTTACAGGGGCATCAGGCAGCATTAATCTTCTTAAAGGGCTATTATTAAACAGTGGGTCTCCTATGCTGTTATTGCCTATGCAGTGAGTGGATGGGCTGCCAAGAATTACGATGCACCGCAATACCACTTTCACGAGAGGTACAGGAGGGCTTCCTGAAAAAATGTTGCATTGAATGCAAGGCCTAACCTGCCTCAAAGTTACGTGCAACCCAAAAAGCTTTTGAAGCCATGTACTGGAAGGGCACAGGAAAATCCACTTCACTTTATTCGTTATGTACTCCCATACTCTTTTTCTTATGCATTGACAGCAAGGCCTGCCCTGCTACCAAGTCATATGCAAAAATGTCCCATTATAAAGGAGCGGGTCTCCTAGACTTGTAATGCCCATACACTAAGTTTATGGGCTGGCAAACGTTTTACCCTGTGGGGTACACCTCAACCTTTTTCATAACAATTATTTTACAGCCAGCATAACCATCCACCCTTGTTAAGAATTCGACACTGGCTGTAGCAGCATGGAACACGTTAACCCTGTTGACCTAGTGGTGGTGGATGATGAGACATGGAGGAAGACCTCCTTAAAAAATATGCCCTAAGTAAAGGAGCGAGTCTCCTAGACTTGTAATGCCCATATACTAAGTGTATGGGCTGGCAAATATTTTCCCCTGTGGGGTACACCTCACCCTTTTTCATAACAAGTATATTACGGCCAGCATAACCACCCACCCTTGTTAAAAATTTGACACTGATTGTAGCAGCACGGAACATGTTTACCCTGGTGATCTAGTGGTGGTGGATGATGAGACGTGGAGGAAGGCCTCATTAAAAAATAGGCTCAATTTAAAGGAGCAGGTCTCCTAGACTTGTAATGCTGGGGGGTACATATTTTTTTAAATTTGGTGACTGCCATCATAACACCCTTGACAAAAACTAGAGTGGCTGGAGCATGACAGAATACATTCACCCTGGCGTTCTAGTGGTGGTGGATGGTCGGGCTGCACGGAGGCTCAGTGGATAGCACTGCAGCCTTGCATGTTTGTATGTTTGTATGTTCTCCCCGTGTTTGCGTGGGTTTCCTTCAGGTACTCCGGTTTCCTCCCACATTCCAAAGACATACTGATAGGGAATTTAGATTGTGAGCCCCATCGGGGACAGTGATGATAATGTGTGCAAACTGTAAAGCGCTGCGGAATATGTTAGCGCTATATAAAAATAAAGATTATTATTTATTTATGGTTAGGATGAGGAGAAGGAGGAGGAGGACACCAAATAGCCAAAATCAGGAAGCGTATACCCATGTGTGGGTGTGATGAGTTGCATGGGAATACACCTCCCAAAAAGACACTGTATTGGAGGTTATGTTTCATTGTGATCATTTGGTGGTGTCGAGAAGTCTGGCCCAATCCAGCCCTTGTTCATTTTTATGAGTCAGCGTGTCTGCATTTTCCGTTGACAGTCGAATGCGCTTATCTGTGATAATTCCAACAGCGGCACTAAAAACCCGCTCTGACAAAACGCTAGCGGCAGGGCAGGCCAAGACCTCCAAGGTGTAGAGAGCCAGTTCATGCCACGTGTCCAGCTTGGATACCCAATAATTAAAAGGCACAGAGGAATCACGGAGGACATTGGTACGGTCAGCAAGGTACTCCCTCAGCGTCTTAGAAAACATTCCATGCCTTGTGATATTACCCCGCGCCTCAGGACCAGGGCGATGGGAGGGTCTGAAAAAACTGTCTCAGAACTTTGCCAGTGTTCCCCTGCCTCTGCTTGATTGGAGTTGTGTCTCTCTCACCTGTACTCCTTGGTTGTTCAACGAACTGTTATGTCTGCAGCCAATTTTTGGAGATGGGAATTTTTTTAAATAATTCAGCAACAATGGCCCTCTGGTACTGCACCATTTTAGTACACCTGTCTGCCTCTGGAACAAGAGATTGAAAGTTATCCTTGTAGCGTAGGTCTAAAAGTGTCACTACTCAGTAATGACTGTTACCAAATATTTTTACAATACAAGGGTCACAGGAAAGGCAGCGCAGCATAAACTCAGCCATGCATGCCACAATGGTAACAGGCAAGCTTTCTCTGTCGTCACCAACAGGACGACTGACCAAGGCAGAGAGCTTTTCAGAATGCAGAGAAGTGGGATGGTGATGCTAATTATGGCATTATCACCGCTCACCATCTTGGAGGACTCCTCAAAGTTTTGGAGGATGTTACATATGTCTGACATCCATGTCCACTCCTAAGGTCTTATGTGTGGAGTCAAACATGAATAATGATGGCCTTTTTGATGCTGGTATTCAACAACTGCCCTTTTCTGCTCACAAATCCTTTCCAACATATGCAGTGTAGAGTTCCAAAGCATTGGCACATCACACACCAGTCGGTGAGCCAGAATCTGCAATCGCTGCTGAAGCATGGCAAGGGCGGCAGAAGCTGTAGCTGACTTTCTAAAATGGGCACACAGGCGGCATACTTTCACAAGCAGATCCGGCAGCTCAGGGTAGCTTTTTAGAAAATGTTGAGCAACGAGGTTAAGCACAAGGGCCAGTCATAGTACGTGTGTCAGTAAGCCTTGACTCAGAGACGCCACCAAGTTATTGCCAGTTTCACACACAACCATGCCTGGCTGGAGGTTCAGTGGTGTCAGCCACACATCTGTCTGCTCTTTCAGAGCTGACAACAACTCTCCAGCATTGTGCAGTTTGTCACCTAAGGAAATTAGCTTCACCACAGCTTGTCGCCACTTGGCTTTGGCAGTGCTGCAGTGAGTCCAGCTTGTCACTGATGTGCTCATTTCGGAGATGGAGGCTGAAGAGGAGGAGGTACAGGAGATGTTCAATGTGGGGGCAACCCAGATTGACGTAGGGCCCACAATCCTTGGCGTCGGGAGTATGTGTTCCATCCCAAGGTCTGACAGGGTTCCGGCTTCTACTATGTTAACCCATTGTGCCATCAGCGAGATATACCATCCCTGGCCACAAGCACTTGTCCACGTGTCCGTGGTTAAGTGTACTTTCCCAGTAACTGCATTGTTGAGGGCACGGGTGATGTTGTGGGACACGTGCTTGTGTAATGCCGGGACGGTACAGTGGGAGAAATAGTGGCACCTGGGGACCGAGTACCTTGGGATGGCTGCCGCCATCAGGTTACGGAGAGCTTCCGTCTCCACGAGCCCAAAAGGCAACATTTCGAGTGCAAGCAGACGTGTGAATTTAGCAGAATGTGTGAATTTAGTACTGTGGCCTGTGGGGCGTTGGCTACGTATTTCTGGGTCGCCCCCGTCCCAGGGCTGTGGGGTACTCGGTACCGGGTCGGTGTCAGGGGGAAAGTATCACGGCAGCTGTGACCCGGTCCGCGGCCCTGGGCGCCCAATGTCAATGGTGGTGTGTGGTTAATGGAATTGAATAGTTCGTGACGCCACCTGTGGTGTTCGGCAAGGGAGATGTTAAGCCGACGCTGCAGACAGATCCTCTGGGACAGATGGTGGGATGCAGCAATGGTGGTATAGCCCTCCACAGGCAGGGCTGTTGTCCCAGGGCAGTGTAGACGTGGGGACACTTTGATGGTGTAGTGTCAGGCGCAGGGGATGTAGCAGTGCTGGCGGACGCAAGAAGGAAGGGAGGACACCAGGGCTTGCAGTTTCAATGCTTTACTCACAGTTGTTGGTAACCACTGGTGCCCGCTTCCATGCCGAGTCCACCGGGGCAGAGACTCAATGAACCTCCCGGGCAAGTCAGGCTTCTCCTCTCCAACACTCCGCCAATATGTACCTGTCCTGAACGACTCCGCTATTGCGCCTATTAGTGTGAAGAGCTCCAGTACCGTGGTTACTCTGAAGTTCCTCCTGTCAGATGTTCCTAACAACTCTACTTGTATGACAGACAGCTGTAGCCTGATCAGGGACCTCCTGTATCCCAGCTCTCTATCCGTGTTGCTGTTGTGTCCCAAGTCTTGGATGGGAGTAATGCATTTACAGCCAACTACTCGACCGGTGTCTGCTGCAGAACCATAAGTGTCCATACAACCTCGGGGATCGGGCCCCTGCCTTGCGCTGAGAACCCATAGGCAGGGTTCCTCTTCCAACCCACAACTCCTCTCTGTTCTCCTACTCCTTCGTTCCGCGCTGTTCCTTCTCTCTCTTATGGAAGCTTAGGATGCAGTTCTACGTCTTTCTCCATCTGTTCCTTTCCCGTGCCAGCTGGCTCAGATCACCGAGGCAGCTGCAGCACTCCTTCCTCCATCCCTCTTCCAGGGATCCCCACTCCTCCCGAGTGGCTTCCTTCCTCTCTGACCCTCTGTCAGACTGACCTCCCAGACTGATCTGTTACGAAGCAAGGACCCACGAAAGGTGCTCTGCTATCCTCTAAGCAAGGAGCCGCAATCTGGTCCATTGCTGAACTATCCTGTGTGTGGGTGCAGGTGTTGGAGTGTGGAAAGGAGCTCCCAACTTACCTAGTTGGTAGGGCACCACACCTTAGTAGAAGGTGCAGTACCTCTGTGGCGACTGAGCCTCAGGGGCGCCAGGTGCAGGGCAGGAGGCATCGTCCCATGGACTGTGGACAGGGGATTGGCTTGCATGTGTAGAGTCGGTGGGCCGGGCTGGGGGGGGTGGTCCCTCTTTATGCCGTGCAGAGATGTAACAGAGACAAGATGAGGCAGGTTCTGGGTGCAACAGGTCCAAGTTTATTCACGCTCGCCGTCCGCCTGACGGCCTCAAAAGCACACTGTACTTCCTTCAACTCACGGCCCTCCATTTCCAGGGCCGCTTCTCACACACCGTACGTTACACTGGGGACATGTATGCACACACCATCCCCTCCTCACTCGTTGACGCTCCTGACAGGTCCGTCACTGTGGCCGCCTTAGGCCCGTAAACCAACAGCGCTTCCACTGATCAGTCGTCGTGTCAAACACGGTGTCTCACACCCAGTGCCTCGTCCCTTCTGCGTTTCTTCCTGTCAGGACCACCCCCCTGACGTTCTCTCTCCTCAGTCCCCCTGGTTTAGACTCTCCTCACAGCGCACAGACTGTCGCAGTCCTCCTGTCACTGGAGCTCCCCCTGGGGGCTGGAACCTTCTGGAACCCTCCCTCAGTATTTATAGCTCTCCCGGTCCCCTGTCACTGTAACCCCGCCCCCCATGACCAACGGTTTCTAAAGCCCTAAGCTGTTGTCAAGTCCTTTGCTCACACTCCTCCCTGCCATCTAATGGTCAACCCAAGGTACTGCACGTCCACTACACTTTCCTAGCTGTTTCCCCACTGTTATAACTGACACCTACCTACACTGTGCAAACCTTTCCTTCTTCACTCTGACTAGTCCGTCCGTTCGTCAGGTCACCTTCCCTACACTGCTCCTTCCTTTGTCCATTGTCGTCCTCGACAATTGTCATCCCTGCCTTCGTCGTTCTGAAGCTACACCTACACTCTGTTGTCGGACCAGCTGTTGGGCCACACCCACTATCTGCGGGGGCCGAACCATACTGGGAGCACTATGCTCTGAGCAGCCTACTGCTACTCACCAGCGTGCACGCCACATGACGTCTTTCAAATTGGGCTAGGTACACCCATATTCTCTCTATGGCGTGCACCTTCCACTATTTGGTACGCCATGATCGAGGTCTCTTACCTTCCAGATCATTACCAGCGCCCGCCTTCCTCCTTCAGGGGTGTCCGTGGTGTTGGGGACCTGACCTAGGACGGCTGTCTCTCTCACATCTTCCAACTCATTTTCCCTTCTTTCAATTACATGTCATGGTCGGCGTCCCGGTCTTCCAGACCTCCTCAACTCTTAGATCCCTACCGGATCTCACACTTTCCTTTGGTCCCGCAGACCTTCCCTTACCCGGACCTGTTGCATTTTACCTTGGCATATTATACATTAAACAACTTTATAATAGCACAAGTACCCATTTTTATATTTTTTTTTTTTCGTTTTCTTTTGCTCATTTTAAAACCAACATAATACAACATAACATTGCAGATCCCCTTTCGTCCTCCCCCATTCCTTGGACCAGGACACTCCTCCGCTTTTCCGTATCCCCGTTCTGTCAGGCAAACATATTTACGTATACAAGGAACATAGAAAGAGGAAAGAAAGAGAGTAAAATAGTTGCATCAGATAAACAACAACAAAACATTTTTTTTTTCAAACGCAACTGTCCTCATAACCTGCACAACGCTGCTGCAAACTCCTGACAGTTCAATCCACCTTCTAGTGGTCAGTAGTGAGGGACCCCACAGCCGTGGAGTTCTGGGAATACTGAGGGTGTCCATTCAAGTCCTCTTTACGGGGGTTCGCTTCCTTCGGGCTCCGCTAGCACTGCCACCGCATAATACCCGCGGGGGCAGTATTCTTTATAGTAGGAAACCAAGTCCCCTTCCTTAAGCGCCCGACCATGCCGTATGGAGGCCACATTCACATATACCTTCTGGCCGGTCATGTCACGGATGAAGCCGTATCCCCTGTCGACGTTGGTGTATACCAGCCGTCCTCGTGATCTCTGCACCGCCATGCCAGCCTCCCCCTTTGAGTGGAGCAGGCTCCATACCTCCTGCTCCCGAACTTTCTTCTGTTTGATTATCTCCGCGACCCAAACGGAGGGTGCCGTGCCAGTCCCAGAGTCCGGTGGGTGGGACTTCGCTGTAAAAGCGCGTGGGGCAGAGGCGGCCGATGATATCTGCGGCCCAGCAGCCGCTGGGGCCAGGTGGCAAATGGGGACAGCCGGGTCCTTGAGGGCTGTTGTCACAGGGCCTGTCAAACAGGCCGCAGCCGGTTCTAACGCTGGCATAATCGTGGCCGCAGGGTAGGCCGCATCCAAAACTTCCAGCAGAGCCGGAGTGACGGCCGGTTCTGGTGATGGAGCTTTTTCCGGCCGAGGGAGCACAGCCGTGTCTTCTGCAAATGAGCTCCGCCCTGATGACTCCGGGCGGGATGGCTCAGGGACGGGGGCAGGGCCCTCGCTCAACTCCGCATATACCATAGGGCCCTCTGCAGCCAGTCCTTCCGGTACGCTGGAGACTGCTTGCTGCGGCAGAATGATAGGGGCCGCTTGTGAAGCCGCCGGCAGAGCCGGGGGAATTCTCACCTTCCCCGGCGCCGCGGTCTCCATCACGTCACCATGCGGCTCCTCCCGCAGTCTCAGCTCTCCAACCCGGTGTTCAGCGGGCCTAGCCTCCAGGCTCAGGAGCTCCATGGGGAAGTTCTCCGCCGGTATCAATGGCGGCCGCTCCTTCTGGCTCCTCATGGGCTCCGCACCAGTTCTGCTTCTTGTCCAGGGACCGGAGGATGACGTGTTCTGGCGCAGTCCATTCTCTCACCGCCATCGCCACTCCAGGCGGCCGATGCCCCGACACCCGCAGCGTCTCATACCGACCGGTGGGCAGCAATCAAATGGCACCAAGCAGCCGCACCCCAGCTTTCCCTTGGGGTCACTCCCTCTGTGGGGTGGGGCGTCGGCAGGCCTTTCCACCCATCTGCCAGGGTCCAGTACATGGGAGCGTCGGCCTCCGGGCACATACTGCTGTCCACGGGGGTACGTTGGAGGGGGTCCCAGTCCATTCAACACGACTGCAAACACCCGGACCTCTCCCCTGCGCTGTAGTAATGCCGCCATCTTGCGCAGCAACTGATACCGCCCCGGATCTTCTGTCAGCACCACTGAGTCACCACAGAGCTCCCAATTTGTAATCCACAGGTAAGCCAATTGTAATCCACAGGTATTTATAATCCAAGCAGCACAGTCCAAGTCCTTCTCCATCCTTTAAGGCAGGCCTGCCGCAGAAGATGATGTATTAGCGGTGGCGATCCTGCCGACTATGCCAAATGTAGAGTCGGTGGGTCAGGCTGGGGGGGGTGGTCCCTCTTTATGCCGCGCAGAGATGTAACAGAGACAAGATGAGGCAGGTTCTGGGTGCAACAGGTCCAAGTTTATTCACGCTCGCCGTCCGCCTGACGGCCTCAAAAGCACACTGTACTTCCTTCAACTCACGGCCCTCCGTTTCCAGGGCCGCTTCTCACACACCGTACGTTACACTGGGGACGTGTATGCACACACCGTCCCCTCCTCACTCGTTGACGCTCCTGACAGGTCCATCACTGTGGCCGCCTTAGGCCCGTAAACCAACAGCGCTTCCACTGATCAGTCATCGTCAGGGCACTCAGCATGCTGGGAGGAAGGAGGATCAGGGTGAGGAATATGCGGCCCAGATTCACGGCTACTCAAACTTAACTGTGTGGAAGACAGGGTGCTGGTGGTGGTGGATAAGTAACTGGAAGTATAATCCACTATCCAACCACCAACCTTTTCACACTGCTCTGGATTCAATAGTGCTGTCTTGCTGCGGTCCCCTAGGACTTCAGACACTACGGTCCAGCGAGAAGATGTGGGTGTTTTTGGTGGCCCAATTTCAGCTTGCCCACGGCCTTGGCCTCGGCATGCACCATCATCATCAGTGTTTACTTCCCCATCCCTTTGCCACGTGCCTTGCCCATTGTAAATGGACTAGAATATTATACATGTTCACTACAAATGGCTGAGTTGGGAGCAAACTTGTATGTGATACGTGTGCAGGAAAACCACACTTTAACTGATCTGGACAGTAGTTAAAAATGTTTTTTTGTTTATCAAATTGGTGTCAACAAGTACGGTAGCAGACTGCAAAAACACTAGAATATGTAGGCCTAAAATGGCCAAATTTTTGCACAGATAGATGAGGCCTGTCACGGAGATACCACATTGCCAAATATGTTGCCTGTTTTTTTTTTAAATGCAAAATAGTGCTGCATATAACTAGAGTGACAGACAGCAAAAGAAAAATTTAGCACACGGATGTATTAGGTGTGTTGCAGATATACCACACTGTAAAATATGTGGCCTGCTTTTTTTTAATACAAAATAGTGCTGTAAATAACTAGCGTGACAGACAGCAAAAAAATGGAATTTAGGCCTAAAATGCCCAAACTTGGACCACACAGATATATGAGGCCTGGCATGGAGATACCACACTGCCAAATATGTGGCCTGTTTTTTTTAATGTAAAATAGTGCTGTATATAACTAGAGTGACAGACAGCAAAAAAATGGAATTTAGGTCTAAAATGTCCAAATTTTTAGCACACAAATGTATGAGGCGTGTCACAGATATACCATACTGTAAAATATGTGGCCTGCTTTTTTAAAAAAATGCAAAATGGTGCTGTATATAACTAGAGTGACAGACAGGAAAACACTGGAATACCGGCCTAAAATGGTCAAACTTGGACCACGCAGATATATGAGGCCTGGCACGGAGATACCACACTGACAATTATGTGGCCTGTTTTTTTTTTTTAAATGCAAAATAGTGCTGTATTTATCTAGAGTGACAGACAGGAAAACCCTGAAATACCGGCCTAAAATGGCCAAACTTGGACCACACAAATATATGAGGCCTGGCACGGAGATACCACACTGCCAAATATGTGGCCTGTTTTTTTTTATGTAAAATAGTGGTGTAAATAACTAGAGTGACAGACAGCAAAAAAATGGAATTTAGGCCTAAAATACCCAAATTTTTAGCACACGAATGTATGAGGCATGTCACAGATATACCACACTGTAAAATATGTGGCCTATATTTATTTTTTGGGGGTTCAGCAAAATGGTGTCAAGAAATTGTGTAAGACACTCAAAACAAATTCTACTCTAGTGTACCACATAAAAATGAAAGTTTTCTTTGCGCTCTCAAAAGTGATTTTTGGGGCCCCTTTAAAATTGCTGGATTTTCATGCTATGCTAGGAAAAGGACCTGGCTGTACTTTATTGTGCAGTGTCAAAAATCAAAAGGAGAAAAAAAAGGGCTCTGGATTGCTTTGCAATAAAATAATCTCTATTAACCTGGCAAAAAAGTTTTTCCTAGCCAATTATACCCAGGGCTACATATATACTGTCAATATATGCTATAGGTAGCAGCAGCAGCAGCAGACAGTAATGGAATGGTCCCTCTTGATGTATCCAATTATATCTATATATACACATACAGTGCCTGCAGACCTTGCACTGATATGTATAGAGCGATGTACACTCCCTTGCCTACCTAACACTGCAACCTATATACTCCGGAATTAGTCATTAGAATGACTGTTGGTTTAGCTGGATTTGAGTAGTTTTTGATGGTAGACCCCACAATGACTAAGAAATCCCCAAATATGACCCTATTTTGGTAGCAGCTCTCCTTATCTCCTTACACTATCTCAATCCGGTGCTAAATGCGCCGAGCAGGGTGGCGTCCGGTCTCTTATACTCTTGATGATGCTGTGCGGCCAGCCAATCACTGCAAGTCCACAACAAAGATGGCCGCCGCGTTACAGTGCCTGGCAGACAATCCCTGCATAGTGATTAGGCCTCTAAAGACCACCAAAAATGCAGGGTGGAGACCCGAGTTCTCGCCGAGTAATCCCGGAAATGCTCGCCGAGTACACCGAGTACAGTGATATTCGGGCAAGTAGCAAGTAGTGGTGAGCACGTTCTCTCATCACTAGTTCTCACCATTTGAATAAGGGTTCGATTGAACCGTTCACATTCTCCATTGCCCTGAGGGTGGTAAGGGGTCGTACGAGATTTCTCAATTCCATACAAATAGTGTAGCGCCTCCATGATTCGTCCCAAGAAGCAGGCACCTTGGTCTGAGTGAATTCTTTTCGGGCAGCCAAATACTTGAATGAATTTTTTTACAGAGAGCGTAAGCTGTGGATTCGGCAGTTTGGTCCCGAGTAAGGGTCACGACAGTGAACTTAGTGAAGTGGTCCACAATGACTAAACAATGTTCATACTCTTGATGGGCTGGGCCTATTGTCAGATAGTCTATCATCAATGTGGCGCCCCTGAGTCTCAGTCGCCACAGAGGTACTGCACCTTCTCCTAAGGTGTAGTGCCCCACCACCTAGGTAAGTTGGGAACTCCTTTCCACACTTCCAACACATGCATCCCACACAAAGGATAGTTCAGCACTGACCACATTGCGGCTCCATGCTTAGAGGGTAGCAGAGCACCTTTCGTGGGTCATTGCTTCGTAACATGAGATGTGCTGGGAGGTGGGTGGAGTTGAGATATATAAAAGGTTGGGAAGGTTTAGAATTACAGATCAGTCTGAAGGACAGTCAGTCAGGAGAGACTGAGGACGGGTCTTAGAGAGAGGTAGGAGTACTGCAGCTGCCTCAGTGACCTGAGCCAGCTGGCATGGGAAAGGAACAGAAGGAGAAAGACGTAGAACTGCAACCTAAGCTTCCATAAGAGAGAGAAGGAACAGCGCGGAATGAAGGAGTAGGAGAACAGAAAGGAGTTGTGGGTTGGAAGAGGAACCCTGCCTATAGGTTCTCAGCGCATGGCCGGGGCCCGGTCCCCGAGGTTGTATGGACACTTATGGTTCTGCAGCAGACTCCGGTGGAGTAGTTGGCTGTAGATGCACTACTCCCATCCAAGACTTGGGGAACAACAGCAACTGAATAGAGAGCCAGGACTCCGGAGAAGGGAGTCCCCGAGAGAGGCTACAGCTGTCTGTCATACAAGTAGAGTTGTTAGGAACATCTGACAGGAGGAACTTCAGAGTACCACGGTACTGGAGCTCTTCACACTACAAGGCGCAATAGAGGAGTCGCTCAGGAGAGGTACATGTTGGCGGGGTGTTGGAGAGGAGAATCCTGACTTGCCCAGGAGGCTGATTGAGTCTCTACCTCGGAGGACATGGCACGGAGGCAGGCACCAGTGTGTACCACGAACTGTGAGTAAAGCTTTGGAACTGCAAGCCCTGGTGTCTTCCATTTATTTGTGCGCCAACACCGTCAGCACTGCTACATCTGGGTACCAACATTCCTAACACCACCTGCGCCTATACACTGCCCTGGGGTTACAGATTCACCTGTGGGGAGCTACACCATCTATGCTGCAACACACTATCAGCCCTAGAGGATCTGCACGCAGCGTTGGCTTAACATCTTGCTTGCCAAACACCACAGGTGGCGTCACGAACTATCACATAAACTATATCTCAAACTACCATTGATTTGGGTGCCCAGGGCCACGGACTGGGTCACAGCTACTGTGACACATCCCACTGACACCGGCCCATTACCGAGTACCCCACAGCCCTGGGACGGAGGGCGACTCAATTTTTGGCATCACGAACAGGATGACGAGACGCGATACCATCGGGTTCAGTGCGCCTGAAATTTGTGAGACTTTGAACTTTTGAAAATGTGCAGAAGACCTGATTTAATAGACTGTAAAATAGACATTAAAAATGGCCGCTGGCGCGGGGAAGAAGGGCGTGAAGAGATGGGAGGTCCTAGAAAAAGACCGCGAAGAATATTGGGCTTTCCCTGCCTGAATTACTACGTGACAGTGACATGGCCCACCCCCAGAGGGGTTCGTATACTGGCTTGGTATGGAGGCGCTGGAAGAAGACGCCGCCCCCGGAAGGAGGGGCAGAAGAAGCCAGTGGCGGGAAAGGGGCTGAGGCATGAAGAAGAACGCCAGAACGCCATGGTGAAAGAAGACGAGAAGTCAGAAGAACAGGGGGAGGAGAGGCCACTCGCTCCTAGGCCGCCCCTGCGGAGGCTGTGACCGCTGATACATCCTCTGCAGCGGCCACCACCGCCTTATAACCGATGTTGCCATTGGATGAGTCCCGTCCGGAGGAGATATATGAGAGCTCTGGAGCAGAACGGAGGGCCGGGACTGCGCCCCCGCCTGGACCGGGCGCGGCTGCTCTGACCTCCACCGACAACCCCGACTGAGACCGACCTGGCCCCGGCATGGATTCAACTCCGGCCTATCCCAACAGTCACCCCGGGAGTTGCAGCTGCTGCTATCTACCACCCGGTACCGGAGCCGGAACCGCGGCTGGAAACGCCAGGTATGAATACTGCCCCGGGGTTGACCCTAGCTTTGGGAGCGGAACCTACAGATAGGAATGGCCCGATTGACCTCCGCCGACAACCCCCGACTGCAATACCGTTAGCTGAAGTCCCAATGGACACTAAAGAATCGGATTCTGAGGAATCAGCGGCAGCAGTGGCTGAGTCCCCAACAGCAGGAAAAGCACCATTGGAGGTAGCGGATATGCTACCGCAGGCAGTAGACGCTTCAATGGCCCATTCCATTACCCCTACCAGTCCCTATCTCACCCTGTGGGAGGCAGAGTATATGCGGCTAGCAAGTAATCAGCAGGACGAAGATACCATGTCTGGTAGCAGTTCCAGTTCATCTTCCAGAAACCCAGGAGGGGAGCACAAGTAGAAACTTCCAAATCTCGTTACCCAGGAGGGTTTGTTTGCACCAGTTGTGCCCTTTTGTTCATCATGTTTTTGTTTTTTCTGGTAGCACTTTTGTTGCCTAGTTTTTGCAATGGCAGCGTTTTTCCAATTTGAACTAGCGATCATGAACCTGGAGTGATCCAAAAACTCTCACCTGTAAATAGTTGCACCTCTTTAGGTGTCCTCTCTTGGTTTTAAATATAAAAGACACTTTGCGAAGATGATGTTTTACATAAGGACACTTTTCGAAGATGATGTCTACCTCAAAGGACACTGCAAGAAATCCCGGCTGGGAGCGGTGTCCAGCACTTTTACTGTGAAGTATTTGATAATGCGTTTTATAAGAGTATTAGTAACTGAAAAATGGCTTTTATAGAAGAATTAGGAATGTCTGATCTAAAGATGAGTGATATGAATAAAGAATTGAAAGTAGACAGGTGACGGACCAGGTACTTGCGGTCAGCGTCTTGCGTCTAGAAGAGACAGTGAAAGTAGAAAAAAAAATGTGTTACAGAGAATAGCACTTTGAATTGAAAATTGCACTTAGAATTAAAAATTTTAGATAGAATTTAAGATAGAATTGTTTGTACCGTTCAAAATGAGTGCCTCCTATACTACGAAGATTAGTATAAGAAAAGTTTGTTATGCATTGCAAAATTTTTGTATGTTTCTTTGCTGTCTACTTTGTTGTCTTGCAGCCCACGGATGTGATGTATTTAACGGGGGGGTATGTGGCGCCCATGAGGTTCTGTCGCCACAGAGGTACTGCACCTTCTCCTAAGGTGTAGTGCCCCACCACCTAGGTAAGTTGGGAACTCCTTTCCACACTTCAACACCTGCATCCCACTCACAGGATAGTTCAGCACTGACCACTTTGAGGCTCCATGCTTAGAGGGTAGCAGAGCACCTTTCGTGGGTCCTTGCTTCATAGCACGAGATGTGCTGGGAGGTGGGTGGAGTTGAGATATATAAAAGGTTGGGAAGGTTTAGAATTACAGATCAGTCTGAAGGACAGTCAGTCAGGAGAGACTGAGGACGGGTCCTAGAGAGAGGAAGGAGTGCTGCAGCTGCCTCAGTGACCTGAGCCAGCTGGCATGGGAAAGGAACAGAAGGAGAAAGACGTAGAACTGCACAACCTAAGCTTCCATAAGAGAGAGAAGGAATAGCGCGGAACGAAGGAGTAGGAGAACAGAGAGGAGTTGTGAGTTGGAAGAGGAACCCTGCCTATAGGTTCTCAGCGCAAGGCAGGGGCCCGGTCCCCGAGGTTGTATGGACACTTATGGTTCTGCAGCAGACTCCGATGGAGTAGTTGGCTGTAAATGCACTACTCCCACCCAAGACTTGGGGCACAACAGCAACTGAATAGAGAGCCAGGACTCCGGAGAAGGGAGTCCCCGAGAGAGGCTACAGCTGTCTGTCATACAAGTAGAGTTATTAGGAACATCTGACAGGAGGAACTTCAGAGTACCATGGTACTGGAGCTCTTCACACTACAAGGCGCAATAGAGGAGTCGTTCATGAGAGGTACATGTTGGCGGGGTGTTGGAGAGGAGAATCCTGACTTGCCCAGGAGGTTGATTGAGTCTCTACCCCGGAGGACACGGCACGGAGGCAGGCACCAGTGTGTACCATGAACTGTGAGTAAAGCTTTGGAACTGCAAGCCCTGGTGTCTTCCATTCATTTGTGCGCCAACACCGTCAGCACTGCTACATCTGGGTACCAACATTCCTCACACCGCCTGTGCCTATACACTGCCCTGGGGTTACAGATTCACCTGTGGGGAGCTACACCATCTATACTGCAACACACTATCAGCCCCAGAGGATCTGCACGCAGCGTTGGCTTAACATCTTGCTTGCCAAACACCACAGGTGGCATCACGAATAGTGTTGAGCATTCCGATACCGCAAGTATCGGGTATCGGCCGATACTTGCTGTATCGGAATTCCGATACCGACTTCCGATATTTTTTCAATATCGGAATTCGGCATCGGAATCGGAAGTTCAGTTGATTGACGGCCTGACGTCATCATGATGCGCGGTGTGTGCGCATCATGATGCGCCGTCATTTCGGGCCTTCCGGGGGTCTCTGCCGGCCTGCCGGGGGGCTGTGCCGGCCTGCCGGGGGGCTGTGTGGACTGCCCGGGGTCTGTACCGGCCTGCCGGGGGGCTGTGTGGACTGCCCGGGGTCTCTGCCGGCCTGCCGGGGGGCTGTGCCGGCCTGCCGGTGGTCTGTGCACCCTGTGGGGGTCTGTACCGGCCTGCCGGGGGGCTGTGCCGGCCTGCCGGGGGGCTGTGCTGATGTCCGGGGGTCTGTGCAAGCATCGTCCGATGGGACTACAAGTCCCATCGGGCGATGCCTGCTACCATGACAGTGATTGACACATTAGCCAATGATGGGACAGTAGTAGTCCCATCATCCGGCTAATGTGTTAAATGTTAAAAAAAAAAAAAAAAAAAAAAAAAAATACTACATGCATGCTACATACATACTACATGCATGCTACATATATACTACATACATACTACATACATGCTACATACATACTGCATGCTACATACATACTACATACATACTACATACATACTACATATATACTACATACATACTACATACATGCTACATACATACTGCATGCTACATACATACTACATACATACATACTACATACATACTACATACATGCTACATACTGCATGCTACATACATACTACATACATACTACATGCATGCTACATACATACTACATATATACTACATACATACTACATACATGCTACATACATACTGCATGCTACATACATACTACATACATACTACATACATACTACATATATACTACATACATACTACATACATGCTACATACATACTGCATGCTACATACATACTACATACATACATACTACATACATACTACATACATGCTACATACTGCATGCTACATACATACTACATACATACTACATGCATGCTACATACATACTACATATATACTACATACATACTACATACATGCTACATACATACTGCATGCTACATACATACTACATACATACTACATGCATACTACATATATACTACATACATACTACATACATGCTGCATGCTACATATATACTACATGCTACATACATACTACATGCATGCTACATACATACTACATATATACTACATGCATGCTACATACATACTACATACTACATATATACTACATACATACTACATATATACTACATACATACTGCATGCTACATACATGCTACATACATACTACATACATACTACATACATACTACATGCATGCTACATACATACTACATGCATGCTACATACATACTACATATATACTACATGCATGCTACATACATACTACATACTACATATATACTACATACATACTACATATATACTACATACATACTGCATGCTACATACATGCTACATACATACTACATACATACTACATACATACTACATGCATGCTACATACATACTACATGCATGCTACATACATACCACATACATACTACATGCTACATACATACCACATATATACTACATACATACAATACATTCATACAATACATACATAGACATACAGTACATATAACATAGAGTAACATACTTACCAATACTTGTCACATTGTTCCCCGAAGCCATTGTCTATTCCGGGATAAATATTAACATAACAAACCACAAAAATACTCACCCACGATCCGAAGCAGTCCACGAGTGTGTCCCACGACGATCTTGGGTAGAGAACTGCAGCATCAGATGATGCTGCCGTTCTCTACGGGCTGCAGGAATCCAATGACGGAAGGTAGGTATCCTTCCGCACTGTATTCCTCCGCCACTTAAAAAAAAAAAGTCCCTAGTCTCACTTTATGCCATTGCTGTGTGGGAATTTCCCACACAGCAATGGCATAAAGTGAGACTAGGGACTTTTTTTTTTTTAAGTGGCGGAGGAATACAGTGCGGAAGGATACCTACCTTCCGTCATTGGATTCCTGCAGCCCGTAGAGAACGGCAGCATCATCTGATGCTGCAGTTCTCTACCCAAGATCGTCGTGGGACACACTCGTGGACTGCTTCGGATCGTGGGTGAGTATTTTTGTGGTTTGTTATGTTAATATTTATCCCGGAATAGACAATGGCTTCGGGGAACAATGTGACAAGTATTGGTAAGTATGTTACTCTATGTTATATGTACTGTATGTCTATGTATGTATTGTATGAATGTATTGTATGTATGTAGTATATATGTGGTATGTATGTAGCATGTAGTATGTATGTGGTATGTATGTAGCATGCATGTAGTATGTATGTAGTATGTATGTAGTATGTATGTAGTATATATGTAGTATGTAGTATGAATGTAGTATATATGTAGTATGTATGTAGCATGTAGTATGTAGCATGCATGTAGTATATATGTAGTATGTATGTAGTATGTATGTAGCATGCATGTAGTATATATGTAGTATGTAGCATGTAGTATGTATGTAGCATGCATGTAGTATGTAGCATGTAGTATGTATGTAGCATGCATGTAGTATATATGTAGTATGTATGTAGTATGTATGTAGCATGCATGTAGTATGTATGTAGCATGTAGTATGTAGCATGCATGTAGTATATATGTAGTATGTAGCATGTAGTATGTATGTAGCATGCATGTAGTATATATGTGTTATGTATGTAGCATGTAGCATGCATGTAGTATGTATGTAGTATATATGTGGTATGTATGTAGCATGCAGTATGTATGTAGCATGCATGTAGTATATATGTAGTATGTATGTTGCATGTAGTATTTATGTAGTATGAATGTAGCATGTATGTAGTATGTAGTATGAATGTAGCATGTATGTAGCATGCATGTTGTATGTATGTAGCATGTAATTTTTTTTTTTTTTTACATTTAACACATTAGCCGGATGATGGGACTACTACTGTCCCATCATTGGCTAATGTGTCAATCACTGTCATGGTAGCAGGCATCGCCCGATGGGACTTGTAGTCCCATCGGACGATGCCTGCACAGACCCCCGGAGCCTGCACAGACCACCGGCAGGCCGGCACAGCCCCCCGGCAGGCCGGCACAGCCCCCCGGAGCCTGCACAGCCCCCCGGCAGGCCGGCACAGCCCCCCGGCAGGCCGGCACAGCCCCCCGGAGCCTGCACAGCCCCCCGGCAGGCCGGCACAGCCCCCCGGCAGGCCGGCACAGCCCCCCGGAGCCTGCACAGACCACCGGCAGGCCGGCACAGCCCCCCGGAGCCTGCACAGACCACCGGCAGGCCGGCACAGCCCCCCGGAGCCTGCACAGACCACCGGCAGGCCGGCACAGCCCCCCGGAGCCTGCACAGACCACCGGCAGGCCGGCACAGACCACCGGAGCCTGCACAGACCCCCTGGCAGGCCGGCACAGCCCCCCGAAAGGCCCGTACAGACCCCAGAGAGGCTGTACAAGGGCAGGAAAGGGTTTTTCTTATTCCGATACCGGAAGTCCCATAGACTTGAATGGGACTTCCGGTATCGGAATCGGCGATACCGATACTTTTTTTAAAGATCGGCCGATACCATCCGATACGATACTTTGAAGTATCGGACGGTATCGCTCAACTCTAATCACGAACTATCACATAAACTATATCTCAAACCACCATTGATTTGGGCGCCCAGGGCCACGGACCGGGTCACAGCCACCGTGACACATCCCACTGTCACCGGCCCGGTACCGAGTACCCCACAGCCCTGGGATGGAGGGCGACCCATCAACAATTCCAACGGGGCGGAGGTTACGATAGTTTGTGTGAGAACTCTCTGTTCAGGAGGTTTGGACAGTTCACAGTTCCTCCAGAGTCTACATACTTCTTTCACCATTGTTTTAAGCACTGGATGGTACACCAGTCTCTGCAACCACTGAAAGGTTTTTTCTTGACCGAAGTATGCCCCTTTTTCATGTGCCTCTGCGGCCACTAGATGTATCAGCTTCTCAGGAATCACCGCTTGCCAAGTGACAGTCAGGTCCTGCTGTAGCTGGACTTTTCTATACAGCAATCCTTCTCTCAGGTGGAGCCTCTCCCATTGCTGTAGGATTTGCTTCGTACCAGGAGACAGGTTTTCTCTCTCCTCCCGGCTAGGCAGTTGTTTGAGGGCCATCCACTGCCAAAGTCGGGCGAGCTCTCCATCCTCCTGCTGAATTCATACCCACTCATCACGAGGCTATCCCAGCACACCTTTCTGAGATTCTGCCTGATTTTGTTCCCCCGTAGCTGCCAACATCCTGGCATATCCTCGGAACTCCGGCACTTCGTCGGCCTCCAGCTCTTCATCTTCGGGCTGCTTATATGGAATCCTGGTATAAAGGCTGTCTTCGCTCAGTCGTGTTCTGACATCGGCACTTGTCAGTACCCACTACCCAGGTCTAGAGTGGAGAAGTATCTTGCGTTCCCCAGGGCAAACAAGGATTCTTCAATATGGGGCAGTGGATATGAATCTCGCACCGTGCAGGCATTTAGTTTGCGATAGTCCACACAGAACCGCAGAGTACCATTTTTTTTTCGCACTAGGACAATGGGTGCAGCCCATGGGCTTTGGCTCTCTGGCATGACACCATTCAGAGACATTTGTGTGAGCATTCCTTTTACCTCCAGGTACATTTGCTGAGGAATCTGTCGATAATGCTCTCTCACAGGCGCAGCATTATCTGTTGGAATCTCATGTGTGATGGCAGTTGTACAGCCGAAATCATCCTCATGTCGAGCGAACACGTCCTGGTAACATCCCTGTAAGGCCTCCACCTGCTCCACCTGCTGCAGTGTAAACTCTGTCAACTCAGCCCGGGCTTGTTCTAAGATGTGACGCCCCTTTCTCTGTGTTTGGTTTTCTAACACAGGGGCTGTCTCAACAGCTACCGTCCACGGATCTTCCCTTTTTACCTTTAATTGGATAGCCTGTGAGGGTATCAACTCCTTTGGCATGCCTACAATGTGCCCCATTTCGCTTCTAGGGGTAATCGTCAGAGTGTCTTCCCTTAAGTTCACAAACCGCACAGGTATCTTTTCATCATGCACGGTAGCTGACTCCTGGCTACTAAGAGCCCTGATGGTAGATTTTCCACAGTAGCTGGTTCTAGTTGTACTTCGACCCCCTCCGGCTGAATGCAAGCTCGGACAGGTAAAGACAGCACATTTTGACCCGGAGGTAAGTCTAGTTTGGTTGTAGCCGGAATGATCACTTTTGCCAATACCTTTCCTTCACAGGAGACCTCTTGTGTCTGGGCCGTTCGGATCTATTGCTAAAACACTCTCCTTTGTGGCGTACGTGGGCTCCGTTGTTTCAGGAACGTGTTCGGAGACTTGTTAATAAGAAGACTTCCAAACTCTTTAAGTACATTCATTCCTAGTTTGACAGTATGTCCTTGCATGGGGTCACCCGCAGTTAAACACCACTCCCTTGCGGCCCAGGTCTTTACCGCAGACCTTAATCTGCATCCATGCCACCCCTGCGACCGGGATAGGCAGTTGATTGGCGACCGTCACCTTGATCACTGGCTCCCGTTCAGGCCTTATGGCTAGAGATGAGCGACTTTGACTTTTTTCGGGTCGAATCGGGTTTCATGAAACCCGACTTTCGCAAAAGTCGGATCGAACGAAATCGGCCGACTATAGGGAAAAGTCGGAGGCCGACTGAAACACGAAACCCAATGCAAGTCAATATCAATGGGGAAGCAAAGTCGGTAGGGAGTGGAGGACAGTAAACACACCTACATTGCCCATTTCAATGCCAAAAACATCAATTCTTATAACTGAAGCTTGTCAACCTTAATTTACTTCCTAATAATAGTTACGCATTGAAAACTGGGGGTTATTTGGCTAAAGTTGTGGGGGGGGGTTGGGCTGGCTCCAGGTTTTCGTGTGCCCTGGGCCAAAGAGTGTCAGTGCGCCCCTTTACACATACCACAACTCATGATGCTCCGATACGCCCCAGAAATATAGGTATAGTACAATGACACATACTTCACTGCTTACATGAAATGACTGATCTATTTTAAATTGTACAATAGCTCAAAAACAGGACAGTATATTACTCCATAGAGTGTTATGGCCACCACATTGTGCGCCATACAGAATAATGAGCCCCATATATTTCTCCTTACCAAATAATTAGTCACATATAATGTTCCATACAGTATCTGATGAGCTCCACATAATGCTCCATATATAATGGGCCTCATTTGTAATGCTCCAGTGTATAATGTGCCCCTTAGATGCTGCTCCAGTGTCTGATCTGCCCCATTTACATTGCTCCAGTACATGATAGGCCTCATGGATTCATGGATGATGCTCCAGTGTCTGATGGGCTCCAATAATGCTCTGTATATAATGGGCCCCATTTGTAATGCTCCAGTGAATAATGTGCCCCTTAGATGCTGCTCCAGTGTCTGATCTGCCCCATTTACATTGCTCCAGTACATGATGGGCCTCATGGATGATGCTCCAGTGTCTGATGGGCTCCAATAATGCTCCGTATATAATGGGCCCCATTTGTAATGCTCCAGTGTATAATGTGCCCCTTAGATGCTGCTCCAGTGTCTGATCTGCCCCATTTACATTGCTCCAGTACATGATGGGCCTCATGGATGATGCTCCAGTGTATGATTGGCTCTAATAATGCTCCATATATGATGGGCCACATTTGTTATGCTCCAGTGTATAATGTGCCCCTTAGATGCTGCTCCAGTGTCTGATCTGCCCCATTTACATTGCTCCAGTACATGATGGGCCCTATTTTTAATTAACCCAGTCATGGTATGTGAAAAGAGCTCCATGGAGTAATCTGAGGTGTGTGCTTCCACATCCTTCACTTTTGGTGTGGGTGATGGACACAAGGAAAGGGGTTGCTCCTGAACAGAAGCCTGCAGTTACGACTCAGTGCTTGCATTTTTTACAACTTCAGAATAGGAGGCGATAGAGCTGGAGGCTGTTTCAGCAATGTAAGCCACAAACAGTTTCTGATACTCCAGCTTTAAAAACAGTCTACCTACTCCCAGAAAAGGGAGCCTTACAGGCATTCCAGAGCTACACCATGATGCTGGCTCAACACTTCCTGCCTTAGCTGCTATTGTGTTTTTGGCACTACCAGCAGATGCACCAACAACACCATCAGTACCAGGTGGCCCTCCATGCCCACATCCGCGTCCTCTTCCACCATACTTCCTCATGTTTTTGAAAATGGACCCAAAATACCAGCAGATGTATGGTACTGTATCAGAAGCGTACAGCTCTATACAATCTATGGATAACAGTAAATCTCCGTATATATTTCATGAGGCATACACAGACGCTCACAGGTTCAGTATGGATTACCCAATAAAATAACAAGTTGAAAAAGGTTACAGTATCACTAGATACAAGCTATATATAGTATAGTGTAAACATTCTGATTCTCCGTATACATTTCAGGAGGCAGACACAAACACTCTCAGGCCCAGTATGGATTACACGAGAATATGAAAAGCTGTAAATGGGTTATGTAACACAAGCGTACAGCTGTATACAGTGTTGGGGTAATCTTAAATTTCCAAATATATTGCCGGAGTAACAGACAGACGTTTACCGGCTCATTATGGATTACACCACAATCTAAATAGCTAAAAAGGTTACTGTATCAGAAGCATTCTGCTGTATACAGTGTTGGCCAAATTGAAAATATTGGTATATATTTCCGTAGTCACCCTCAGACGCTCACTCAGTTTGGTTTTGACCGTAATAAAAAATGTTGTAAAAAAGTTCCTGGATAACAAGATAGCAAGTATATATTTTTTGGGGGACAATTGAAATCTCCATATAAATAGTCCCGTAGTCACTCTCAGATGCTTACACAGTATGGATTGGACCGTAATCCTAAACGTCGAACAAAGGTACTATATAACAAGATACAAGCTGTATCGAGTATAGTGTAAAAATTTGTTTCTCGGATTCACCGTATATATAGAAGGCGTAACTGTAGTGAGAAGCAGAGGTGTAGCGCAGTGTATGTGTGAAACCGCTAAGAAAAAGAGAAAGGGTGCAGGGTTTTAGCTTGCCCATTGGAGGGCAGTGGAGAGTGTAGGAGTGAGACTGAATAACTGCCATTGGTCAGAGAAACTGTTAGGTGATGGTGGGCGGAGTTACCAGAACTGGAAGTATAAAAGGCTGAGGGAAGGTTCTGGAAGAGTCAGTCATTGACGGGAGCACAGTAAAGAGGAAGTTCTGCTGAGGAAATAGAGACAGTGGAAAGGCTCCGGAGAGGACTGACAGTTGAGACGGTCATGGGGGGGTGGGCCAGAGGATGGTAGCCGCAGACAAAGACGGCCTGGGGCTATCATATGGACGGTGTGCTCAGACTGGTGCAGCGCTGTGGTGGTTGGGCCTAGGCCAGCCACAGTGGAAGAGCCACAGAGGACACCACAATTATAGTTACAAAGGAAGTGAAGGTACCGGGGCCTGTGTACATAGAAATGTGAAACAGCTGTGGTGAATTGCTGTTGTTGACAGAAGGATGGGCACTAAAAACGGACCTGTTCAATACAAACTCTGTCTCAGTCTCGTGTTTGTCTGCGGCAAGAAGAGGGTCCCCCCCACAGTTGGTTATCCTACAGATGATACCTTAATACAAATTTTTGAAACAAGGTACTGTACTGGCACAGGTCCCTCATAGTATACTGGTGTGTCTGACGGCGAGTGGGCCCTCTCACCATCTGAAACATTGTATTGTACTATGAGGGGCCCTGTGCCATTGCCGTCGGCCATCAGTGGGCCCATTCACCTGTTCAGAGCAACGGCACTTGCCGGGGTGCGCCAGGTCTTGACCCCAGCCGTTGGGGGTGGGGTGGGCAGCCCAGTTAGGGAGCTTTAAAAATTGGCATATGTAGATGTGTTGGCTGGACATTCAGCTGCTGCAAAAGGTGTAATTGGACAAGTCCGAGGAAGAGGAGGAAGAGGAAGAGGAGGTGTGCTTAATGGTGGTGGTGGTCTTACAGTGGGGGTAGCGATGGAGCGTTGTTGGCTACCTTCAGTCGGAGCAGGTGCACATGTGCTACCTGAGGTTTTGTATTCGGTCCATGCTTGCAAGTGCATGTTGATTAAATGTCTAAGCATGCAACTGGTATTCAAATTTCTGAGTTGTTTACCTCGGCTAAAGGTACTTCCGCACTTCTTACAGGTAACCTTTGCCTCATCAGTAGGATTTTGGACAAAAAAGTGCCACACTGCACTCTTCCTACTATGGTATACATTTTCTGGCCTTGCACGCTGTGCTAAGTTGACCATCTGGTCAAGCTGTCCTCCAACTCTTTTAGTTTTTGCTCCACATTTTAGGACAGCTACGGGCCTGCCAGATAACAGCTGCTGCGGTGTCAATGCATGCTGCGGATTCTTCTCCTTATCTGAACTACTGCCAGCGCCACCCTCCTCCCCCAATGGATGCCAATCCGGGTCCAGAAATGGGTCATCCATCACCTCCTCTTCAAAGTCATCTGCACCTTCCTCTTTACCTTCCTCTGTGTCACCGTGTAAGGTGGTATGGTATGCAGGAAGGGGCACCTGGGTTTCATCAGGGTCAGATTCTGGCTCAATAGACTGCGAGGGCAATGTAGTGCTGTGGGTCAATGTACCAGCAGAATCATCTAGCAGTGGCTGTGCATCAGTGCAGTCCATGTAAGATTCATCTTGTACTGGGGAATTCAGGATTTGACTGGATAACCCAGGCACAGTATGTGAAAAGAGCTCCATAGAGTAATCTGCAGTGTGGACTGCGGCATCCTTAAATTTTGGTGGGGGTGAAGGATATAAGGAAAGGGGGTTTTTATGACCAGAACCCTGCACTGACGACTCCGTGCTTGCTGGTGTCGACCGTTCAGAAGAGGAGGCAATAGAGCTGGTGGCTGTTTCGGGAATATACACCAAAACCTGTTCCTGATGCTCCGGCTTTCCTACTCCAAGAAAAGGCAACCTTACAGGCCTTCTTGGGCCAGAGGATGATGCAGGCTCAACACCTCCTGCCTTAGCTGCTATTGTGCTTTTGCCAGAACCAGCCGATGCACCACCACCATGAGTACCAGCCGCGCCCCCCTGCCCACGTCTGCGGCCTGTTCCACCATACTTCCTCATGTTTGGGAAAATGTAACCAAAATACCAGCAGAGAGATGGTACTGTTTGAGGAGCGTCCAGCTGTGTAAGGTGTATTAAACAAATTAAATCAACGTATATATTATGTTAGTCACAGACGCTCTAACATTATGTATTGGACTGTAATCCAACAAGCAGATATACGGAACTGTTTGAAAAACGGACACGACTCTAAGGTGTAGGTGTGGAAAAACGGACAAACTCCTCGGTTTGTTTTCCAGAGTCACACACAGGTAGCTTCTATTTGTCCATGCTAGAAGGCGTTACACGGTAGAGTGTGAGGAGTAGAGTTGAGCGAAACGAGTCGAAAAAATTCAAAAGTCGCCGACTTTTGGCAAAGTCGGGTTTCATGAAACGAAACCCGACCCTAGGATGAGGTCGGCCACGAGGTCGGCGACTTACGCGCCAAAGTCGCGTTTCAAAAGTTTGTTTTGCGCTCTTTTTCAGCCAATCAGGATCCACGGACACTGTGGGCAACGTGATGACATAGGCACGGGTCACCACCATCTTTCAGAAGGGCATGCAAGTGATTGGCTTGCTTTGGTGGGCGTCACAGGGGGTATAAAAGGGCGTGCACGCCGACCGCCATCTTACTTCTGCCGATCTTAGTATAGGGAGAGGTTGCTGATGATTCTGTAGGGAGAGCGTTAGGCAGGGAAGAAGACAAAAAAACTGCTTCTGCTGCTAGCGATTTGGCCTGCACAACACACCAGTCACTGTGTGTGCAGTGCAAGGGGAGGATATATAGTGGTGTATCAGTGGTGTTGGTTGTTGGGCTGCCTTTTAAGGCTTCCTGACAGGCTGGCATTGCTGTTTACCCACTGCTCCGCAAACTGCTTTTTTAAAAGCAATCCCAATTTTTTTTTTTGTCCTGCTGAGAAGAAAAAAAAACTGCTTCTGCTGCTAGCAATTTGGCCTGCACAACACACCAGTCACTGTGTGTGCAGTGCAAGGGGAGGCTATATAGTGGTGTATCAGTGGTGTTGGTTGTTGGGCTGCCTTCTAAGGCTTCCTGACATTCCTGCATTGCTGTTTACCCACTGCTCCGCAAACTGCTTTTTTAAAAGCAATCCAATCTCCCTTATCCTCTAGTCACTTTTGTCACAGCTGTGCCATCGAGCCTGTCACATAGCGCTCAGATATCAGTGGGCCTCACACAATCCAAAAGTGTCCAGTGTCCAAAAGTGTGTGCAGAGATTCAAAATCTCCCTTATCCTCTAGTCACTTTGGTCACAGCTGTGCCATCGAGCCTGTCACATAGCGCTCAGATATCAGTGGGCCTCACACAATCCAAAAGTGTCCATCCAGTGTCCAAAAGTGTGTGCAGAGATTCAAAATCTCCCTTATCCTCTAGTCACTTTGGTCACAGCTGTGCCATCGAGCCTGTCACATAGCGCTCAGATATCAGTGGGCCTCACACAATCCAAAAGTGTCCATCCATTGTCCAAAAGTGTGTGCAGAGATTCAAAATCTCCCTTATCCTCTAGTCACTTTGGTCACAGCTGTGCCATCGAGCCTGTCACATAGCGCTCAGATATCAGTGGGCCTCACACAATCCAAAAGTGTCCAGTGTCCAAAAGTGTGTGCAGAGATTCAAAATCTCCCTTATCCTCTAGTCACTTTGGTCACAGCTGTGCCATCGAGCCTGTCACATAGCGCTCAGATATCAGTGGGCCTCACACAATCCAAAAGTGTCCAGTGTCCAAAAGTGTGTGCAGAGATTCAAAATCTCCCTTATCCTCTAGTCACTTTGGTCACAGCTGTGCCATCGAGCCTGTCACATAGCGCTCAGATATCAGTGGGCCTCACACAATCCAAAAGTGTCCAGTGTCCAAAAGTGTGTGCAGAGATTCAAAATCTCCCTTATCCTCTAGTCACTTTGGTCACAGCTGTGCCATCAAGCCTGTCACATAGCGCTCAGATATCAGTGGGCCTCACACAATCCAAAAGTGTCCATCCAGTGTCCAAAAGTGTGTGCAGAGATTCAAAATCTCCCTTATCCTCTAGTCACTTTGGTCACAGCTGTGCCATCGAGCCTGTCACATAGCGCTCAGATATCAGTGGGCCTCACACAATCCAAAAGTGTCCATCCAGTGTCCAAAAGTGTGTGCAGAGATTCAAAATCTCCCTTATCCTCTAGTCACTTTGGTCACAGCTGTGCCATCGAGCCTGTCACACAGCGCTCAGATATCAGTGGGCCTCACACAATCCAAAAGTGTGCATCCAGTGTCCAAAAGTGTGTGCAGAGATTCAAAATCTCCCTTATCCTCTAGTCACTTTGGTCACAGCTGTGCCATCGAGCCTGTCACATAGCGCTCAGATATCAGTGGGCCTCACACAATCCAAAAGTGTCCAGTGTCCAAAAGTGTGTGCAGAGATTCAAAATCTCCCTTATCCTCTAGTCACTTTGGTCACAGCTGTGCCATCGAGCCTGTCACATAGCGCTCAGATATCAGTGGGCCTCACACAATCCAAAAGTGTCCATCCAGTGTCCAAAAGTGTGTGCAGAGATTCAAAATCTCCCTTATCCTCTAGTCACTTTGGTCACAGCTGTGCCATCGAGCCTGTCACATAGCGCTCAGATATCAGTGGGCCTCACACAATCCAAAAGTGTCCATCCAGTGTCCAAAAGTGTGTGCAGAGATTCAAAATCTCCCTTATCCTCTAGTCACTTTGGTCACAGCTGTGCTATCGAGCCTGTCACATAGCGCTCAGATATCAGTGGGACTCACACAATCCAAAAGTGTCCAGTGTCCAAAAGTGTGTGCAGAGATTCAAAATCTCCCTTATCCTCTAGTCACTTTGGTCACAGCTGTGCCATCGAGCCTGTCACATAGCGCTCAGATATCAGTGGGCCTCACACAATCCAAATGTGTCCATCCAGTGTCCAAAAGTGTGTGCAGAGATTCAAAATCTCCCTTATCCTCTAGTCACTTTGGTCACAGCTGTGCCATCGAGCCTGTCACATAGCGCTCAGATATCAGTGGGCCTCACACAATCCAAAAGTGTCCAGTGTCCAAAAGTGTGTGCAGAGATTCAAAATCTCCCTTATCCTCTAGTCACTTTGGTCACAGCTGTGCCATCGAGCCTGTCACATAGCGCTCAGATATCAGTGGGCCTCACACAATCCAAAAGTGTCCATCCAGTGTCCAAAAGTGTGTGCAGAGATTCAAAATCTCCCTTATCCTCTAGTCACATTGGTCACAGCTGTGCCATCGAGCCTGTCACATAGCGCTCAGATATCAGTGGGCCTCACACAATCCAAAAGTGTCCATCCAGTGTCCAAAAGTGTGTGCAGAGATTCAAAATCTCCCTTATCCTCTAGTCACTTTGGTCACAGCTGTGCCATCGAGCCTGTCACATAGCGCTCAGATATCAGTGGGCCTCACACAATCCAAAAGTGTCCAGTGTCCAAAAGTGTGTGCAGAGATTCAAAATCTCCCTTATCCTCTAGTCACTTTGGTCACAGCTGTGCCATCGAGCCTGTCACATAGCGCTCAGATATCAGTGGGCCTCACACAATCCAAAAGTGTCCATCCAGTGTCCAAAAGTGTGTGCAGAGATTCAAAATCTCCCTTATCCTCTAGTCACTTTGGTCACAGCTGTGCCATCGAGCCTGTCACATAGCGCTCAGATATCAGTGGGCCTCACACAATCCAAAAGTGTCCATCCAGTGTCCAAAAGTGTGTGCAGAGATTCAAAATCTCCCTTATCCTCTAGTCACTTTGGTCACAGCTGTGCCATCGAGCCTGTCACATAGCGCTCAGATATCAGTGAGCCTCACACAATCCAAAAGTGTCCAGTGTCCAAAAGTGTGTGCAGAGATTCAAAATCTCCCTTATCCTCTAGTCACTTTGGTCACAGCTGTGCCATCGAGCCTCACATAGTGCTCAGATATCAGTGGGCCTCACACAATCCAAAAGTGTCCAGTGTCCACAAGTGTCTGCAGAAATTCAAAATCTCCCCTGTCCTATAGACACCTTGTACCTTGTTTTATATTACTATATAGTTTGTTGGATTTTGTCTACATTTCTACCAAAAATGAGGAAGGCTGGTGGAAGAGGCCGTGGAATTGGGTGGGGGTTGGCAGCTGGTAATGATGGTGTTGGTGGTGGATCTGATGGTAGTGGCAAGAGCAAAATAGGACCGAATGCAGGAGGTGCTGACCCTGCGTCATCGTCTGGCTACATAAGGCCTCGAACGCTTAGTTTTCTAGGAGTTGGCAAACTGCTTTTAAAGCCAGAGCATCAGGAAAAAGTTTTGTCTTACATTGCTGACTCAGCCTCCAGCTCTATCGCCTCCTCTTCTTCAGTTGTAAAAAGTAAAAGCACTGAGTCGTCATTGGAGGCTCATGTTCATGAACCACACCTTTCCTTGTGTCCTTCACCCCAACCAAGATTGAAGGATGACGCAGGCCATACTACTGATTACTCCATGGAGCTGTTTTCACATACCATGCCTGGATTATCAAGTGAAATGGTGAATTACCCAGGCCAAGATGAATCTGACATGGAGTGCACTGATGCACAGCCGCTGATGGATGATTCTGCTGGTACATTCACTCAGAGCACTACATTGTCCTCGCAGTGTACAGAGCCAGATTCTGACCCTGATGAGACTCAGGTGCCCCTTCCCGCACACTATACCACCATACACTGTGACACAGAGGAAGGTGCACATGACATAGAAGAGGAGGTGATGGATGACCCAGTTGTTGACCCAGATTGGCATCCATTGGGGGAAGAGGGTGCTGCTTCCAATAGCTCAGATGAGGAGCATCCACAGCAGACATCGACATCGCAACAGCTGTTATCTGGCAGGCCCGGAGCACTCCAAAGACAGGTTCCAAACATCAAAAGAGTTGCTGGACAGCTTGTCCAGAGGGTCAAAAGATCACAGCGTGCTAGGCCGCAAAATGTCTGCCAAAGTAGGAAGAGTGCAGTGGGGCACTTTGTTGACCAAAATCCTCATGATCAGGCCAAGGTTATCTGTAAGAAGTGCGCAAAGACCTTTAGCCGAGGGAAAAATCTGAAAAATTTGAATACCAGTTGCATGCTTAGACATTTAACCAGCATGCACTTGCAAGCGTGGACACAACACCAAACCTCAAGTGCCACATGTGCAACTGATCACAACGAAGGTAGTCAGCAACGCTACATTGTTTCCCCCACTGTAAGCCCACCGGTTAGCACAGCAGCAAATGTTGAGGTGTCGTTGCAAGACCACAGCAGTCAGGGAATCCCACTGTTATATCAATGAAAGACTGATTCTAGGCCATCAGAAAGAACACCAACTCCATCACCATCATCAACCCTCTCTCAGTCCGCCCTGTCCACCGCTACTTCCATCATATGCAGCTCTCAAGTCCAACTCACCCTCCCAGACACTATGAGTAGGTCAAGAAAGTACTCAGTCTCTCATCCGCGTACACTGGGTTTGAACGCCCACATTGCCAAACTAATCTCGTTTGAGATGATGCCCTTTCGGTTGGTGGAAAGCACAGCTTTCCGCGAACTCATGGCCTATGCAGTACCACGCTTTGACCTACCCAGTCGCCACTTCTTCTCTCGCAAAACCATCCCAGCCCTCCACCATCATGTGAAAGACCGCATTGTCCATGCACTCAAGCAGTCAGTGAGCGGAAAGGTGCACCTCACAACTGATGCATGGTCCAGTCGGCATGGCCAGGGCCGTTACGTGTCCATCACTGCGCACTGGGTTAATGTGGTGGATGCAGGGTCCACAGGGGACAGCGGTGGTGGGACAGTGCTGCCTAGCCCACGGTATAGGAAACAGTTGGCTGTAGGCGTTCCACCCTCCTCCTCCTCCTCCTCCTCCAGAAGCGAAAGCTCGTCCACAGAGCACAGTCGTACGAGCACTCCATCTGCAGCTGCCACTGTTGCACACGATGTGTCCCCCTATCGAGCAGCTAGTGGAAAGCGTCAGCAGGCTGTGTTGCAGATGATGTGTTTGGGCGACAGACACACCGCCGAGGTGCTGGCCGAGTACTTGAAGCGACAAACTGAGTCATGGCTGGGCAGTGTACATCTTGAGGCAGGCAAGGTAGTTAGTGATAACGGCCGTAATTTTGTGGCAGCCATAGCCCTTTCAAAACTCAGCCACATACCTTGCTTGGCTCACACCTTGAACCTGGTGGTGCAGTGCTTCCTCAAAAATTATCTGGAGTTAACAGCCCTGCTCCAGAAGGTGCGAAGACTGTGCGCGCACATCCGCCGGTCGCCTGTACACTCCGTTCGTATGCAGAAGCTGCAGCGATTGCTCCACCTTCCCAACCACCGCCTCATTATCGACATTGCAACAAGGTGGAACTCCACCCTGCACATGGTGGAGCGGCTGTGCGAGCAGAGGCAGGCCATAATGCATTTGTGGGAGGATACACGGCCAGGCACTTTGAGAGCAGACATGGAGTTGACAGGTGTGCAGTGGTCGAAGCTGAAAGACCTTTGAAAAGTCCTTCAGTGTTTTGAGGAATGCACACGGCTGGTAAGCGCAGACGACGCCATCCTAAGCATGAGCATCCCACTTATGCGTCTGCTCATGCAAACTTTGACGCACCTTAAGGAGCAGGCGTCTGCAGCCAATGTTGATGAGGAGGAAGAGGAGGAGGGAATCCTTGATGACATTCAGCCATTGTCTGCTCAGGGACCTCTCCTGGACGAGGTGGAGGAAGAAGAGGAGGAGGAGGATGATGATGGGGATGATTACTTAGGGGAGGAGGATGCATCTCGTGGGGCAAGTGAAAATGTTGGCGTGGCAAGGTCTGGTACAGGGTTTGTGCGTGACTGGAGGGATGTGGATTTGCCAGAAAGTGCTCCTCCACCCAGCACTCGCAGTGCATCATTGACACCGGGAACATTGGCCCACATGTCAGATTATGCCTTGCGGATCCTAAAAAGCGCCCCCCGCATTGCCAAAATGATGAACGATGACGACTACTGGTTGGCCAGCATCCTGGATCCACGCTATAAAGGCAAATTACAAAACATCATGCCACAGGAGAACCTTGACCTAATATTGGCTAATAAACAATCAACTCTGGTAAATCGGTTGCTTGAGGCATTCCCAGCACACAGCAGCGGTGATGGTTCTCACACGAGCCGTACGGGCCGGGGGCAGCTTGGCAGAGGTGTTCGTGGTGCACACAGCAGAAGTGGCGTTGGAGACAGGGGTTTCATGACAATGTTGTGGACTGATTTTTCAAATACCGCTCACACAACTGGTAATACTGCATCGATGGAAAGTGACAGGAGACAGCAGTTGTCAACTATGGTTACAAACTACTTTTCCTCCCATATCGATGTTCTCCCACACAGGTCATTCCCCTTTGACTATTGGGCCGCTAAACTGGACACCTGGCCTGAATTGGCACAATATGCCTTACAGGAGCTCGCTTGCCCAGCTGCAAGTGTGCTATCGGAAAGAGTCTTCAGTGCAGCTGGATCAATCCTGACAGAAAAAAGGACCCGTCTGTCAACCCAAAATGTGGATGATCTAACCTTCATTAAAATGAACCACGCATGGGTTTCCAAGGATTTTGTCCCACCTTCCCCTGATGACACATAGGGTGACAGAAAAATGGCTTGCTTTGGTCCACCTCTTCCTGGTACTTCACCTATTTCGCCTTTTGCATCAGCTGAATGTCCAACATCAACATATGCCACTTTCTAAAACTCCCTAACTGTGCTGCCTCCCCCCCCATGGCCGGGGTCACCACCTAGCGCACGACACCGTGCGAGTGCCGTTGCCCTGGACAGGTGGGTAGGCCGACTCTTGGGCGCGGGCACTGGCACAGGGTCCCTCATAGTGCAATCAAGTGTCTCTGACGGTGGTGGTGCACACCCGCCGTCAGACACACCGCTGTACTATGAGGGGCCCAGTGCCTATACCGACGCCCACGAGTGGGCCCCCCTTGCTTGGGCAGGGCCCCAGCATTTGCAATCTTTACCTCTCCCTGCTCCTCCGCTGTGTAATCTGGGCCATCAAATCCATACTGTGCCTGACACCGTCTGAGCCTGCCTCCTGATGTATAGACATATATTTTGAATGTGTACGCTATCCATACATGTTATCCGGGGATACGGTACCCTTTCTAACCTTTGCGCAATCACGTGCTATCTATCTTGGGCCTAATACCGTCTGAGCCTGCCTCCTGAGACATATATTTTGAATGAGTACACTATCCATACATGTTATCTGGGGATACGGTACCCTTTCTAACCTTTGTGCAATCACGTGCAATCCATACTGGGCCTAACACCGTCTGAGCCTGCCTCCTGAGACATATATTTTGAATGTGTACGCTATCCATACATGTTATCCGGGGATACGGTACCCTTTCTAACCTTTGTGCAATCACGTGCAATCCATACTGGGCCTAACACCGTCTGAGCCTGCCTCCTGAGACATATATTTTGAATGTGTACGCTATCCATACATGTTATCCGGGGATACGGTACCCTTTCTAACCTTTGTGCAATCACGTGCAATCCATACTGGGCCTAACACCGTCTGAGCCTGCCTCCTGAGACATATATTTTGAATGTGTACGCTATCCATACATGTTATCTGGGGATACGGTACCCTTTCTAACCTTTGTGCAATCACGTGCAATCCATACTGGGCCTAACACCGTCTGAGCCTGCCTCCTGAGACATATATTTTGAATGTGTACGCTATCCATACATGTTATCCGGGGATACGGTACCCTTTCTAACCTTTGTGCAATCACGTGCAATCCATACTGGGCCTAACACCGTCTGAGCCTGCCTCCTGAGACATATATTTTGAATGTGTACGCTATCCATACATGTTATCTGGGGATACGGTACCCTTTCTAACCTTTGTGCAATCACGTGCAATCCATACTGGGCCTAACACCGTCTGAGCCTGCCTCCTGAGACATATATTTTGAATGTGTACGCTATCCATACATGTTATCTGGGGATACGGTACCCTTTCTAACCTTTGTGCAATCACGTGCAATCCATACAGGGCCTAACACCGTCTGAGCCTGCCTCCTGAGACATATATTTTGAATGTGTACGCTATCCATACATGTTATCCGGGGATACGGTACCCTTTCTAACCTTTGTGCAATCACGTGCAATCCATACTGGGCCTAACACCGTCTGAGCCTGCCTCCTGAGACATATATTTTGAATGTGTACGCTATCCATACATGTTATCTGGGGATACGGTACCCTTTCTAACCTTTGTGCAATCACGTGCAATCCATACTGGGCCTAACACCGTCTGAGCCTGCCTCCTGAGACATATATTTTGAATGTGTACGCTATCCATACATGTTATCCGGGGATACGGTACCCTTTCTAACCTTTGTGCAATCACGTGCAATCCATACTGGGCCTAACACCATCTGAGAATGATAGATGGGGCCCACCATACACTGGAACATTCCAAAGGTGGACATCAGACACTGGAGCAGCATTTACAGGGCCCATTATACACTAGAGCATTAGAAATGGGGCCCATTATGTTTGGAGCATTATTTGGGCCCATAAGACAGTAGAGCTTCATCCATGGGGACCAACATATACTGTAGCATTATGTGGAGCTCATCATATACTGTTTCAAACATTATATGGGACCAATGATTCTGTATGGAGAAATAGATGGGCCTCGTCATGAGATGTAAAAAGTGAGGTATTTTTCATTGTACTATACCGCTATTTCTCTGCCGTATCGGAGCATGATGAGTTGTGGTATGTGTTAAAGGGGCGCTCTTTCGCCCAGGGCACATGAAAACCTGGAGCCAGCCCTCCCCCCCCACAGTCTGTAGCCAAATAACCCCCATTTTTCAGTGCGTAACTTGTATTATCAAGTTAATTAAGGTTGACAAGCTTAAGTAAGAAGAATTGATGCTTTTGGCATTCAAATGGGCACTGTAGGTGTGTTTCCTGTCCTCCTCTCACTGCCGACTTTTATTCCCCATTGACTTACATTGGGTTTCGTGTTTCGGGACGACCCCGACTTTTCCCTATAATCGGACGATCTTGCTCGACCCGACTTTTGGAAAAGTCGGGTTTCACGAAACGAAACGCGACCCTAAAAAACCAAAAGTCGCTCAACTCTAGTGAGGAGTATACACCGCTGTACGGTGTGTGTATGTAAAATTGTCAAGCTCCGTGTATTTGTATACGGACTGACACACGCTGTCTCTGTCTAGTTTTGACTGTAATCAAACAGCAGATATACGAAACTGTTTAAAAAATGGACACAACTCTAAGGTGTAGGTCTGGAAAAACGGACAAACTCCTCTGCTTTTTCTTCCAGAGTCAGACCCAGATAGCTTCTATTTGTCCGTGATACCAGCCGGAATACACGGTAGTGTGTGAGGAGCGTACACCGCTAGACGATGTGTGAAAAAATGAACGCTCAGTAAGGCTACATGCACACGCTGCGGAATGGGGTGCAGATTTGGCTGCGCGGATTTTGTAAAATCTGCAGGTAAATCTGCAGGTGAAAAGACCTGCAGTTTTACCTGCAGATTTCTCTGCGGTTTTGCCCTGCGGTTTTTCATCTCCACAATGGAGGAGATGGCAAACCGCAGCGGAATCCGCACCGTCTGCACTGCGGTTTTTTATTCCCATAGGGAATAATGGTACTATACACCGCAGCAAAAACTGCTGCGGACCCGCAGCGGCCAAATCCGCTGCGGAACCGCAGCAGAATCTGCAGCGTGTGCACACACCCTAACTCACTAGGACAAAATAATAAAATTTGGAGTGCTTTGAAAAAAGCAGTTTGAACAGCAGTGTGCACACAGCAATGCAGCTAGCAGGTAGCCTTTAAAGGCAGCCTAATCACCACCAGCGCTGCTGCACACAACAAAAATCCTCCCCTTTCACTGCACACTAACTGTACAGTGAAAAGTGCTATCAGCAGAAGCAGTTTTTTTTTCTTCTTCCCTGCCTAACGCTCTCCCTATTCAGAATAAGCAGCAGCACCTCTCCCTATTCTAAGATCGGCAGAAGTAAGATGGCGGTCGGTGTTCATACCCCTGTGACGCCACACAAAGCCAGCCAATCACTTCAGTGCCCTTATCTAATATGGTGCTGGCCGCTGCCTATGTCATCGCGCTGCCCACAGTGTGCATCCTCCATCATTGGTTGAAAAAAGGCGCTGGAAGCATCATTCGAAACGTGACTTTGGAGCTCGGGTCACCGACATCATGAAACCCGACTTTTGCGAAAGTCGGCGATTTTTGAAATAGACCGACCTGTTTCGCTCAACTCTACTTATGGCTTCTGGGAAGTGTCTTTTAAAGTATGTGTCAGGCATCATGGTTCCTTGAGAGCCCGTGTCTAACAGGCAGCGTATGGCCTGTCCATCGATTTCAGCCCATACTAATGGACTGACTGACACTAAATTGGTGGGAAGATTGATGCTCCTTTCGGGCTATTTTGGCTCCGTTGGCATCCCCCAGTCTCAGAGCCACTTAGTTTAACAGGCGACGCTGTAGTGGCCGCCCACGTTGTGGGCAGGCCCAGACCCTATGTCCTAATACTCTACAGGGGTAACACATTGGGGGTTCTTCCCGACGAGCTCCTCTTCCACCCCGTCATGGTTCTAAGAGGGTTTTGCTTCCAGCGGTACATAACGAGGTCACCTTCATTTTAATTTCGGCCAGATCCTCCCTCATGGATTGGATCTCTTTCATTCTTGGCCACCTCCCCGTTCAGGACCTTTGCCACCGGGACTGTCACCCCCTGCTCCTGTTCACGTGCACGTATCTCACTTCCCACCTCTGCAAATGTCATATGTGGGTTCACGCGCAAATGTTCTCGCAGGCCCTGCTTATGCAAAGCATTTCTCATCCCGGTCACTTAATGGTCTCGTAACACCACATCAGTCGGCCCTACTCCCAAGCCGTCTTTTCTGACTATGGCAGTGTGAATTTCTTTCAGCGCTTATGTGGCGCCCCTGAGGCTCAGTCACCACAGAGGTACTGCACCTCCTCCTGAGGTGTGGTATCCCACCATCCAGGTAAGGTGGAGACTCCTGACCACACTCCAACACCTGCACCCCACACCACAAAGTAGTGTAGCAAAGCACCTTCGGCAGCTCCCTGCTTGGAGTATAGCAAAGCACCCATTGGTGGCTCCCTGCTTGGAACACGAAACGTGCTGGGAGGTGGGTGGAGTTAGATTACATTACAAGGAGCGGGAAGAGTTTAGGATGAGAGGTCAGTTGGTTAGGGAGTTGGAGAGAAGAAGATCCCTGGAGAGAGGGATAGATGGATGGAAGTGTTGCCGCAGATCCGAGTGACCTGGTTCTGCTGGCACGGGAAAGGAAGAGAGAGAGCAACATAGACTGAAAGCCTGATTCTCCATAGAAAGAAAGATTAGTACGGAACGTGAGGAGTAAAAGGGAACAAAGGACGTGGGTTAGAAGAGAACCCTTCCTAGAAGTTCCAAGCGCAAGGCCGGGGCCCGGTACCCGAGGTTGTATGGATACTAATGGTCCTGCAGCAGACACCGGAGGAATAGAAGTAGTGACCACTTTATTCCCACACAAGACTTGGGGGCACAGCAGCAACTGGATAGTGAGCCAGGACTTAGTAGCAAGAAGTCCCCAAAGCAGGCTACAGCTGTCTGCCGTACAAGTAGAGTTCATAAAAACATCGGACAGGAGGAACTCCAGTGTAATTCAGTACTAGGAGTACTTCATTTAAAGGCACTATAAGAGGAGACATTCAGAAAGGCACATGTTGGCGGAGTGTTGGAAAGGAGTATTCCATCTGGCCTGGAGGTTGACTGAGTCCCTGACCCGGAGGACATGGCACGGAGGCAGGCACCTGTTTGTACAACAGGCTGTGAGTAAAGCTTTGGAACTACTGTCCTGGTGTCCTCCACTTATTCCTGTGCCGACCTGCCCAGCACTGCTACATCCCTTGCGCCTGACACTACATCATATACGTGTCACTTCACCTACTCTGCCCGGGGACTACAGCCATGTCTGTGGAGGGCTATAACATCACTGTTGCACCACACCATCTGTCCCAGAGGATCTGTCTGCAGCGTCGGCTTACATCTTCATTGCCGAACACCACAGGTGGCGTCACGAATCACTTATAAACTTTGATCACCATAAGCACACTGAAACAACCCCTTTTACAATGGGCGCCCAGGGCCACAGGCCGGGTTACAGCTGCCGTGACATCTCCCATTGGAGCTCATCGGGCCCGGTACTGAGTACCCCACAGCCCTGGGTGTGAGAGCATCCCACTTTCATATACTGGTCACTGTCTCCCTCTCTGTTTGAATACGCTTGAACAGATGCATACGTAATTCTCCAACGTCCGTAGGGTCCCCGTGAGTCTCCTCCAGTATTTGTAATACTTTGTCAAGGGTTTCTCGATTCCGGGGGGGCTGCAACATACTTGAATCTCTCGCATCCCCATCTAAAGCTATTACGGCGACCTCTGCCTGCAAGGCGGGGACCATAGGGTGCATTCTCATCATTCCCTTTATATGCTCAGCCCAGCTCCATAACATGGTGTTATTCCCATTAAACTTCGGAAGGTTATTTAACGTTGCCCCCAGAGAGATACTGGATCTAGGGCCCTCCCCAGATGCTTGGTCTGCCATGTCCATACGTGTGGACTGCATCCTGCCGACTACGCCAAGTGTGAGGAGACTGCAGGCATGTAGGATGCAGAAACGGACTGTATACAGACCAAGGGTGAAAGGGGTTTATTATACAGTAGAAACTCCATGCAGGGAGAAAACGGAGGGATAATATTCCCTAATACAGCAAAAGGCTAACGGAGATAACTTAAGGAACAGGGAAAAGTAAAGCCAACGATACAATAAAATATAACTTATCACTCAGGCTCTAGTCACGATTGAATTCGTGTCTGTGACTGGTGCTGCCTAGATTGCGTGGCAGTGAGGGTCTGTCATAATCCTGAGGTAAATGATGTAGTATCTTTTAACGTTGGCGGTGTCCTCCCGTGGTCCTGACGATGGCGGCAATCCTCAGGATCCTGATGCGGGTCTTGGGTCCAGCAGATGAGGTGATGAAGAGGGATATGTCCTTATCCTCAGTGGTGAGTGTCCTAACCCTACAGAGATTTGCAGCACTGCCCAAACATAGTTTACAATGGGTAACCAGGTTAGCTGTGCCGAATTGACATACACCTAAGTCCCGTTCACAGACCTTGTCTCTCACGGTCTGTACTGTCAGCGGGGGCGGCTGTGGCAGTGTTGTCGGCTTTGACAGTGGTCTCAGCGAGGGCAGTGATGTCGGCTGGGACAGCGGTATCTGAGCAGTACTCAGTCGACAGTCTCCTGTCAAAGCGCTCTGCTGTCTTAGGCTCTGCTCTGCCCAGACGCCTCTCAGCTTATTTTAACTCACAGGCGTCCCGTGCACCCGAAGTTCCCGACCAAACGGTTTGGTCACTTGTGTGCTGCAGCTCTGTCCGCTTAGCCCTCCCTTTTCTCAAACACAGAGTACTGTCTGGAGTCTCAAGCTTTCTACCCCGCAATATAGGTGACAGCCCCCACGGTTCTGGACCCTTCACGGAGGAGACATGCCTAGTTAGTTCCTTCCCCTTACACACACACGGAAATAATAGGAAGAAACATCATCCTTGACACTTTTAGGCATACAATGTACCACTGCATTGTGTGGTTATTCACTGATAGATGCAATGATACTAGTGGTTAAAGGGAATCAGTTAGTAGGGTCAAGCTTACTAAGCTGTCTATATGGGCATATAGGTCTGGAACTTATCTAAAATAACATTGGGTGTTACCAGTGTGATACATGTAGAACAGGAGAGCAGACTGTCAGTCATTATAAGCCCCCTTTCATTAAAAATAAGCTCTGGAGGCAGACTCTGAGAGAGATCTATGTCCGGCCCATAGATCTTAACAGACCATTTACATATTAAGAAAAACATGGATTTCTCTGGAATAAGATATCAGATCACAGATATCAAGGTATCATTTTATTCAGTTTCCTATGACCTGCGTGCCCATATAGATGGCTTTGGAGCGATGATCCTACTGATACATTCCCTTAAGTGGCACATCTCTATGGCATTCAGTGAAGAACTGTGCAATATTTTATATGATAATATCCAACTTATTCTTCAGTATGAAATTGGAAGAATATTTAGGTATTATAGGACCTCTGGCACCAGGACAATGGCATGTTGCAACCTTTGCTCTTTTGATGTGCCATAATAAGAAATTGCATATTGTTATACCTCTGAAACTAAAATTACAGAACTAGGGAAATCTGCAGAAATAACCTAGTGTGATGATAGGAACTATGTTTCTTCAGCATAATAATAGAACTGAGAATTAATGCATGTTTGTACTTTGTCCTGGGCATAAACAAGGCATAATGTCCCTGTCTACAGAGGGCAAATCTGCAGAAGAAACTGCCTGCAAAAGCAATATGTGACAAGCTGTGTAAGGGGGTGAAGTACAGGAAAATCCAGGAGAGGATGGCCTCCTCTGCTCCGTACCCGGAACCATTGAGCAGGGTAGCAGGTTCCCCGGGAGACAGAAGAGGGGCCGGGCACAGGAAGAGAGCAGAGCAGAGAGCGGGAAAAGTGATCACGCTTTCCTCTGAGCAGCCTGGGCAGCAGAGGGGAGAGGATGCTGACGCAGAGAGGGAGAGAGACAGAGCTCCTGTTCACAGAGTAAAGACCAGGGTAACGCGCACAGAGACTGCAGACCTTGAGTACGTGAGGCTGGGTAGTGCAGTCACAGCAAAGGTGCGTCCTGATCCCTGTGAAAGGACAGAGACCCGCGCAGAAGTGGAGGCCTGTATTGAGACTGAGCCCTGTGATGATACTGTGCCCTGTATTGAGACTGAGCCCTGTGATGAAACTGTGACCTGTCTAGAGGTACTAACCTTTGTGCGAAGTCCCAGTTACCACGGTGTCAGAGCAGTGCCCCTGTGCCCTGAGAATAGGCATCGCTGTAGAGCTGGAGAGAAGGACTCACAGCAGAGGACCCTCATTTTACCTTGTATTCCTCTGGCTCCCACAGTAACCCCTCAGACCTCGGCTGGGGACTGTTAAAAGACACAGAGTATAGAAAGACTACAGACGACAAGCGCTGCTGGTGATTCAGCGCCAACGTGGGAGAAGCTCGACCCTTCAATCAAGACCCTCCTTCAGACTGATAAGTGCCTTCATAGGAAAACCCCTTATAAGATTGTTTAATTCTGTTTATGCCTTTTTGACTGTCTTCAGTACTTGTTCTCTATACCAATACTGCACTGTTATTTTGCCAGTATCAATCCCTGTAAATAAACCCTTTAACTGTTGGTCCGTCTGTTCCGTGGTGACATACTCAGCACCTGCTCATTATCACAGCTGCATTGGCTGAAGAGATCAGCAGAATTTACTAACCACTAGACAATATGATTTTAAAATCTGAAATGTTGGCCTACCGAAATGTACGTTAAGTAAATGGTCGGGGCTCCTTTGGCATCAATTACTGCATCAATGCTGCATGGCATGGAGGTGATCAGCCTGTGGCACTGCTGAGGTGTTATGGAAGCCCAGGTAGTTTTAATAGCAGCCTTCAGCTCTTCTTCATTGTTGGGTCTGGTGTTTCTCACCTTTCACTTGACAATACCTCATAGATTCTCTATTGGGTTCAGGTCAGGCGAGTTTGCTCGCCAATCAAGTCCTGCTGGACAATTAAATTTCCATCTCCAAAAAACTTGTCGGCAGAGGAAAGCATGACATGCCACAGTCTGGAGGAAGATTAGAGAGGCACAAAATCCAAGCTGCTTGAGGTCTAGTGTGAAGTTTCCACAATCAGTAATGGCTTGGGGAGCTACTGTATGTCATCTGCTGGTGTAGGTCTACTGTGTTTTATCAAGACCAAAGTCAGCGCGCTGTCTACCAGGAAATTTTAAAGCACTTCATGCTGCCCTCTGCCGACAAGCTTTTTGGAGATGGAAATTTAATTCTCCAGGAGGACTTGGCACCTGTCCACCCTGCCAAAAGTACCAATACCTGGTTTTAAAACAACAGTATCACTGTGCTTGATTGGTCAGAATCTATGGGGTATTGTCAAGCGGAAGATGAGAGACACCAGACCATCCATGCAGATGAGCTGAAGTCTGCTATCAAAGCAACCTGGGCTTCCATAACACCTCAGTAGTGCCACAGGCTGATTGCCTTTATGTCATGCAGCATTGATGCAGTATTTGATGCCAAAGGAGCCCCGACCAAGTACTGAGTGCATTTACTGAATATACGGTACATTTCAGTAGGCCAACATTTTGGATTTTAAAATCATTATTTCAAGCTGGCATTATAAAGTATTCTAAATGACTGAGTTAAAGACGTTTGGGTTTTCATTGGCTGTAAGCTATAATCATCAACACTAACAGAAATAAACACATGAAATACATCACTCTGTTTGTAATGACTCTATATTATATATGAGTTTCACTTTTTGTAGAACTGAAATAAATTAACTTTTTGATAATATTCGAATTTTGTGAGATGCACCTCTAAATCCCATATTGATCTCAGTGTCAGATCAAAATTGGCAGAGCACGTCTAGAGGTCTGTGAAAAAAATCGGACAGCACTCTGATCCCATCAGAGTATGGTGTAATTTTCACAGACTGTTAGATAGGAGAAGGTGAAGACATTTTTTTTCTCATACGAGAAAAACTGGTGGAACTATAAAAAACACAGATAGCACTCGTACACAAAAAACGGATGCTTGAATGAGGCCCAAATAGAAGCAGTAATTGGTATTAATATATGAATGTATAAATAATCAGCATCATAAGACCTTATTTGTTCAAAATTTTTAAACTTTCCACATCTGTCAAGTCTTTTACATTTGTCCAAAGAATGGACTCAAACGTCAGATTAATTATATCTAGGAATACTATGTAAGTAAGGGCTGGCTTTACAACACAATTTCAGTGCTATATCGCTAGCTGGCTTTGAACACGATATAATTGTTGTGCACTCAGAAGTGAGCAATCATTTTTTGCCTTTGCTTTAGATTACAGCTGTCACAACCAGTCTGCATGTGTACAATGGTACTATAAAATGTCATCAAATCCTCTCCGTATAACAACTCGTTCAGACATCAGTTATTTCTCTCAATTGCAAAAAAACAGTCTGAGTTTCATCAGTGTCTTTTATCAGAGGTTCATCAGCTTTTGGGCTCATTCAGGCATCAGTTTTTCATGTACAAGTTTTTTCACGAAAAGCACCCGTACCAATGATAGTCTTAAGGGCATGTCACACTAAGAGATATCGCTAGCAATATCGCTATAACTAGTGACGTTATAGCGATATTGCTAGCGATATATCTGTGTCTGATACTTACCTACGACCGGCTCCCCCGCTGGTTATCGCTGATCGCGCGAGAACGTTCAGGACTGTTTCTCGTCGTCAGCTTCCTGTGGCGCTTCCTGCTGTGAGGACGAGCGACGCGTGGAGCCGGGCGGGAGGACGCAGGATCGCCTGGTGTGACAGGTAAGTAGCGACCCCCGTCCCCTGCGATGTCACTGGTGAGATCTGCCTGTGTGGCAGCTCACTAGCGACCACTTAGCGATGTACCAGCGATCCTGACCGCGTCATATCGCTGGTCGGGATCGCTGGTACATCGTTAAGTGTGACAGAACCTTTAGGGGTAATTCACATGATTGTCTTTATGCTCAGATCAGTGGTCTGCACAAAAGCAAGGAGACTTGCTTTTATTGATCCGAGTGTCCGATTAAAATCGCCAATGCAAGTCTAAATATCATACAGCACTCGGTGCCATCCATGGGTTGTCTAATATTCACAAGGAGATTGATAGTAGAAGCTGGAGAAACTTATATCTTCCCCATCCTAGAAAAACTGATGGAACTCAGACCAAACTCTGATTAAGGGGGGGGGGGACAAAATCCAAAATACAACTAATGGTCATAATAAAATTGCTTTATTTAAGTGGTCAGGCAAGGTACAAAACAGCATGCTAAAGTGCCATAAAAATATAAAAACATAAACAGCAAATAGGGACACAGAGACTCAAGTTACCACTGCTGCACATTACAATACTAGAAAGTATCTAATGAGAATGTATTGCACTCAATAGGAAAGACATAGTAAGTCCAGGCAGCAATAAAAGGTATATATTCAAATGAATCATAAGTTACCTGGACACAATAACAAAAGGCAGGTGGCAACCTGGGGTCCCTGTGACCGCCCCAACGCGCGTTTCGGAACACCTTCGTCAAGGGGTTATTGTGTGTTTTGTACCTTGCCTGACCACTTAAATAAAGCAATTTTATTATGACCATTAGTTGTATTTTGGATTTTGTCCTCCCCCCCCCTTTGCTATTATATAGTACAACTGGTCAATTATAGTTCGCAGGTATACATGTTGATGGCATACTGTTTGATACTATTATATAGATATATTTTTTGATTAGAATCGACTGCCCCACATGTCATATATACCAGATTTCACTGCCCTTGCTATTTATTTTTTTCAAACTCTGATTAAGCTCAGATGAAAATCAGATAAAACTCTGATCAACAACACTGATCAATCTCGGACTATTTTTCACATACGAGAAAATAACTGATATCTGAATGAACCCTTACTTGGATGAAGAAAAACCCTGAACATTTCTCAAGCTTCTTTTATCGGTAAAACATGGACAACACTCGGATGCCATCTCGATTTTTTTCACAGATCCATAAACTCGCATTGGCTAATTTCATCCGAGATTTGAATCAAATTCAGAAATGTCTCCGTAAATAAGTAAACCTGATCTCTTCTAAACTTTACATAGAAAGAACGAACACCCTGGAGATCCTATAATCCATGGACAATTTAGGACAATAAATAATATAGCTTAATGGAAATCACCATCAATAACCAAAGAGAGTAGGTTATTTTTTCATATTAACATTTTATGTTAAATATATCTAAATACATAGTTGTCTACCTGAAGAAAAAAAACACAGTGGTTTATATTTTAGAATATTTCCCCCCACAATAACAAGAAAAGCCATCAGTAAATGATCTTATTTTACATAAGTGACTATAGAAAATGTATCTACATAGCGCAGGGCTTTGGAATGTGTGGAGAGCTCAGTACTAGATCTGCTTCAAATGTGTGATTTTCATTTTGACATGTGGTTTGACAAGGTGATCTATCAGCACCAATCTGTTATGTGCACAGTAAGAGGGCTATTAGCATTGTGGCACTTCACTAATCCCTTCACCTCCCATTACATGCTCGCATTTATATTTGAAATAAGACACTGGGTTTCCCAATACAAATTACCTGCACAGTAATGATGGCCCATAGAGGGAATTACTATAATAAGGCAGAAAGAAAAGAGAAGTAAAGAAAATGTCTGTGGGTTCCTGTCAACGTCTGTCAACATCAAGCCAAAAGTTTTACATTTCCTGAAGAGCAGCCTTTCAATCTTTGGTAGAGCTAGGCTATACAACTGATAATGACTCTATCAGTCTTCAATCCTACCATTCTTACTCAAGAAAGAAAATTATTTTCACATTAGCAACTCACAAATGGCCACCAATTTTCTACATGGAACACTGTTGGAGTCACAGGCACTGTTTTAAGACAGACCTGAAGGTATTGTTAAAATTGCCAGCCTTTGCCTACAGATCCTTCTGTGATGCACATGGATAAGAGGGCTGGGTGGAGAGTTGTCACAGTCATTCATCATCTTCCATCAATGTCATCAACATCTCATGCTGAGAACCCAACAGGAGTAAATCTGTCACTCAAGCCTTCTGACAACTTGACAGCAGGTTACTGTACTGATGTCCATATTATAGACAATATGGTAGACGTCTCACAGTGAAGAACATCTTGGCATAGATAATCCAATCAGACTACATATGTTCTGTATTTTGTGATTATTGTTTGCAGGTTATTGAGGCAAAAAATGTGCTGCAAGTGAGTCTGCCTCATCCTTCACTGACTATTTCTGATCCTAGCAATACAAATATATAGTAAGGTGGGCTCAGAACTCATAGAAAAGCTATTGAGTGACCAAAGATATTGAATAGTGATGCGCACAAGTGCTCGCTACTCGAGTTTGCCTAGGGTGCTTGGGTATGTGAGTATCGCCGGTGCTCAAGTGACATGTGTGAGTCCACACGGTCGCATGTTTTGTGGCTGGGAGACATGCAGGGATTGCCTGACAAACACGGGCAATCTTTTGTGGCTATCTAACAGCTGCGAAACATGCGGCCGTGGGGACTCGAACATGTCACTCGAGAACCCGCGATATTCGTTGCATACCCACGCACCCTAGGCAAACTCGAGTAACTGCGCTTGCGCTTATCACTAATGTTGAACATAAAGAAAAAGTAAATATTTCTGGGCTTCAAAATCATATTTCAGATTTCTCGTATTTCAAATTTGTCAAAATCAGGTTCTAAACATGCAAATTATGTTTTATGTCTGTGTTTGGGCTTTATTAAGAAAGAATTGCCTGATACACTTTCCTATTTCACAGAATGATCTGATGTTTTTTGGGCCAAAGATTCCTGTGGAACTGAATTATAAGTGCAGTTATTAACCTTTAATTAACAGGCCTTAACTCCTACTGTCTAAATTATTGTTGTGGCAATTGGCCATATAGGATATGAAGTTAACTTTAAAACAGAAACTGCACCCTTAAGGTACTGTCACACTTAGCGATGTACCAGCGATCCCGACCAGCGATATGACGCGGTCAGGATCGCTGGTACATTGCTAAGTGGTCGCTGGTGAGCTGCCACACAGGCAGATCTCACCAGCGACATCGCTGGGGACGGGGGTCGCTACTTACCTGTCACACCAGGCGATCCTGCATCCTCCCGCCCGGCTCCACTCGTCGCTCATCTCTCCACAGGAAGCGCCGCAGGAAGCTGACGACGAGAAACGGTCCTGGACGTTCTCGCGCGATCAGCGATAACCAGCGGGGGAGCAGGTCGTAGGTAAGTATCACACACAGCGATATCGCTAGCAATATCGCTATAACGTCACTAGTTATAGCGATATTGCTAGCGATATCGCTTAGTGTGATAGTACCTTTATGCTCTGTTTCATTCCCACTATCTGGGAGATATTAGGCTAGCTGATATGGTACCTCCGATTGATGTACATAGATAGGCATTGTCTTTGGGCAACTATTCTGAATCCCAGCATCAACGTTACTGTATAATTTCTATTGCATTTATATATGTGTATGTTCTGTTAATGAGGGTTTATGAGGGAGAGCGGAGCACCATATCGAATCTTTAGGGTGCCGACCTCTGCTGCAAGGCAGGATATCAGATATACAGGGACTGAGTATGGTCACACTGCCTGCGTCTGCTATACCTAAAAAATTACCGATAATGTAAATGTCCCCTATGTCCTTATAAGGATTCGTGTATTTAATATTAGTTTTGAGACCCTTTTAAATGCTATCAATAAAGATTAATTTTTAAAGGGTATTTTTTTTAGTTCTTTCAATGTTTTTTTGTTTAGTGGACCCCACATGTTCCATTTACCTACATTTTGTTTGTCACATTGAACCAGAATGGGGCACATTACACCAGGAAGGGGCACAGGATGAGGCGAATTATACCAGGAAGGGGACAAGGATTGAGCATATTATACCAAGAAGGAGGCTTGGTTTGGAGACATTATCCCAGGAAATAGTCCAGTATGGGGGACATTATTTCTGGAAACCTGATTATTACCTGATAGCATCCTCTCTCATCATGCATTTCATTGTAATACTGTAATAACATTTTCCTCACAACCCCTAATTCATTATGATGTTATCAGGGCATTATAAAGAATGTGTATGTTGTGGGGGGGACACAGGAGAGGGACTAAGATTATGTGCACATCTTCAGGATTTGCTGCAAAAAATTCTGCTGCAAATCCTGATGTGTTGGCAGGAAAAACGTTGCAAAAACATGTGGTTTTGATGTGTTTTTTTACGTGCGTATTTGTTTCGTATTTTCCCCCAAACGTTCTAAGAACTGACATCATGCAGATTTTAAACTGCTGCAAATCTGCAAGGAAAAAAATCTTATTTGCTCTGCTTGTACTGTAAAACTTTGCTTATTTTCCACACTAAAAGCACAGTGTGTGCACATAGAAATCAAATTAATTGGGGCAGAGTCACAGAGACTGATTAATTTATATTTATTGGGAGGCAGAGATTATAGTTAATGGGGGGCACAGCGCTGGCTAATCAGTTTGTATTTTGAATGGTGTGTAACTAACAGTATACAGTATTAATGGTGTGGTGCATGTTTGTAGTCAGAGTCGCAGTGCAGATAATTTTTTATTCATCAGACAAGTGTGCATATATAAAATATACAGTATGTGACCTTGTTATTTTTAAGGCTGGAATGATCATCATGATAAGATGACTTGTGACTGGGAAATGTCAACATGAAGGTCTGAAAAAAAGCAAAAGAAACAACAAAATACTACTCTAATCAGATGAAACATCAGTGGTAAGTAACTGGTTGTAATTATTTATTCTGTGTACTGTGTAAGAAAAAAAATCAGGAGCACACCAACACTTCACACAGATATAGGAATGTAGCCTTATTATGTATAGCACAGTCCCTTAGTATATAGTGCCATCCTTAATTGCATAGTTTCCTCTTTTATTATCCACCCACGGCTATTAACTAGCTAAATGCCGCTTTCAAATTTTTGCTTCCGGCAAGCGTGCTGGAAATCCCATCCATCGGTGACCCCTTCACGTGATCGTGGGTCACTGATGGGATGGCATGACAACCAGAGATCTCCAGCAGACATTTATGGTTGTCATTGCCGGATTGCTATGACCACCACTCAAAGCCTACCAATTCATGGAGGGGGTGATGCAAGCTCGCAACCCGCCTCAAGGGTACTCACGCTTTTGAGTCCTAACAATAAACTTAATAGCAAAGGCACAAAAAGAGGACTGAATATCATCCAAAAATTTAAGAAGTAATACAGCAGATAAAGGGCAGAAGTGCTTACCTGCCCACATCTCTGAACTAGTGCACTATCAGGATGCAGCAAACCCATGTAGCTAAGATGGCGGAAATACAGGTGCAAATTACTGATAAGACAACCACTCACAGCCTACCTTTTCATAGAGGGGGTGATTGCTTAATATATGATTGCACAAAAGAGGATTCTATAGGTCACTGTTCACATACAGGAAATGCACAGTATCTGGTCTACAGCCTATTAAAAATATGTCTTAAGAAACTTCCTAACAGCTATACCTAATAAGGCCCACTAGTATGCCCACATCTAGTGGCCCATTCCAGAAATACGCTTAAGGGGGTTTTACACATAGCGATATCGCTAGCAATATCGCTAAAACGTCACTGATTTTGTGATGTTATACCGATATCGCTATGTGTGATACTTACCTCCGACCAGCTCCCCCGCTGTCCATCGCTCATCTCGCGAGATCGGGCGGCTCCATTTCTCGTCGTCTGCTTCCTGCTGGGCTTCCTGCTGTGTGAGACGAGCGACGCTGGACGCGGGCAGGAGGACGTCAGGATCGCTGTGTGTGAAAGGTAAGTATCGTGCGCTGCGTCGCTGCTGCATCGCTGTGAAATCTTTCTGTGTGAAAGCTCACTAGCGATCATTTAGCGATGCACCAGCGATCCTGACTGGGTCGGATCGCTGGTCGGATCGCTGGTGCATCGCTAAATGTAAAAGGGCCTTTACCCATTCTATAAACTCTATACTACAAGTGCCCTCCTCTAATGTTCCCAAAGGAAGCACTATCTTACCCTAATCTATACAGAAACACAATACAAAAGAATAGCCATATTAAAGCGTATCTTACAGTATATACAATATGGTAACACATCATGTGACAATACCAAAAAGACGGTCAGTTATACACAGCCGTGTAGCAGTACCGAAGCATAATAGTGTATTTACATAAAGCACTTAGGGGAGGTGTCAATAAAGGCATGTTCTATCTCAATCCCCTACAGCAGCATCATGTTGTGGGGTTGTTTTGCTGCATGAGGGATTGGTGCACTTGAAAATAGATGAGATCTTGAGAAAAGATTATGTGGCAATTAGCGTTGAGCGATACCTTCCGATATTGGGAAATATCGGATCGGATTGGATCGGACCGATACCCAAAAAGTATTGGATATCGCCGATTCCGATACCGGAAACCAATGCAAGTCAATGGGACAGAAATATCGGAATTAAAATAAACCCTTTCTTTCCTTGTAGGTTAATTCTACATGAAGGAAAACAACTAAGAATAATGTAGATTGTAGAGTTGAGCGAAACGGGTCGAAAAAATTCAAAAGTCGCCGACTTTTGGCAAAGTCGGGTTTCATGAAACGAAACCCGACCCTAGGATGAGGTCGGCCACGAGGTCGGCGACTTACGCGCCAAAGTCGCGTTTCAAAAGTTTGTTTTGCACTCTTTTTCAGCCAATCAGGATCCACGGACACTGTGGGCAACGTGATGACATAGGCACGGGTCACCACCATCTTTCAGAAGGGCATGCAAGTGATTGGCTTGCTTTGGTGGGCGTCACAGGGGGTATAAAAGGGCGTGCACGCCGACCGCCATCTTACTTCTGCCGATCTTAGCATAGGGAGAGGTTGCTGCTGATTCTGTAGGGAGAGCGTTAGGCAGGGAAGAAGACAAAAAAACTGCTTCTGCTGCTAGCGATTTGGCCTGCACAACACACCAGTCACTGTGTGTGCAGTGCAAGGGGAGGCTATATAGTGGTGTATCAGTGGTGTTGGTTGTTGGGCTGCCTTCTAAGGCTTCCTGACAGGCTGGCATTGCTGTTTACCCACTGCTCCGCAAACTGCTTTTATAAAAGCAATCCAATCTCCCTTATCCTCTAGTCACTTTGGTCACAGCTGCGCCATCGAGCCTGTCACATAGCGCTCAGATATTCATTGGGCCTCAAACTGCTTAAGCAATCCCAATTTTTTTTTTTTGTCCTGCTGAGAAGAAAAAAAACTGCTTCTGCTGCTGATAGCAATTTGGCCTGCACAACACACCAGTCACTGTGTGTGCAGTGCAAGGGGAGGCTATATAGTGGTGTATCAGTGGTGTTGGTTGTTGGGCTGCCTTTTAAGGCTTCCTGACAGGCTGGCATTGCTGTTTACCCACTGCTCCACAAACTGCTTTTTTAAAAGCAATCCAATCTCCCGTATCCTCTAGTCACTTTGGTCACAGCTGTGCCATCGAGCCTGTCACATAGCGCTCAGATATTCATTGGGCCTCACACAATCCAAAAGTGTCCAGTGTCCAAAAGTGTGTGCAGACATTCAAAATCTCACTTATCCTCTAGTCACTTAGGTCACAGCTGTGCCATCGAGCCTGTCACATAGCGCTCAGATATTCATTGGGCCTCACACAATCCAAAAGTGTCCAGTGTCCAAAAGTGTGTGCAGACATTCAAAATCTCACTTATCCTCTAGTCACTTAGGTCACAGCTGTGCCATCGAGCCTGTCACATAGCGCTCAGATATTCATTGGGCCTCACACAATCCAAAAGTGTCCAGTGTCCAAAAGTGTGTGCAGACATTCAAAATCTCACTTATCCTCTAGTCACTTAGGTCACAGCTGTGCCATCGAGCCTGTCACATAGTGCTCAGATATTCATTGGGCCTCACACAATCCAAAAGTGTCCAGTGTCCAAAAGTGTGTGCAGAGATTCAAAATCTCACTTATCCTCTAGTCACTTAGGTCACAGCTGTGCCATCGAGCCTGTCACATAGCGCTCAGATATTCATTGGGACTCACACAATCCAAAAGTGTCCAGTGTCCAAAAGTGTGTGCAGACATTCAAAATCTCACTTATCCTCTAGTCACTTTGGTCACAGCTGTGCCATCGAGCCTGTCACATAGCGCTCAGATATCAGTGGGCCTCACACAATCCAAAAGTGTCCAGTGTCCAAAAGTGTGTGCAGACATTCAAAATCTCACTTATCCTCTAGTCACTTAGGTCACAGCTGTGCCATCGAGCCTGTCACATAGCGCTCAGATATTCATTGGGCCTCACACAATCCAAAAGTGTCCAGTGTCCAAAAGTGTGTGCAGAGATTCAAAATCTCACTTATCCTCTAGTCACTTAGGTCACAGCTGTGCCATCGAGCCTGTCACATAGCGCTCAGATATTCATTGGGCCTCACACAATTCAAAAGTGTCCAGTGTCCAAAAGTGTGTGCAGACATTAAAAATCTCACTTATCCTCTAGTCACTTAGGTCACAGCTGTGCCATCGAGCCTGTCACATAGCGCTCAGATATTCATTGGGCCTCACACAATCCAAAAGTGTCCAGTGTCCAAAAGTGTGTGCAGACATTCAAAATCTCACTTATCCTCTAGTCACTTAGGTCACAGCTGTGCCATCGAGCCTGTCACATAGCGCTCAGATATTCATTGGGCCTCACACAATCCAAAAGTGTCCAGTGTCCAAAAGTGTGTGCAGAGATTCAAAATCTCACTTATCCTCTAGTCACTTAGGTCACAGCTGTGCCATCGAGCCTGTCACATAGCGCTCAGATATTCATTGGGCCTCACACAATCCAAAAGTGTCCAGTGTCCAAAAGTGTGTGCAGACATTCAAAATCTCACTTATCCTCTAGTCACTTAGGTCACAGCTGTGCCATCGAGCCTGTCACATAGCGCTCAGATATTCATTGGGCCTCACACAATCCAAAAGTGTCCAGTGTCCAAAAGTGTGTGCAGAGATTCAAAATCTCACTTATCCTCTAGTCACTTAGGTCACAGCTGTGCCATCGAGCCTGTCACATAGCGCTCAGATATTCATTGGGCCTCACACAATCCAAAAGTGTCCAGTGTCCAAAAGTGTGTGCAGACATTCAAAATCTCACTTATCCTCTAGTCACTTAGGTCACAGCTGTGCCATCGAGCCTGTCACATAGCGCTCAGATATTCATTGGGCCTCACACAATCCAAAAGTGTCCAGTGTCCAAAAGTGTGTGCAGACATTCAAAATCTCACTTATCCTCTAGTCACTTAGGTCACAGCTGTGCCATCGAGCCTGTCACATAGCGCTCAGATATTCATTGGGCCTCACACAATCCAAAAGTGTCCAGTGTCCAAAAGTGTGTGCAGAGATTCAAAATCTCCATTATCCTCTAGTCACTTAGGTCACAGCTGTGCCATCGAGCCTGTCACATAGCGCTCAGATATTCATTGGGCCTCACACAATCCAAAAGTGTCCAGTGTCCAAAAGTGTGAGCAGACATTCAAAATCTCCCCTGTCCTATAGACACCTTGTACCTTGTTTTACATACTATATAGTTTGTTGGATTTTGTCTACATTTCTACCAAAAATGAGGAAGGCTGGTGGAAGAGGCCGTGGAGTTGGGCGGGGGTTGGCAGCTGGTAATGATGGTGTTGGTGGTGGATCTGATGGTAGTGGCAAGAGCAAAATAGGACCGAATGCAGGAGGTGTTGAGCCTGCGTCATCGTCTGGCTACATAAGGCCTCGAACGCTTAGTTTTCTAGGAGTTGGCAAACCGCTTTTAAAGCCAGAGCATCAGGAAAAAGTTTTGTCTTACATTGCTTACTCAGCCTCCAGCTCTATCGCCTCCTCTTCTTCAGTTGTAAAAAGTAAAAGCACTGAGTCGTCATTGGAGGCTCATGTTCATGAACCACACCTTTCCTTGTGTCCTTCACTGCAACCAAGATTGAAGGATGACGCAGGCCATACTACTGATTACTCCATGGAGCTGTTTTCACATACCATGCCTGGATTATCAAGTGAAATGGTGAATTACCCAGGCCAAGATGAATCTGACATGGAGTGCACTGATGCACAGCCGCTGATGGATGATTCTGCTGGTACATTCACTCAGAGCACTACATTGTCCTTGCAGTGTACAGAGCCAGATTCTGACCCTGATGAGACTCAGGTGCCCCTTCCCGCACACTATACCACCATACACGGTGACACAGAGGAAGGTGCACATGACATAGAAGAGGAGGTGATGGATGACCCAGTTGTTGACCCAGATTGGCATCCATTGGGGGAAGAGGGTGCTGCTTCCAATAGCTCAGATGAGGAGCATCCACAGCAGACATCGACATCGCAACAGCTGTTATCTGGCAGGCCCGTAGCACTCCAAAGACAGGTTCCAAACATCAAAAGAGTTGCTGGACAGCTTGTCCAGAGGGTCAAAAGATCACAGCGTGCTAGGCCGCAAAATGTCTGCCAAAGTAGGAAGAGTGCAGTGTGGCACTTTTTTGAACAAAATCCTCATGATCAGGCCAAGGTTATCTGTAAGAAGTGCGCAAAGACCTTTAGCCGAGGGAAAAATCTGAAAAATTTGAATACCAGTTGCATGCTTAGACATTTAACCAGCATGCACTTGCAAGCGTGGACACAACACCAAACCTCAAGTGCCACATGTGCAACTGATCACAACGAAGGTAGTCAGCAACGCTACATTGTTTCCCCCACTGTAAGCCCACCGGTTAGCACAGCAGCAAATGTTGAGGTGTCGTTGCAAGGCCACAGCAGTCAGGGAATCCCACTGTTATATCAACGAAAGACTGCTTCTAGGCCATCAGAAAGAACACCAACTCCATCACCATCATCAACCCTCTCTCAGTCCGCCCTGTCCACCGCTACTTCCACCATATGCAGCTCTCAAGTCCAGCTCACCCTCCCAGACACTATGAGTAGGTCAAGAAAGTACTCAGTCTCTCATCCGCGTACACTGGGTTTGAACGCCCACATTGCCAAACTAATCTCGTTTGAGATGATGCCCTTTTGGTTGGTGGAAAGCACAGCTTTCCGCGAACTCATGGCCTATGCAGTACCACGCTATGACCTACTCAGTCGCCACTTCTTCTCTCGCAAAGCCATCCCAGACCTCCACCATCATGTGAAAGACCGCATTGTCCATGCACTCAAGCAGTCAGTGAGCGGAAAGGTGCACCTCACAACTGATGCATGGTCCAGTCGGCATGGCCAGGGCCGTTACGTGTCCATCACTGCGCACTGGGTTAATGTGGTGGATGCAGGGTCCACAGGGGACAGCGGTGGTGGGACAGTGCTGCCTAGCCCACGGTATAGGAAACAGTTGGCTGTAGGCGTTCCACCCTCCTCCTCCTCCTCCTCCAGAAGCGAAAGCTCGTCCACGAGCACTCCATCTGCAGCTGCCACTGTTGCACACGATGTGTCCCCCTATCGAGCAGCTAGTGGAAAGCGTCAGCAGGCTGTGTTGCAGATGATGTGTTTGGGCGACAGACATACCGCCGAGGTGCTGGCCGAGTACTTGAAGCGACAAACTGAGTCATGGCTGGGCAGTGTACATCTTGAGGCAGGCAGTGTAGTTAGTGATAACGGCCGTAATTTTGTGGCAGCCATAGCCCTTTCAAAACTCAGCCACATACCTTGCTTGGCTCACACCTTGAACCTGGTGGTGCAGTGCTTCCTCAAAAATTATCCGGAGTTAACAGCCCTGCTCCAGAAGGTGCGAAGACTGTGCGCGCACATCCGCCGGTCGCCTGTACACTCCGTTCGTATGCAGAAGCTGCAGCGATTGCTCCACCTTCCCAACCACCGCCTCATTATCGACATTGCAACAAGGTGGAACTCCACCCTGCACATGGTGGAGCGGCTGTGCGAGCAGAGGCAGGCCATAATGCATTTGTGGGAGGATACACGGCCAGGCACTTTGAGAGCAGACATGGAGTTGACAGGTGTGCAGTGGTCGAAGCTGAAAGACCTTTGTAAAGTCCTTCAGTTTTTTGAGGAATGCACACGGCTGGTAAGCGCAGACGACGCCATCCTAAGCATGAGCATCCCACTTATGCGTCTGCTCATGCAAACTTTGACGCACCTTAAGGAGCAGGCGTCTGCAGCCAATGTTGATGATGAGGAAGAGGAGGAGGGAATCCTTGATGACATTCAGCCATTGTCTGCTCAGGGACCTCTCCTGGACGAGGTGGAGGAAGAAGAGGAGGAGAAGGATGATGATGGGGATGATTACTTAGGGGAGGAGGATGCATCTCGTGGGGCAAGTGAAAATGTTGGCTTGGCAAGGTCTGGTACAGGGTTTGTGCGTGACTGGAGGGATGTGGATTTGCCAGAAAGTGCTCCTCCACCCAGCACTCGCAGTGCATCATTGACACCGGGAACATTGGCCCACATGTCAGATTATGCCTTGCGGATCCTAAAAAGGGACCCCCGCATTGCCAAAATGATGAACGATGATGACTACTGGTTGGCCAGCATCCTGGATCCACGCTGTAAAGGCAAATTACAAAACATCATGCCACAGGAGAACCTTGACCTAATATTGGCTAATAAACAAGCAACTCTGGTAAATTGGTTGCTTGAGGCATTCCCAGTACACAGCAGCGGTGATGGTTCTCACACGAGCCGTACGGGCCGGGGGCAGCTTGGCAGAGGTGTTCGTGGTGCACACAGCAGAAGTGGCGTTGGAGACAGGGGTTTCATGACAATGTTGTGGACTGATTTTTCAAATACCGCTCACACAACTGGTAATACTGCATCGATGGAAAGTGACAGGAGACAGCAGTTGTCAACTATGGTTACAAACTACTTTTCCTCCCATATCGATGTTCTCCCACACAGGTCATTCCCCTTTGACTATTGAGCAGCTAAACTGGACACCTGGCCTGAATTGGCCCAATATGCCTTACAGGAGCTCGCTTGCCCAGCTGCAAGTGTGCTATCGGAAAGAGTCTTCAGTGCAGCTGGATCAATCCTGACAGAAAAAAGGACCCGTCTGTCAACCCAAAATGTGGATGATCTAACCTTCATTAAAATGAACCACGCATGGGTTTCCAAGGATTTTGTCCCACCTTCCCCTGATGACACATAGGGTGACAGAAAAATGGCTTGCTTTGGTCCACCTCTTCCTGGTACTTCACCTATTTCGCCTTTTGCATCAGCTGAATGTCCAACATCAACATATGCCACTTTCTAAAAGTCCCTAACTGTGCTGCCTCCCCCCCCATGGCCGGGGTCACCACCTAGCGCACGACACCGTGCGAGTGCCGTTGCCCTGGACAGGTGGGTAGGCCGACTCTTGGGCACGGGCACTGGCACAGGGTCCCTCATAGTGCAATCAAGTGTCTCTGACGGTGGTGGTGCACACCTGCCGTCAGACACACCGCTGTACTATGAGGGGCCCAGTGCCAGTACCGACGCCCACGAGTGGGCCCCCCTTGCTTGGGCAGGGCCCCAGCATTTGCAATCTTTACCTCTCCCTGCTCCTCCGCTGTGTAATCTGGGCCGTCAAATCCATACTGTGCCTGACACCGTCTGAGCCTGCCTCCTGATGTATAGACATATATTTTGAATGTGTACGCTATCCATACATGTTATCCGGGGATACGGTACCCTTTCTAACCTTTGTGCAATCACGTGCAATCCATACTGGGCCTAACACCGTCTGAGCCTGCCTCATGCTGTATAGACATATATTTTGAATGTGTACGCTATCCATACATGTTATCCGGGGATACGGTACCCTTTCTAACCTTTGTGCAATCACGTGCAATCCATACTGGGCCTAACACCGTCTGAGCCTGCCTCCTGAGACATATATTTTGAATGTGTACGCTATCCATACATGTTATCTGGGGATACGGTACCCTTTCTAACCTTTGTGCAATCACGTGCAATCCATACTGGGCCTAACACCGTCTGAGCCTGCCTCATGCTGTATAGACATATATTTTGAATGTGTACGCTATCCATACATGTTATCCGGTGATACGGTACCCTTTCTAACCTTTGTGCAATCATGTGCAATCCATACTGGGCCTAACACCGTCTGAGCCTGCCTCATGCTGTATAGACATATATTTTGAATGTGTACGCTATCCATACATGTTATCCGGTGATACGGTATCCTTTCTAACCTTTGTGCAATCACGTGCAATCCATACTGGGCCTAACACCGTCTGAGCCTGCCTCATGCTGTATAGACATATATTTTGAATGTGTACGCTATCCATACATGTTATCCGGTGATACGGTACCCTTTCTAACCTTTGTGCAATCACGTACAATCCATACTGGGCCTAACACCGTCTGAGCTTGCCTCATGCTGTATAGACATATATTTTGAATGTGTACGCTATCCATACATGTTATCCGGTGATACGGTACCCTTTCTAACCTTTGTGCAATCATGTGCAATCCATACTGGGCCTAACACCGTCAGAGCCTGCCTCATGCTGTATAGACATATATTTTGAATGTGTACGCTATCCATACATGTTATCCGGTGATACGGTACCCTTTCTAACCTTTGTGCAATCACGTGCAATCCATACTGGGCCTAACACCGTCTGAGCCTGCCTCCTGAGACATATATTTTGAATGTGTACGCTATCCATACATGTTATCCAGGGATACGGTACACTTTCTAACCTTTGTGCAATCACGTGCAATCCATACTGGGCCTAACACCGTCTGAGCCTGCCTCATGCTGTATAGACATATATTTTGAATGTGTACGCTATCTATACATGTTATCCGGGGATACGGTACCCTTTCTAACCTTTGTGCAATCACGTGCAATCCATACTGGGCCTAACACCGTCTGAGCCTGCCTCATGCTGTATAGACATATATTTTGAATGTGTACGCTATCCATACATGTTATCCGGTGGTACGGTATCCTTTCTAACCTTTGTGCAATCACGTGCAATCCATACTGGGCCTAACACCGTCTGAGCCTGCCTCATGCTGTATAGACATATATTTTGAATGTGTACGCTATCCATACATGTTATCCGGTGATACGGTACCCTTTCTAACCTTTGTGCAATCACGTGCAATCCATACTGGGCCTAACACCGTCTGAGCCTGCCTCCTGAGACATATATTTTGAATGTGTACGCTATCCATACATGTTATCCAGGGATACGGTACCCTTTCTAACCTTTGTGCAATCACGTGCAATCCATACTGGACCTAACACCGTCTGAGCCTGCCTCATGCTGTATAGACATATATTTTGAATGTGTACGCTATCCATACATGTTATCCGGGGATACGGTACCCTTTCTAACCTTTGTGCAATCACGTGCAATCCATACTGGGCCTTACACCGTCTGAGCCTGCCTCATGCTGTATAGACATATATTTTGAATGTGTACGCTATCCATACATGTTATCCGGTGATACGGTACCCTTTCTAACCTTTGTGCAATCACGTGCAATCCATACTGGGCCTAACACCGTCTGAGCCTGCCTCATGCTGTATAGACATATATTTTGAATGTGTACGCTATCCATACATGTTATCCGGTGATACGGTACCCTTTCTAACCTTTGTGCAATCACGTGCAATCCATACTGGGCCTAACACCGTCTGAGCCTGCCTCCTGAGACATATATTTTGAATGTGTACGCTATCCATACATGTTATCTGGGGATACGGTACCCTTTCTAACCTTTGTGCAATCACGTGCAATCCATACTGGGCCTAACACCGTCTGAGCCTGCCTCCTGAGACATATATTTTGAATGTGTACGCTATCCATACATGTTATCTGGGGATACGGTACCCTTTCTCACCTTTGTGCAATCACGTGTAATCCATACTGGGCGTGAGAACGGCTGGCGAGCTGTTAAGCAAGCTACAGCACCTGTCAAGACAAGTACAGGGATTCCCTAGCGAGGAGACTTATTTGATTGTTTTCAATGTTGGGACAGCAATTTTTGGGGAGCACTATACTCTGGAGAATGATAGATGGGGCCCACCATACACTGGAACATTCCAAAGTTGGACATCAGACACTGGAGCAGCATTTACAGGGCCCATTATACACTAGAGCATTAGAAATGGGGCCCATTATGTTTGGAGCATTATTTGGGCCCATAAGACAGTGGAGCTTCATCCATGGGGACCAACATATACTGTAGCATTATGTGGAGCTCATCATATACTGTTTCAAACATTATATGGGACCAATGATTCTATATGGAGAAATAGATGGGCCTCGTCATGAGATGTAAAAAGTGAGGTATTTTTCATTGGACTATACCGCTATTTCTCTGCCGTATCGGAGCATGATGAGTTGTGATATGTGTTAAAGGGGCGCTCTTTCGCCCAGGGCACATGAAAACCTGGAGCCAGCCCCCCCCCCCCACAGTTTGTAGCCAAATAACCCCCATTTTTCAGTGCGTAACTTGTATTATGAAGTTAATTAAGGTTGACAAGCTTAAGAAAGAAGAATTGATGCTTTTGGCATTCAAATGGGCACTGTAGGTGTGTTTCCTGTCCTCCTCTCACTGCCGACTTTTATTCCCCATTGACTTACATTGGGTTTCGTGTTTCGGGATGACCCCGACTTTTCCCTATAATCGGACGATCTTGCTCGACCCGACTTTTGGAAAAGTCGTGTTTCACGAAACGAAACGCGACCCTAAAAAACCAAAAGTCGCTCAACTCTAGTAGATTGTATTGGGGGAGGTGGAGGAGACATTAAAGGCATAGAGGTTTAGCCCAATCAAATGGAATAGCAGGAATTAATTTTTTTTTAAGACGTTCGGAGTTACAAAGATATTGACTATGTTAAAGGGGTTGTGTAGCAATAGAGGGAGACGTTCAGAAAAATCACATGTTGGCGGAGTGTTGGAACGGAGTGCTTCATCTAGCTTGGAGGTTGACTGAGCCCCTGACCCGGAGGACACGGCATGGATGTGGGCACCTATATGCACAACAGACTGTGAGTAAAGCTTTGGAACTACATGTACTGGTGTCCTCCAGTTATTCCTGCACCAACACACTCAGCACTGCTACATCTCTGTGCCTGGTACTGCACCATCTAGGTCTCTTCACTACCTCTCCATCTACACTGCCCTGGGACTACAGCCCTACCTGTGGAGGGCCACAACATCATTGCTGCACCACACCATCTATCCCAGAGGATCTGTCTGCAGCGTCGGCTTAACATCTTCATTGCCGAACACCACAGGTGGCGTCACGAATCATTCACTAATAAACTTTAATCATCATCCACACGTTCAACATTTCCCTTTTACAATGGACGCCCAGGGCCACGGACCAGGTCACAGCTACCGTGACATCTCCCATTGAAACCAACGGGCCCGGTACCCCACCAGCCCTGGCGGGCGATCCAACTTGGCGGAAATACATAACAGAACAGGTTGTCCGGGCTTTTCACATAATCTCAGTGCATATCTAGGCTGCAGAATGCTGACAATAAGTAATTTACCTTCTGTGGCTAGTCTTCACGGTTTCCAAGATATCATCTCTTGCTTCTAAGATAAACGTCCGGGGGGGTGTTCTGGCATTGAAATGAGAACTTGTCGCTTCCTCCTCCCTCACTAGTTTCACTTTCCATAGATCACTGTTCAGCATGTGTCTGGGGGAGGAGCAGCTGGGTGGTCTGCTCGCAGCCAATCACAGCCATGCCATTAGTTAACATGCCTACATGCCTAATAGGATGTGCCCACACTTCTTAGGATTCCTCATTGGCTGAATCAAATCAAACTGGCTCATAGCATTATGGGAACTTCCGATTCTGGTATTCGATATGCAAAAAGTATCGGAACTCAGTATCGGAATTCAGATACCGCGAATATCGGCCGATACCCGATATTTGCAGTATCGGAATGCTCAACACTAGTGGCAATACATTAATACATTATGTGGCGGAAATGGGTCTTCCAAATGGACAATGACCCGAAGCATACTGCCAAAATGGTAACAAAATGGCTTAAAGATAGCAAAGCCACTGAAGAAAGGCTTTTTTCTAGCTTTGCATGACTTGAGCACTGCCTCTAGGAGCCTGTTATGAACTGTTCTTGCCGTCCACTTCACCCCAGCTGCCATTTGCCATTCCTTTTGTAGGTCACTTGATGTCATCCTGCGGTTGCTGAGTGATATACGAATAAGATGATGGTCATCCCGGTCAGTGGAGAGCCGTTTTCTCCCACTGCCGGTCTGTAGCTTTGCTGTCCCCAATGTCTGCTGCTTGACCTTGTTTTGACCTGGCAAAAAATAAGAGAACACTGCACAGTTATATAAAAATCAGCTTCTCTACATGTCTGACAGCAAATCCATTCCAGTGTCAGTTGAATTCCAACCAGAGTACACTTCATTCTACTTAATGTGCTTCTGATTAGGTGATCACCTGAACCAAATCTTATTTAATGAAGGAAAGTATAAAAAACCCTGCTATGGTGTTCACAATCCTCTTGCAATAGGACAAGCTGGATGGCAAAAGAAGTGCTAGTAATATCCCAAAAGTAATCAGAATGAAAAAATAACTTTTAACCATGCCAAAGAAGTTGAAAAGAAAAGTCTTGAGTGTGGAAAAGGAGGGCTCAATTTTGGCTTTACTAGCAGAGTGATACAGTGTGCGTCATGTTGCCTCCATCCTTAAAATTTCTAAGACGGTGGTCCATTACAACAAGGTCAAGTAGCAGTTCTCAAGTCATGTAAAGCTGGAAAAAAGCCTTTCATCAATGAAAAGCAAAGGAGAGCCAGACTGAAGTTTACCAAAGACCATAAGGATTGGATCATAGAGGACTGGAGTAAGGTAATATTCTCTGATGTGTCTAATTTTCAGCTTTACCCAACACCTGGTCATCTAATGGTTAGACGGAGACCTAGAGAGGCGTACAAGTCACAGTATCTAGCACCCACTGTGAAATTTGGTGGAGGATTGGTGATGATCTGGAGATGCTTCAGCAAGGCTGGAATTGGGTAGGTTAATCTTTGCGAAGGACATATAAATCAAGCCGCATACAAGGTTATCCTGGAGAAACAGTTGATTCCTTCTGCTCAAGCAATGTTCCCCAACTCTGAGGACTGTTTTTTCCAGCAGGACAATGCGCCATTCCACACAACTATGTCAATCAATGTGTGGATGAAGGACCACCACATCAAATCCCTTTCATGGCCAGCCCAATCTCCAGACCTGAACCCCATTGAAAACATCTGGAATGTAATCAAGAGGAAGATGGATAGTCACAAGCCATCAAGCAAAGAAGAACTGCTTAAATGTTTGTACCAGGAGTGGCAGTGTTCCAGGTCACCCAAAAGCAGTGTGAAAGACTGGTGGAAAGCATGCAAGACACTTCAAAGCTGTGATTAAAAATCATGGTTATTCCACAAAATATTGATCTCTGAACTCTTCCTGAGTTAAAACATTAGTATTGTTGTTTCTAAATGATTATGAGCTTGTTTTCTTAGCATTATTTGAGGTCTGCAATCACTGCATTTTTTTGTTATTTTTAGCATTTCTCATTTTCTGAAAATAAATACAAAATTTAGTGCTTGAAAATTCATGACATGATATGTTGTCAGTAGTTTATAGAATATAAGAGCAGTTTACATTTTTTTGTAATTTTTGTAATTTGTGCAATAGCTGTATATATGAGACTGGGACTGGGTTGCGGGTAGCTATGAGAGATCGGCGGGTCTGGCTACCCATATACATCACTTTTGGGTGTGGCTACAGCCTATTTAATGGAGGCTGTTGTCACATGCTCTGTGTTTCCTGATGGAGAAGGCCTCCTGTGTGTTTGACTCCAGACTGAGCCTGAGTACTGGACACTACCCCAGCCTGTGTGCCCACAGGCCTGGTGGAGCAGAGCCCTGCTATGGGAATTTTATGTTTCGTTTGCCTGATCTAAAGGCTGTTTATTTTTTGCTTGTGCATCTAAGATTAATGAAGGAATAAACCCACATGAACTTTTAAAGCTTGTTTAGTGAGCTTTCCACGTATGTGCTGTGACTGTGACACAGCCGCAACACATGCAGCTGCAGCGCTGATCAGCCAGCGCGATCCAGGAAGCTGGGTTCCCTCTGCAGCTTATTCGGTAAGCACTATAGCTTGCTGAATAAGTGGGAACCTGAACAAATTCACTCAACTCTACACAGGAAGCAGTTTCATTAAAATATCCAGGCAGGTTTATTAGAACTGCATAAACTGCACAGCATAAGGAAACAAAAAGACAGCCTTCTCCATCACAGAATGAGAAAAAAAACAGAAAAGTAAACAGTCCATTTAGTTTTACATGTTTGCCCGCTCAGGTCAGAGTCCTTCAGCAAATGAACTGGAGGCATCCATACCTTCAGTCATAGACACTGAATAAGACACTTGATCTCCATTTTATTTTCCATACCACGCCCCAGGGGTGGATATGTGAGCATTCATTTACACCCATCTCTTTTGACTGCTAGTAAAACCCAGCCTTGGCGCTATTAACTCTCTCAGCACTATACATGCTGGCGCATGCTTTTGCGGGCTTACATCACCGAAGTGCTCAACCTTGATGAAACATATCTACCCTCAAGGACCTGTCCGGGTGCCATATTACAATGTATGTATGCATATCTGCAGCTTGGTTTCAATAAAACAAGGGACCAAACACACATTTCTTGCACAGGGGCCCCAAGCTGTCAGTGTCCGCCCCTGGCTAATACGCCATGGTTAAAAAGGTTCTGACAGTCTACATGATTCAGTGAAAAAAAGCAGATGCAACTAGGATGAACACATTTAAAAAAATCTATCTGAAACTTTCACATGATAATGAATGAAGCCTTATCACTAGTGTTGAGCATTCCGATACTGCAATATCGAGTATCGGCCGATATTCGCGGTATCGGAATTGCGATACTGAGTTCTGATACTTTTAGTATATCGAATACCGGAATCGGAAGTTCCCATAATGCAATGAGCCAGTTTGATTTTATTCAGCCAATGAGGATCCTAAGAAGTGTGGGCACATCCTGTTAGAGCATTTTAGGCATGTAACTGCTGGCATGGCTGTGATTGGCTGCTGAAATGATGTCATGATGCACTATAAATGTCGCCGCCACCATTTTGGGTCCACTCTGCTGTGAATTCAGTTAGGGATAGGACGCTGCTGTTCTGAGGGACAGTGTGACCTAGCGATTTGCTATATTGTGCTTTACCCAGGCTGCTTTATCAACCGCTGTAGCTTTCTTTTGCCTTGCAGCGCTGTTCACGGCTGTCTGCGAGGTCTCTGTGTGTGAGTGCAGCTCACGCTGTAGTGTGTTCTGCAGACAGCCACCTTTGGTTGTAGTCCACTCAGCGTGCGTCACTGCTTCATACATTGTCCTTTTTTGCATTAGTGCTGCTCATTTTTCCAGATTTCTCCTATTAGTGTGGTTCCATCCGTATCCAGCTAGAATATTTGCAAACACTATATAGGATTAGATAGAGGAGCCTTTCTGCTGGCTTGTGCCCTGCAGCCCCAGCCAGATTAGTATTAGCCTATTTTTTGGAGCCTCATCTATTGCATTGTAGGTTACCTTCCTGCATTGTAATAGCTACAAAAAGTTTGTGATACTATCGGTTTTACATCTTTGGGCACATCCAGTGTCTTTTTGTGGAAAAAAAAAAGTTAATAAAGTTCACCAAACACTCCACATTACAGTTGTGTAGGCCACATTAGCTCATATTAAAGTGTAGTCCACACTTTATAAAATTAGTGTTTCTTATACCTGTTAGCAGCTGTTCAGGAATAAGCACACTAAGCCCTTAGTACTTTTCTGCCTATCTTTATCAGTCTACCAAGATGAAGAAGGCAGGGAGTAAGGCACGTGGTCGTGGGCGTGGAGTTTCTACAGGGAGAGGACATGGGGATTCTGTGCCTGCTGCGGGCACCAGTGACTCAGCATCCCCCAGTTTTCCCAGGGAACAGTCCTTTATACGCAGCTTTGTAGGAGCTCGCCGTACCCCACTGCTGCGGGACGAACAAATTGAAGCCGTTGTCTTGTCGGATGAATGGCAGCTAACGCATCGACTTCAATTAGTTCCAGATCCTCTCAGGTCCAGAACACTGAAGAGCACCCATGTGTCTCTTCACCACCTGCCAAATTGCCCAGGCAGTCAGAGAGCCCTGGACAGGAGCCATCTCTACTTCTGTTCTCTGAATCTGTTGGATTGGAAAGAGCGAGCCAGCCAAGCAGCATTCGAGAATTTGAAGAAGAGGTAGATTGCAGTGATGCGCAACAGCTTTGTCTCTGTGAATCTGAAGAGGCGGGTGGGCCACTGCCTATGGTCAGCACACCTCAGTACGCATCTGATGATGAGACTCAGGTGCCACTTTCTGGTGCTTACTGTGCTGTCGAGACTGCCCAGGAGAAGCAGTCATTTGAAGAGGGTAGTGTAGATGATGATGTCCTTGACCCATCATGGCATGAGGTACAGGAAGGTGGTGGGAGCAGCTCTGAGGAAGCGATACCCCGAACGGCCAAAAAATGAGGGAGAGCGAGGGGCAGACTCGGTTGCCTGTAGCCTCCACTTCGGCACCCATTAGGAGCATGCCTCTTCCAAAACCCAAAACGGGCGCTCCCAAGACTTGCAGTGCCTGGTCCTTTTTTGACACAGTTGCAGATGACATTTGCTTTGTCAAATGCAAGCTGTGTAATCAGAAAGTGAAAAGAGGGAAAAGTATCAGCAACCTCAATACCACGAATATGTGGAAACATGTGCGGACCAAGCATGTGGTGGAGTTGCAAAGACACACTGAAGACCTAGGCCAACCTACAGCGCCACCTACCACCTCTTCAGCTCGTGTTGGGGCCTCTTCCTCCAGCTCACACACAGCTGGTTCGGCTTCCTCACAGGATCGCCATGGAAGAACCTCTGGCACTGTTGTACAGAGACACAGTGTCATTCCACCCACAACACCACGTTCCCTGTCATCCTCATACTCCCAGGCCAGTCTACAGCCATCAGTAGCACAGGCATGGGAGAAAAGGCACCCATACTCGGCAAACCACCCCCGAGCACAGGCTTTAAATGCTGGCATTGCAAAACTACTGTTCCTTGAAATGCTCTCATTCAGGCTGGTGGAGACTGACACCTTCCGTAACTTCATGGCATTGGCAGTCGCACAATACAACGTGCCCAGCCGCTTTTATTTCAGCAGGCAAGCCGTCCCTGCCCTGCAAAAGCATGTGGAGGGAAAAATTAAACATGCGCTACTAAACGCTGTCAGTAGCAAGGTCGACCCGACCACTGATGCGTGGACCAGTAACCATGGACAGGGACCATATCTTTCCCTCACTGCCCATTGGGTAAATGTTGTGGAGTCGGGTACAGATCTTGAGAGTGGCGCTGTACGTGTTCTGCCAACTCCAAGGATTGCAGGAATCCAGTCTGTACACATTGACTCCTCCTCATACTCCAGTTCCTCTGAATCAGCACTGCAGGAGCCGTCACAGTCTACCTCCACATGGACCCGTGAACGCTTACCTGTTACAACCGATATGAGCACAGCCGTGGCCAAACGTCAACAGGCCGTATTGAAATTAATTTCTTTGGGGAATCGAAGCCACACAGCGCAGGAGCTCTGGAATGCCATCAAGCAAGAGAGCGACGTGTGGTTTGTGCCAGCGAATCTCCAACCAGGCATGGTAGTGTGTGACAATGGCCGAAATCTGGTGGCAGCTCTGGGCCTAGGCAACCTCACTCACATCCCATGTCTGGCACATGTGCTCAACTTGGTCATGCAGAGTTTTTTGAGGGGCTATCCAGATCTTGATGCACTGCTGCACAAGGTCCTCATAGAGTGCGCTCACTTGCGGCGTTCCAGCATGGCAAGATCGCGCATTGCAGCTCTGCAGCGCCGATTACGCCTTCCGGAACATCGCATCATATGTGACCTACCCACCAGGTGGAATTCAACGTTACATATGTTGGAGAGGTTGTGTGAGCAGCAGGCAGCAGTAATGGAGTACCAGCTGCATCAGGCGCAAACAAGTCGCACTGCGCGCCGTTCACACTTCACCACCACTGAGTGGGCCTCTATGAAGGACATCTGCCACGTTTTGCGTGCCTTCGATGATTCCACGCGGATGGCGAGTGCAGATGATGCACTAGTCAGCATGACTATCCCCCTTTTCTGCCTGCTTGAAAAAACACTGCAAGCACTAAGGGAGAAGGTTGTGGAAGAGGTGGAGGATGAGGAGTCACAAATGCCATCTGCTTCTGGACAGTCTGCACAACGTGGTTCCTCACAAAGGCCTAGGCAGGGGACCCTGTGTGAGGAGGATGAAGAGGAGTCAATGGAGGAGGAAGACATCTCTCCAGAGGAGGGAGGTACACAATGCTCTAGTAGTCAGTATGTAGAGTGAGGGTGGGGTGATGCAGAGCAGGCAGAGATGACGCCTCAAGCAGGGGACAGCGTTTCTTGGCCAGTTGACAGTCTGCAGCACATGGTTGATTTCATGCTGCAGTGCCTGAGAAACGACCGCCGCATCGCCCACATTCTCAACATGGCTGATTATTGGGTGTACACCCTCCTAGATCCTCGCTACCGGGACAACTTACAAAGCCTCATAACACCGTTGAACTGGGAGCATAAAATGCGGGCGTACCAAGACACACTGGTGCATTCCATCATGTTCTCCATTCCACCCAAGAGCAGTGCTGCTAGTGCTTTACAAAGCAGCTCAGTGCGTCGAGGCAGTGGAGAAAACTCTGCACAAAGAGGGAGCAGAAGCAGCGCCTCAGCACAAGGCAAGACCAGTATGGCCCAAATGTGGCAAAGTTTTGTGTCCCCACCACAAATGTCTACACCATCACAGATGGCTCCAGTCAGCAGGAGGCAACGTTTCCGTCAGATGGTGACAGACTACATGTCTTGCCCTCTCAGTGTTCTCCCTCACGGCTCTTCCCCCTTCAAGTTTTGGGTCTCTAAGCTGGATACATGGCCAGAGCTTAGCCAGTATGCATTGGAGGTGCTGGCTTGCCCTGCTGCTAGTGTATTACCAGAACGCATCTTTAGTGCCGCAGGTGGTGTACTATCAGACCGTCGCATGCGACTATCCTCCGATAACGTTGACCGGCTTACTTTTCTGAAAATGAACAAGGCCTGGATCTCGCAGGAATTTGCCAGTCCTCTTCCAGATTAAATAATTGGTTGGCAACAGTATCCAGGTCTCCTGTTGTGTTCATGTTTCTACCACCTGAACTGTAATCCCTGGGCTCCAACACCGCCAGTTGCTGCTCATAAGTGCCATCTGCACAGTCAACACATGCTCCAGTGTTATTGGGGTTCAGTAACGTCAGCTGATCCCCTGCTGTGTGTCCGGCAATTTCTCCTGCTCTGTCCACATTCACACTGCTACAGATATTAAACTTGCTCCAATTAGGTCTCTGCCTCCACTCTGTTTCTATTATTTACCCTGGGCTCCAACAACGCCAGTTGCTGCTCAGAAGTGCCATCTGCACAGTCAACACATGCTCCAGTGCTATTGGTGTTCCGTAATGTCAGCTGATCCCCTGCTGTGTGTCCGGCAATTTCTCCTGCTCTGTCCACATTCACACTACTACAGATATTACACTTGCTCCAATTAGGCCTCTGGCTACACTCTGTTTCTACTGAAATCCCTGGGCTCCAACACCGCCAGTTGCTGCTCAGAAGTGTCTTTGGCACGGGTACTCCCTCCTGCCCAGCCTGGTTCCAGCACGCCAGCTGTTTCCGGGTAGTGTCAACGTCACTTTGCCTCCAAAACGTTGTCCTGTCGTGTTGCAGTCGGGTTAGCCGACTTATGGTGCCTGCAGTTTAGGTGCTTCCTATGTGGGCTGCGGGATCTGGCAATGAAGGCTGGTTCCGTAGTGCCAATAGGACAAGCTCCCCCTGTAGGACTGTGTGTTTCGGTAACTCCGGCCGGCTCGCGGCCTTGCAACTTTTTTTTTCATGTGTACCTTCTGCTGCCTATCTGAGTTCCAGTACCGTTAGCTGGTTCTTTGGAAGTCAATCTTGAATATGTCCCCCTGGGTTCCAGTAACGTCAGCTGGTTCCAGGCAGAGCCTTTGGCTTAGGTGCCTCCTTCTCGGTATCCGAGTTCCACCAACGTCTGCTGGTCCTTGGTAGTGCTTTCTGGCACAGGTACCTCCTGCTTAGTAACCGGGTTCCAGTACCATCAGCTGGTCCTCGGTAGTTCCATTGGCTCTTGTACCTTCGGCTACCCATCCAGGTTCCAGTAACGTCAGCTGGTTCTCAGAAGTTCCTCAGCCTTCTTGTACCTTCTGCTACATTTCCAAGTTCAAGCTTTTTGAAATTGTTTTTGGTAATCACTCTGGATCTCCCTGATGTCGACCCTAAAGACGACGACCCTGAAGACCACCCCGTAGAAGACGACGACCCCGAAAACGACAACGCTGGAGACGACAACCCTGAAGACCACCCCAAAGAAGACCAAGAAGATGACCCTGAAGAGGATGATGAAGGAGAAAGTGTTGGAGAAGTAAAAAAGAAGGTGAAGAAAATGGAAGTAGTGAAACATAAATATCTGACAAAATATAAAAAAGCTTAAGATAGTCAATATCTTTGTAACTCCAAACGTCTTAAAAAAAAATGTATTCCTGCTATTCCATTTGATTGGGCTAAACCTCTATGCCTTTAATGTCTCCTCCACCTCCCCCAATACATTCTACATTATTGTTAGTTGTTTTCCTTCATGTAGAATTAACCTACAAAGAAAGTAAGGGTTTATTTTCATTCTGATATTTGTGTCCCATTGACTTGCATTGGTTTCTGGTATCGGAATCGGCGATATCCGATATTTTTGGGGTATCGGTCCGATCCAATCCGATCCGATATTTCCCGATATCGGAAGGTATCACTCAACACTACTTATCACCTTTCCAACATCAGGCGTAATAGTATGCCAATGTCAGAATCCCTGTTTGGTGCGGGCTCCAAGCAAAGAGCCCGCACCTTTCCAGGCACATGTCAGCTGATCTATAAAGCTGGCATGTGCCCGGAACAGCCGTGGGTGGAATCGCGATCCATCCACTACTGTTAACCCATTAAATGCCACTGTCAATCTATGACAGTGGTATTTAACTCGCGTTTTTGGCAAGCGCACTGGAAATCCTGCCCATCAGTGAATGTGATCACCGGTCACCGATGGGTTGGCATGAGAACCAGAGATTTCCAGCAGACCTGTATAGTCGTCATAGCCAGATTGCTATGAGTGCCCCCCCCGATGGTCGGCGCTCATAGCAAGTGAGCTTTTTTGCTACATACAGGCGATCTGATCATCACCTGTATGTAGAAGACCCAATCAGACAACTGCAGCTTCTACTCTCCCATGGAGACTATTGAAGCATGCAAAAAGTAAAAGAAAATGTTTTTAAATATAAAAAATATAAAAGTTCTAATCCCCATTCAAAATAAAAAATTAATAAACAATTTCCCGATCGCTAAACGGTGTAGCGAGAAAAATAGTCAAAACGCCAAAATTACGTCTTTTTGGTCGCGCAACATTGTATTAAAGTGTTATAACGGGTGATCAAAAGATCGTATCCACACCAGAATGGTGTCGTTGCAAACAACAGCTCAGCATGCAAAAAATAAGCTCTCACCCAACATCATATCACGAAAAATGGAGATGCTACGGGTATCTGAAAATGGCGCAATTTTTATTTATTTTTTAACAAATTTTGAAATTTTTTTCATCACTTAGATAGAAAAGAACCTAGATATGTTTGAACTCGTAATGACCTGGAGAATTATAGTGGCAGGAAAATTTTAGCATTTAGTGAACCTAGTAAAAAAGCAAAACAATAAACAAGTGTGGGATTGCACTTTTTTTTGCAATTTCACCGCACTTGGAATTTTTTTCCTGTTTTCGAGTACACAACATGGTAAAACCAATGCAACTTGTTTTGCAAAAAGCAATCTCTCACATGGCCATTTTGATTAAAAACTAAAAAAGTTATGGCTCTGGGAAGAAGGGGAGCAAAAAATAAAAAAGCAAAAACAAAAATACCTCTTTAGTACCTTAAAGTAACTGAGTAATTCAAGATTTGAAAAGTTGAGATGATGGTGAGATTTTATTTCAATGGGCACCACAATGCGCGTGCAGCTGCAGAATACATTAGGATATAATTTTTGTTGTCTCCTATCATATGTATTTGCACAGCCTCTTCTGCATGTGACCAAGAACAAAGGGGGCAGCTGAAAGAAGCTGTTCCGTTCTTTCATTTTTCCGCATTAACCCTAATATATGAGGCTCCAAGTGTCCATGTGCAATATCACATTCTCTATTCATAAGGGCTTATTTGCACGTCGTCTGAATTTTTCATCAGTAGTTCATCAGTATTTGTATGCCAAAACCAGGAATGTCTCCAAACACAGAGCAGGTGTCAATTTTTCAATTTTACTTTTTCTCTGTAAGGCCATGTTCACACGTTCAGTATTTGGTCAGTATTTTACATCAGTAATTGTAAGACAAAATCAGGAGCAGGACAGTAAAAGTATAATAGAAACACATGCACAAGAACAACTGCCACATTTTTCAGCCACTCCTTGTTTTGGAATACTAATAATTAGAGTTGAGCGAAACGGGTCGAAAAATTTCAAAAGTCACCGACTTTTGGCAAAGTCAGGTTTCATGAAACGAAACCCGACCCTAGGATGAGGTCGGCCACGAGGTCGGCGACTTACGCTCCAAAGTCGCGTTTCAAAAGTTTGTTTTGCGCTCTTTTTCAGCCAATCAGGATCCACGGACACTGTGGGCAACATGATGACATAGGCACGGGTCACCACCATCTTTCAGAAGGGCATGCAAGTGATTGGCTTGCTTTGGTGGGTGTCACAGGGGGTATAAAAGGGCGTGCACGCCGACCGCCATCTTACTTCTGCCGATCTTAGCATAGGGAGAGGTTGCTGCTGATTCTGTAGGGAGAGTGTTAGGCAGGGAAGAAGAAAAAAAAACTGCTTCTGCTGCTAGCGATTGTGCCTGTACAACACACCAGTCACTGTGTGTGCAGTGCAAGGGGAGGCTATATTGTGGTGTATCAGTGGTGTTGGTTGTTGGGCTGCCTTCTAAGGCTTCCTGACAGCTGCATTGCTGTTTACCCACTGCTCTGCAAACTGCTTTTTTAAAAGAAATCCCAATTTTTTTTTTTTTGTCTTGCTGAGGTACTGAGCTGCAAACTGCTTTTTTAAAAGCAATCCCAATTTTTTTTTTTGTCCTGCTGAGGTACTTGAGCGTGCATGTTTTCACACCATACAGCGGTGTACGCTCCTCACACAGTACCGTGTAACGGCTGTTATCACAGCCACAGTGAAGCTATCTGTGTCACTCTGTGAGAATAAGTCGAGGACATGTTCCGTTCTTACAGACGTGCACTCTAGGGAGATTCCTACTCTGCCCAATTCTACATACACCTTGTAGTTTGTGATACACTAGCCAATTTCTGCCTGTGACATAGCGCTGTGATATTCAGTGGGCCTCACACAATCCAAAAGTGTCCAGTGTCCACAAGTGTCTGCAGAAATTCAAAATCTCCCTTATCCTCTAGTCACTTTGGTCACAGCTGTGCCATCGAGCCTGTGACATAGCGCTCAGATATTCAGTGGGCCTCACACAATCCAAAAGTGTCCAGTGTCTGCAGAAATTCAAAATCTCACTTATCATCTAGTCACTTTGGTCACAGCTGTGCCATCGAGCCTGTGACATAGCGCTCAGATATTCAGTGGGACTCACAATATCCAAAAGTGTCCAGTGTCCACAAGTGTCTGCAGAAATTCAAAATCTCACTTATCCTCTAGTCACTTTGGTCACAGCTGTGCCATCGAGCCTGTGACATAGCGCTCAGATATTCAGTGGGCCTCACACAATCCAAAAGTGTCCAGTGTCCACTAGTGTGAGCAGAAATTCAAAATCTCACTTATCCTCTAGTCACTTTGGTCACAGCTGTGCCATCGAGCCTGTGACATAGCGCTCAGATATTCAGTGGGCCTCACACAATCCAAAAGTGTCCAGTGTCCACAAGTGTCTGCAGAAATTCAAAATCTCACTTATCCTCTAGTCACTTTGGTCACAGCTGTGCCATCGAGCCTGTGACATAGCGCTCAGATATTCAGTGGACCTCACACAATCCAAAAGTGTCCAGTGTCCACTAGTGTGAGCAGAAATTCAAAATCTCACTTATCCTCTAGTCACTTTGGTCACAGCTGTGCCATCGAGCCTGTGACATAGCGCTCAGATATTCAGTGGGCTTCACACAATCCAAAAGTGTCCAGTGTCCACAAGTGTCTGCAGAAATTCAAAATCTCACTTATCCTCTAGTCACTTTGGTCAAAGCTGTGCCATCGAGCCTGTGACATAGCGCTCAGATATTCAGTGGGCCTCACACAATCCAAAAGTGTCCAGTGTCCACAAGTGTCTGCAGAAATTCAAAATCTCACTTATCCTCTAGTCACTTTGGTCACAGCTGTGCCATTGAGCCTGTGACATAGCGCTCAGATATTCAGTGGGCCTCACACAATCCAAAAGTGTCCAGTGTCCACAAGTGTCTGCAGAAATTCAAAATCTCACTTATCCTCTAGTCACTTTGGTCACAGCTGTGCCATCGAGCCTGTGACATAGCGCTCAGATATTCAGTGGGCCTCACACAATCCAAAAGTGTCCAGTGTCCACTAGTGTGAGCAGAAATTCAAAATCTCACTTATCCTCTAGTAACTTTGGTCACAGCTGTGCCATCGAGCCTGTGACATAGTGCTCAGATATTCAGTGGGCCTCACACAATCCAAAAGTGTCCAGTGTCCAAAAGTGTCTGCAGAAATTCAAAATCTCACTTATCCTCTAGTCACTTTGGTCACAGCTGTGCCATCGAGCCTGTGACATAGTGCTCAGATATTCAGTGGGCCACACACAATCCAAAAGTGTCCAGTGTCCACAAGTGTCTGCAGAAATTCAAAATCTCACTTATCCTCTAGTCACTTTGGTCACAGCTGTGCCATCGAGCCTGGGACATAGCACTCAGATATTCAGTGGACCTCACACAATTCAAAAGTGTCCAGTGTCCACAAGTGTCTGCAGAAATTCAAAATCTCACTTATCCTCTAGTCACTTTGGCCACAGCTGTGCCATCGAGCCTGTGACATAGCGCTCAGATATTCAGTGGGCCTCACACAATCCAAAAGTGTCCAGTGTCCACTAGTGTGAGCAGAAATTCAAAATCTCCCCTGTCCTATAGACACCTTGTACCTTGTTTTACATTACTATATAGTTTGTTGGATTTTGTCTACATTTCTACCAAAAATGAGGAAGGCTGGTGGAAGAGGCCGTGGAATTGGGCAGGGGTTGGCATCTGGTAATGATGGTGTTGGTGGTGGATCTGATGGTAGTGGCAAGAGCAAAATAGGACCGAATGCAGGAGGTGTTGAGCCTGCGTCATCGTCTGGCTCCATAAGGCTTCGAAGGCTTAGTTTTCTAGGAGTTGGCAAACCGCTTTTAAAGCCAGAGCATCAGGAAAAAGTTTTGTCTTACATTGCTGACTCAGCCTCCAGCTCTATCGCCTCCTCTTCTTCAGTTGTAAAAAGTAAAAGCACTGAGTCGTCATTGGAGGCTCATGTTCATGAACCACACCTTTCCTTGTGTCCTTCACCCCAACCAAGATTGAAGGATGACGCAGGCCATACTACTGATTACTCCATGGAGCTGTTTTCACATACCATGCCTGGATTATCAAGTCAAATGGTGAATTACCCAGGCCAAGATGAATCTGACATGGAGTGCACTGATGCACAGCCGCTGATGGATGATTCTGCTGGTACATTCACTCAGAGCACTACATTGTCCTCGCAGTGTACAGAGCCAGATTCTGACCCTGATGAGACTCAGGTGCCCCTTCCCGCACACTATACCACCATACACGGTGACACAGAGGAAGGTGCACATGACATTGAAGAGGAGGTGATGGATGACCCAGTTGTTGACCCAGATTGGCATCCATTGGGGGAAGAGGGTGCTGCTTCCAATAGCTCAGATGAGGAGCATCCACAGCAGACATCGACATCGCAACAGCTGTTATCTGGCAGGCCCGGAGCACTCCAAAGACAGGTTCCAAAAATCAAAAGAGTTGCTGGACAGCTTGTCCAGAGGGTCAAAAGATCAAAGCGTGCTAGGCCGCAAAATGTCTGCCAAAGTAGGAAGAGTGCAGTGTGGCACTTTTTTGAACAAAATCCTCATGATCAGGCCAAGGTTATCTGTAAGAAGTGCGCAAAGACCTTTAGCCGAGGGAAAAATCTGAAAAATTTGAATACCAGTTGCATGCTTAGACATTTAAACACCATGCACTTGCAAGCGTGGACACAACACCAAACCTCAAGTGCCACATGTGCAACTGATCACAAAGAAGGTAGTCAGCAACGCTACATTGTTTCCCCCACTGTAAGCCCACCGGTTAGCACAGCAGCAAATGTTGAGGTGTCGTTGCAAGGCCACAGCAGTCAGGGAATCCCACTGTTATATCAACGAAAGACTGATTCTAGGACATCAGAAAGAACACCAACTCCATCACCATCATCAACCCTCTCTCAGTCCGCCCTGTCCACCGCTACTTCCACCATATGCAGCTCTCAAGTCCAGCTCACCCTCCCAGACACTATGAGTAGGTCAAGAAAGTACTCAGTCTCTCATCCGCGTACACTGGGTTTGAACGCCCACATTGCCAAACTAATCTCGTTTGAGATGATGCCCTTTCGGTTGGTGGAAAGCGCAGCTTTCCGCGAACTCATGGCCTATGCAGTACCACGCTATGACCTACCCAGTCGCCACTTCTTCTCTCGCAAAGCCATCCCAGCCCTCCACCATCATGTGAAAGACCGCATTGTCCATGCACTCAAGCAGTCAGTGAGCGGAAAGGTGCACCTCACAACTGATGCATGGTCCAGTCGGCATGGCCAGGGCCGTTACATGTCCATCACTGCACACTGGGTTAATGTGGTGGGTGCAGGGTCCACAGGGGACAGCGGTGGTGGGACAGTGCTGCCTAGCCCAAGGTATAGGAAACAGTTGGCTGTAGGCGTTCGACCCTCCTCCTCCTCCTCCTCCTCCTCCTCCAGAAGCGAAAGCTCGTCCACAGAGCGCAGTCGTACGAGCACTCCATCTGCAGCTGCCACTGTTGCACACGAGGTGTCCCCCTATCGAGCAGCTAGTGGAAAGCGTCAGCAGGCTGTGTTGCAGATGATGTGTTTGGGCGACAGACACACCGCCGAGGTGCTGGCCGAGTACTTGAAGCGACAAACTGAGTCATGGCTGGGCAGTGTACATCTTGAGGCAGGCAAGGTAGTTAGTGATAACGGCCGTAATTTTGTGGCAGCCATAGCCCTTTCAAAACTCAGCCACATACCTTGCTTGGCTCACACCTTGAACCTGGTGGTGCAGTGCTTCCTCAAAAATTATCCGGAGTTAACAGCCCTGCTCCAGAAGGTGCGAAGACTGTGCGCGCACATCCGCCGGTCGCCTGTACACTCCGTTCGTATGCAGAAGCTGCAGCGATTGCTCCACCTTCCCAACCACCACCTCATTATCGACATTGCAACAAGGTGGAACTCCACCCTGCACATGGTGGAGCGGGTGTGCGAGCAGAGGCAGGCCATAATGCATTTGTGGGAGGATACACGGCCAGGCACTTTGAGAGCAGACATGGAGTTGACAGGTGTGCAGTGGTCGAAGCTGAAAGACCTCTGTAAAGTCCTTCAGTGTTTTGAGGAATGCACACGGCTGGTAAGCGCAGACGACGCCATCCTAAGCATGAGCATCCCACTTATGCGTCTGCTCATGCAAACTTTGACGCACCTTAAGGAGCAGGCGTCTGCAGCCAATGTTGATGATGAGGAAGAGGAGGAGGGAATCCTTGATGACATTCAGCCATTGTCTGCTCAGGGACCTCTCCTGGACGAGGTGGAGGAAGAAGAGGAGGAGGAGGAGGAGGATGATGGGGATGATTACTTAGGGGAGGAGGATGCATCTCGTGGGGCAAGTGAAAATGTTGGCGTGGCAAGGTCTGGTACAGGGTTTGTGCGTGACTGGAGGGATGTGGATTTGCCAGAAAGTGCTCCTCCACCCAGCACTCGCAGTGCATCATTGACACCGGGAACATTGGCCCACATGTCAGATTATGCCTTGCAGATCCTAAAAAGGGACCCCCGCATTGCCAAAATGATGAACGATGACAACTACTGGTTGGCCAGCATCCTGGATCCACGCTATAAAGGCAAATTACAAAACATCATGCCACAGGAGAACCTTGACCTAATATTGGCTAATAAACAAGAAACTCTGGTAAATCGGTTGCTTGAGGCATTCCCAGCACACAGCAGCGGTGATGGTTCTCATACGAGCCGTACGGGCCGGGGTCAGCTTGGCAGAGGTGTTGGTGGTGCACACAGCAGAAGTGGAGTTGGAGACAGGGGTTTCATGACAATGTTGTGGACTGATTTTTCAAGTACCGCTCACACAACTGGTAATACTGCATCGATAGAAAGTGACAGGAGACAGCAGTTGTCAACTATGGTTACAAACTACTTTTCCTCCCATATCGATGTTCTCCCACACAGGTCATTCCCCTTTGACTATTGGGCCGCTAAACTGGACACCTGGCCTGAATTGGCACAATATGCCTTACAGGAGCTCGCTTGCCCAGCTGCAAGTGTGCTATCGGAAAGAGTCTTCAGTGCAGCTGGATCAATCCTGACAGAAAAAAGGACCCGTCTGTCAACCCAAAATGTGGATGATCTAACCTTCATTAAAATGAACCACGCATGGGTTTCCAAGGATTTTGTCCCACCTTCCCCTGATGACACATAGGATGACAGAAAAATGGCTTGCTTTGGTCCACCTCTTCCTGGGACTTGACCTATTTCACCTTTTGCATCAGCTGAATGTCCAACATCAACATATGCCACTTTCTAAAACTCCCTAACTGTGCTGCCTCCCCCCCCATGGCCGGGGTCACCACCTAGCGCACGACACCGTGCGAGTGCCATTGCCCTGGACAGGTGGGTAGGCCAACTCTTGGGCACCGGCACTGGCACAGGGTCCCTCATAGTGCAATCAAGTGTCTCTGACGGTGTTGGTGCACACCCGCCGTCAGACACACCGCCGTACTATGAGGGGCCCAGTGCCAGTACCGTCGCCCACGAGTGGGCCCCCCTTGCTTGGGCAGGGCCCCAGCATTTGCAATCTTTACCTCTCCCTGCTCCTCCGCTGTGTAGTCTGGGCCGTCAAATCTATACTGTGCCTGACACCGTTTGAGCCTGCCTCCTGATGTATAGACATATATTTTGAATGTGTACGCTATCCATACATGTTATCTGGGGATACGGTACCCTTTCTCACCTTTGTGCAATCACGTGCAATCCATACTGGGCCTAACACCATCTGAGCCTGCCTCCTGATGTATAGACATATATTTTGAATGTGTACGCTATCCATACATGTTATCTGGGGATACGGTACCCTTTCTAACCTTTGTGCAATCACGTGCAATCCATACTGGGCCTAACACCGTCTGAGCCTGCCTCCTGATGTATAGACATATATTTTGAATGTGTATGCTATCCATACATGTTATCTGGGGATATGGTACCCTTTCTAACCTTTGTGCAATCACGTGCAATCCATACTGGGCCTAACACTGTCTGAGCCTGCCTCCTGATGTATAGACATATATTTTGAATGTGTACGCTATCCATACATGTTATCTGGGGATACGGTACCCTTTCTAACCTTTGTGCAATCACGTGCAATCCATACTGGGCCTAACACCGTCTGAGCCTGCCTCCTGATGTATAGACATATATTTTGAATGTGTACGCTATCCATACATGTTATCTGGGGATACGGTACCCTTTCTCACCTTTGTGCAATCACGTGTAATCCATACTGGGCGTGAGAACGGCTGGCGAGCTGTTAAGCAAGCTACAGCACCTGTGGTTTGCATACGTAAGTTTTTCATTTTTTCAGGAATGACGGTTAGGCCTAATTCCGGAACTGCGGTTGACCTGCACTTACTGGGAAATCATTGTTCGCGGGTAATAATTGTAATCAGTGATCCCCATCACTAACGTTGTTCAGCGGGTTATCTGCACCTGTAAGCGGCAAACGCTGGCCTTTTCAGTGTAGCGCACATGCAGCCACGGACATGTAAGGGCATGACACACCAGTTATTGGCCAATCTCATGTGCCAGAGCCTCACGTGTCCCTCTAGTAAGCCGGACTCGGACCGCGGGGCATGACGGAGTCTCGTTCGTTAACGAAATTAAGCTTGCAATGTGTGCATCTGTTCTGTAGCTGGCATGGTTGAGGTTTCCCAGGTGGAGTCGAATTTAACCGTAGGCTCCACTCCTGGTGGTGCCCTTCTGGACATTCCTTTAAGGTTCAGCTTTGCAACCATACTGCCCACGTAAAACAAACACTTTGCCTTCATGAACGCTGTTTGGAGGGTCATGACTCGTGGGAATAACGCCGCCCAATCAATTAACCTGCTAGAGAGATCGTTCGTTGATCCCAAGCATGACATCACACTCCCTAGGAAGAAGGTAATGCCACTGTGGCGACCCTACTCCTGGGGGCGACACAAGTGCACTGATGCCCAGCCACTGCTCGATGAATCTGCTGGTACATTGACCCAGACCACTACATTCCCCTCGCACGCTACACGGCCTGAATCTGACCCTGATGAAACTCAGGTTACCCTTCCCATATACAGTTCCATCTTACACGGTGACAAAGAGGAAGCTGCAGATGAAAGTGCAGGTTCGGCCCACCCGCCATCAGACACACCACCGTACTATCAGGGGCCCTGTGCCAGTGCCGTCGCCAACGAGTGGGCCCCCCCTGCTTGCTCAGGATCACAGCACTTGCAAAGTTGAAATACTGTGCAGTGAGATGGAAGATGGGGGCGACGAGGAGTCCAGACAAGTACAGGGATTCCCTAGCGAGGAGACTTATTTGATTGTTTTCAATGTTGGGACAGCAATTTTTGGGGAGCACTATACTCTGAAGAATGATAGATGGGGCCCACCATACACTGGAACATTCCAAAGGTGGACATCAGACACTGGAGCAGCATTTACAGGGCCCATTATACACTAGAGCATTAGAAATGGGGCCCATTATGTTTGGAGCATTATTTGGGCCCATAAGACAGTGGAGCTTCATCCATGGGGACCAACATATACTGTAGCATTATGTGGAGCTCATCATATACTGTTTCAAACATTATATGGGACCAATGATTCTGTATGGAGAAATAGATGGGCCTCGTCATGAGATGTAAAAAGTGAAGTATTTTTCATTGTACTATACCGCTATTTCTCTGCCGTATCGGAGCATGATGAGCTGTGGTATGTGTTAAAGGGGCGCTCTTTCGCCCAGGGCACATGAAAACCTGGAGCCAGCCCTCCCCCCCACAACTGTAGCCAAATAACCCCCATTTTCCAGTGCGTAACTTGTATTATGAAGTTAATTAAGGTTGACAAGCTTAAGTAAGAAGAATTGATGCTTTTGGCATTCAAATGGGCACTGTTGGTGTGTTTCCTGTCCTCCTCTCACTGCCGACTTTTATTCCCCATTGACTTACATTGGGTTTCGTGTTTCGGTACGACCCCGACTTTTCCCTATAATCGGACGATCTTGCTCGACCCGACTTTTGGAAAAGTCGGGTTTCACGAAACGAAACGCGACCCTAAAAAACCAAAAGTCGCTCAACTCTACTAATAATGATGCAAAATACTGACCAAATACTGACATACTGTATGAATAAGCAATTTAAACCCTTCACGAACTATGACATATATGTACGTCATATGTGTATTCCCCTTTGATGCGGGCTCTGTCATTGAGCTAGCATCTTTTCAGGTACATGACAGCTAATTTGCACAAATTTGTATAAATCTGTGTTATTGCTCTTACAGGCATCAATGTGTCCGGTATAGTAGGTGTTGGTGACACGTACCGGAGACACTTACTAATTTAGTCCCATTCAAGTGAACGGGTCTGCGCACGTCAGTGTGGCAGTGTGACAAGTCTATTTTTTAACAGCAGCATGGGCCGCAAAACGTCCCGCACCCATGCACACTGATGACACACGGATGACCTCTGTATATCATCGGCATAACACATACCGGTACCTGGGAATCAGCGGTACTGTTCACGCTGTTCCTTTGGCGCCAAGTGCTGAAGACATCTCAAATCACTGTCCTTTGCTCGCTCTGCAATCAGCGTCAGCAAGGGACACTGTTGAGAGTTGGATTCAACTGTTGACAGCAAGAGCAGGCAGCAGCTGATGGGGGTGCTATAAATAAATAATTGTTATAAAATAATGTGGGGTTCCACTGTATTTTGATAACCAGCCAGGCAAAATTGACAGCTGGGGGCTGCAACCCTCAGCTGTCAGCTTCAGCAAGGCTGATTATCAAGAATAGAGGGGTCCTCATGCAGTATTTTTTAATTGTTTAAATAAATAATTTAATAAAACAGCGTGGGTTCCCCCTATTTTTGACAACCAGCCTTGCAAAAGCTCATAGCTGGGGGTTGGTATTCTCATGCTGGTATATCTCAATATTGTCCCCTGTTCGCGCTGATTACAGTGCGAGCAGGAGACAGTGATGTGAGCAGTCTTTAGCACCCAGTGCCGGGAAACAGCACGAACAACACCGCTGATTCCCAGGCAATGGTATGTGTGATATTGATGTAGGGTGGTGGTGCTGTTATGGACATTAAGGAACACGCTGCCACTTTAAGAGACAGCACCCCCTTGTCTGGTGTGATGGAATGTTCTGTGTTATGAATGGGTCACCGAGGAGAAAAAAACAAAACAAGCTAAGTCACAGAAAACCAGAGAGGTTGGTAACTATGCAGATTGCAGATGCCTGATCCTAACCACACAACTAGCAGCAGCCGTGGAGCGTACCTACGATGGTCTTAGACGCTTCATCACTGCTGGATGACTAAATAAGCCTGAAGCAAGAAAAGGGGAAAACTAACTGCCCCAGAGCAGACCCCAAAGGAAAGACAGCCCCCACACATGAATTGACGGTGAAACAAGATGAAAGCACAAACACAGGCAGGAAAATAGGCTGAGCAAATGATGGGGCCCAAACTAACTAGAAAGGATAGGAAAGGAAAGACACTGTCTGCAATCTGCAAAAAACCCTCCAAAAAAAAAAAAGTCCAACACTTCTGATAGCAAAATTAACCCTGAAGTCACTAGACTTCTCCCACTATATCAGCACTCTGAAATATTCTGAGACAGAGCAAAAAGAGGCCAATCTAATAAGGGACTAAAAGCAAATTGGCAAATACAGATAAATAAGAGTGGAAATTTAGCGCAGCCCCAGCCGGGGCTGGCTGACCACACAAAAAACTGAATAGACCAACAAAATCAAGTGTGAACATTAGCAGAAAAACTTAGCTTTAGATGACTGGAACAGAGCTGAAAACCAAGACCTGACAAGCCAGAAGGAATCACCAGCACCAGAATAGGGCGTCGGCTGTCTTAAATCCAGTCTGAGATTCCTGAGGTCCAATCGTCATCCTCATTATCAGGTGGCAGATCTCTACTGATTAAATCAGCCTTACTACCTCCTGTTACCACCAGAGGGAGCCTGGAAGGAGAACTCACAACTGGTGGACCAGAAAATGAACTCACAACAGTTCTGCTCCCCTGCAATAGCCTTTTTTTATAGACTACCCTGTGCTGAGGGGAGGGGTTGAGCCTGGAGAGCGTGTGAGCTGCTTGTAGCTGTGAAAGAGGTCCCACATCCTGGGATGAATTGGACTCGTGAAATTGGACAGACTCTTCAGGTGTAGCAAGGGTGGCTGTCCTGTGCTAGTTTAAGAAGCCACAAAGATACCGAGAAAGGGACTTACAGTTTCCAGGAGCACCTCTTCATTGATGTGGCTCATGGCTGCCACATGTATGCCACATGTACACATGGACACTCTGGTACTGTTTTTTTGAGTAGCGGAAATATCAGGATGGGTGAAAAAGCCCTTAGTGAGCACTTCTCCTTTGGTGGGATAATGCCTCCACCTGATGGGTGTAGCGCATCAAGATGTTAATTAAACAGTGATTATTGCACAGGTGTGCCTTAGGCTGGATATGGACACAATAACAGGCAAATTACAGTTTCTCCTAAATTCTTGATGGAGTGCTGCTTTCATTTATTTTTAGTTATCTGGAGGTTTGGTACCATATTTTTCCAACTATAAGACACACTTTTTCCCTCCAAAAATGTGAAGGAAAATGGGGGATGCATCTTATAGTCCGGATGTACCGGCTCTGGCTGTGGTGGGGAGGTGGTGGGAGCGGGTCATCGGAGGCTGGAGCCGGCAGCTGCGGCTAACTCCTGTTCCTGCTGCTAAAGAGAAATGAATATTCACTGCATTCCATGCCCATGGGCATGGAGGGCAATGAATATTCATTTCTCTTTAATAATAGTATCTTGGTATGATTGGCCCCCAACCCCGTTCCTGGTATGCATGTCCCCATCCTTATAATTGTCCTCCACTCCCATCCCCATCCTGATATGCATGGCCCCAACAGAAAACATTAAAATAAATAAACCATTACACTTACCTACCTGGCGCACCCTCGCAGCATCCTGCTTCGGTGCCAGCAGCTTCTTTATGCTTCTAAGCAGTGCATGGCAGGGACATCATGCGCTGTTCACAAGCAGAGCACAGCTGCCAGAATACTTGCCGGGACTGTGCGTGCAGAAAGCAGTGAGGATTCATTGCTCTTCTGTAGCATGCAGTGTCAGCCACTGGCTTCCTGCTGTTACCAGCGGTCACATGGGTCGATACTTAAGAGAAATGAATATTAATTTTCAATGTGATTGCACGGATCGTGTGTCCGTGGGCAAAACATGCTGACATGTCCGTTATTTAAAAACAGTACGTGCCGCAAAATGTTTCGCACATGTGCACATTGTGAGAGTGTGACACGTACAGGCACCTGAGAATCAGCGGTACTGTTAGCGCTGTTCCCCGGTGCAAGGTGCTGAAGACAGCTCTCATCATTCTTCCCTGCACGTGCTGCGATCAGTGCTACGGTAACAGGGGAGAATTTTGAGAGTTGTATTCAACTTATAACAGCAAGAGTAGGAGATGGCTAATGGGAGCATTCATCAGCCACCGCCTATGCTATAAATAAATAAATATTTTTTTTAAAAATGACATGAGGTCACTTCATATAAATTTCTCATGGTGAACTCACTGAGCTGAACTGCGGTGAACTCGCTGACTTTTTTGTCATGGTGCTGAAGTCACTCCAGATCAGCCCAGCTGGGAACACCACCTCAGTGACCCGTGGTAACCTCAATAACATCACCGCTGGTCACTGATTTTGCACTCGCAGCAGCTCATTTCTGAGTGGTTCTCAGCCTGGATGGTCGCTTCTTGGCACCCTCCAGGATAAAAACTATTTATCCCCGAGCATGGATTACGGCATGGGACAGAACGACAGACAGGTGAGGGATATGGTCGTTTATTTTTGTTTTATTACAGTAGACTATGGCTTCCATGGAATGGGCGTTAGATGAGTATAACTGTGTATAGTATTTTTACATTTGTTATTTTTAAAGTGTGTTTTGTTTTTATCAAATAAAACACTATATACTTGCTGTGTGTTTATTTACAAAATAACTATAGGATTAGTAATGGATAGGAGTCTTATGGACGCCTCTCCATTACTAAGTTGTGGGCTTGATGTCTCCACACAATACATAGGTGACATCAAGCTCAGGTATATGAACCCCTCTCGCCACTGCCACAGGGCAAGTGGGAAGAGCTGGGCGTTGTGACAGAATTTGCGCAGCTAATAAAAACTCCTTTCCTTGGTGGCTGCTGGCTATTTTTAGGCTGGGGGACAATATCAATGGTCCCTTACCAGCCTGAGAATACCAGCCCCCAGATGTCAGCTTTAGCTTGGGTGGTTGTCAAAAATGGAGGGGACCCCACACTGTTTTTTTCTATTATTTATTTAAATAATTACAAATTATGGCATGGGGACCCCTCTATTTTTGATAACCAGCCTTGCTTTCTTTGACTGATCGGTTATCAAAATACAGGGGAACCTCATTTCATTTTTAATTTATTTATTTATTTATAGCCCAGGTGGCGGCTGCTCAATACTCTCATAAGCTGCAGCCTGCTCTCGCTGTTATCAATTGAATACAACTCTCAGCATTGTCGCTTGCTAGCGCTGAAGGCATTAAGCATATATACACACGGACTCGGATATCTCCAGTACTGGCTTTTCCAGTACTGGAAATATTAGGTATGTGAAAAAGCCCTTATGAAGCATTTTTCCTGCAAACACTTCAATATTTGCAGCAGATTTTTCTGTTACAGATACTTAATGTGTGCACATACTCTTTATTGTCTAAATTAAAATACGTTCAGCACATATCAAATCTTCAGCTTCTGCATGCAACTAACATTTTGCACAGCAGATGGCAGAATGTTTGCCTAGCTGCCTGCATACAATGTACAGTAAGAAAATTATAGGGTTACAAAAAATAAAGCAGTTTAAATTATTTTCCATTAAATCAGGATTCATTTTATCCATTTAAAAATGGTTGTGTCAAAGATGACACTACTCTGTAAAAATAAACATCATTCTAATGTAATCATTAGAAGTTACTTAATGTGTAAAATTTACTTTTTGGTACCTGTATATACTGAAAGAAATTCAATTTTCCTCTAACTATTTTTTATTTTAAAATAATCATTGCTTGGAGCATGCACAGGACTTTGTTATCGGTGTTTTACACACACCAAGATGTATATATCTGTGCACACAGCTATATATGCAAGCAAACGTACAAATATTAATAAACACAATAATAGACGTAATAAATCTTAATGAAAGTAGCAAAAATAACACAATTACGCAAGTCTCTTTCAAATAGCTGTAGAAGTCTTATGGAACCCAAATTCTACCCTATTGCAAAGGCGGATCTATATTTTTCTGCACCCGGGTCAAAAATTAATTTTAGCGATCCCCTCCTACAGTGGGGCAAAAAAGTATTTAGTCAGTCAGCAATAGTGCAAGTTCCACCACTTAAAAAGATGAGAGGCGTCTGTAATTTACATCATAGGTAGACCTCAACTATGGGAGACAAACTGAGAAAAAAAAATCCAGAAAATCACATTGTCTGTTTTTTTTTCATTTTATTTGCATATTATGGTGGAAAATAAGTATTTGGTCAGAAACAAGCAATCAAGATTTCTGGCTCTCACAGACCTGTAACTTCTTCTTTAAGAGTCTCCTCTTTCCTCCACTCATTACCTGTAGTAATGGCACCTGTTTAAACTTGTTATCAGTATAAAAAGACACCTGTGCACACCCTCAAACAGTCTGACTCCAAACTCCACTATGGTGAAGACCAAAGAGCTGTCAAAGGACACCAGAAACAAAATTGTAGCCCTGCACCAGGCTGGGAAGACTGAATCTGCAATAGCCAACCAGCTTGGAGTGAAGAAATCAACTGTGGGAGCAATAATTAGAAAATGGAAGACATACAAGACCACTGATAATCTCCCTCGATCTGGTGCTCCACGCAAAATCCCACCCCGTGGGGTCAGAATGATCACAAGAACGGTGAGTAAAAATCCCAGAACCACGCGGGGGGACCTAGTGAATGAACTGCCGAGAGCTGGGACCAATGTAACAAGGCCTACCATAAGTAACACACTACGCCACCATGGACTCAGATCCTGCAGTGCCAGACGTGTCCCACTGCTTAAGCCTGTACATGTCTGGGCCCGTCTGAAGTTTGCTAGAGAGTATTTGGATGATCCAGAGGAGTTTTGGGAGAATGTCCTATGGTCTGATGAAACCAAACTGGAACTGTTTGGTAGAAACACAACTTGTCGTGTTTGGAGGAAAAAGAATACTGAGTTGCATCCATCAAACACCATACCTACTGTAAAGCATGGTCGTGGAAACATCATGCTTTGGGGCTGTTTCTCTGCAAAGGTGCCAGGACGACTGATCCGGGTACATGAAAGAATGAATGGGGCCATGTATCGTGAGATTTTGAGTGCAAACCTCCTTCCATCAGCAAGGGCATTGATGATGAAACGTGGCTGGGTCTTTCAACATGACAATGATCCAAAGCACACCGCCAGGGCAACGAAGGAGTGGCTTCGTAAGAAGCATTTCAAGGTCCTGGAGTGGCCTAGCCAGTCTCCAGATCTCAACCCTATAGAAAACCTTTGGAAGGAGTTGAAAGTCCGTGTTGCCAAGCGAAAAGCCAAAAACATCACTGCTCTAGAGGAGATCTGCATGGAGGAATGGGCCAACATACCAACAACAGTGTGTGGCAACCTTGTGAAGACTTACAGAAAACGTTTGACCTCTGTCATTGCCAACAAAGGATATATCACAAAGTATTGAGATGAAATTTTGTTTCTGACCAAATACTTATTTTCCACCATAATATGCAAATAAAATGAAAAAAAACCAGACAATGTGATTTTCTGGATTTTTTTTTCTCAGTTTGTCTCCCATAGTTGAGGTCTACCTATGATGTAAATTACAGATGCCTCTCATCTTTTTAAGTGGTGGAACTTGCACTATTGCTGACTGACTAAATACTTTTTTGCCCCACTGTATATACAGCCTTTCCAGTTTGAGTAGTCACTATGAGTCCGCTCACATGTGATTTGCATAATTACTGTCAAGTGCCAACTAGCTGCTTTTCCTAATTGTCTTAAGCGGGAGTCACACACAGCAATCTCGCTAGCGATATCGCTGCTGAGTCACAACTTTTGTGACGTAACAGCGATCTCACCAGCGAGATCGCTGTGTGTGACAGCGATCAGTGAGCGGCCCCCCCTGCCGGTATCACTGATCGCTGTAAGAAACCTCTGGACAATTTTTTGGTCGCTGGTCTCCCGCTGGCCAGCACGCATCGCTGCTTGTGACAGGCGGGAGACCAGCGATCAGCTGTAAAAAAATAGAATTAAAATAAAAAATATTGTTATTCTCACCTTCCGACATCCCGCGCTGTCTTCCCGCCTCTCTCCACGCTCCGGTCCCAGTGATCCTTTGCACGAATGACCGCGAGACTTCGCGCTCCCGCAAGACCGTGACGTCTCGTGGTCATTCTCGCAAAGGATTACTGGGACCGGAGCGTGAAGAGAGGAAGGCTGCGCGGGACGCCGGAAGGTGAGAATAACAATATTTTTTATTTTAATTATATTTTTTACAGGGATGGCAAGCGATGCCGGGCGCTCGGCATCGCTGTGCTGATCGCTGGTGAAGCTGTCTGTGTGACAGCCCACCAGCGTTCACATAGCGACTTACCAGCGATCCTGACACCTTGATATCGGTGTCGGTATCGCTGGTAAGTCGCTATGTGTGACTCCAGCTTTAATGTTCAGTGAAATACTACAGCCCTTGCTACATTGAGAGAAGCAGGAAGAGAAGTCGGCTTGTTACTTTAAGTGTGAATAACGTATATGATTGTAGCAGGGGAGGACACTAATAGCTTGGGACCTCAGTGCAAGAAATGTGTCTGGGCCCCCCTCCCTGCCCGGTATGCTTATGATGAGGGCAATCTGGCAATGGGACCTTGGAGCCACGGGCTCCAGGAAATAAGCCAGATTGCCCTCATTATTACTGCCCTGCAAGCAGGAGCGTACATAGAGTTCACAGGGCACCATAGCAAAAGTTCTATTTGGGCCTCCCCACACCTCTAAAAAATATATATATTTATACTTTTTCACTGAGATGGAGATATATATACACTGTGTGTGATATATATATATATATCTCCATCAGCAATCAGTTCAGCTGGTTCCAGCGCAGTCATATACCATATATACAGTACATACAAATATACCGTACATATGTATGGAGATGGATAGGGCTAGTGGTACCCCTCTTCTATAAGGGCCAGAACTATTGGGGCTGTCTCCATTGTTGCCAGGGGGAGCACTTTCTGCCCTGTACAGACCTTTGCACTTGACTACAGGGGGTGAGTCAGATACAAAAGGGACGGAGCTCGCCAAAACAGCCTCTTTGGCGGAAAGACAGTGTGCGCAGCAAGACAAGATTGACTCACTCTCTGCAGCGCGACGTCAGGAGACCAGGCCGCTGTTCTGACAGACGACACACGCGCAGCCAGTCTGCGAACGTGTGACTGTTGGCCCTCTCACTTCCGATACTGGGTAGACGTACCATACTGTTGTCTGTCCACGGTGCGTGCTGTAGGCCTGACTGGGGTAAACACACAGAGACTGCCAGGATATTCCCGGTCTCCTCCGCTGACCTCCATCCTTCTGCATCGGCTTCACATACACCTCCTCCACAGACACTTCACCCCGATTCCGCAAGGCTACGTCTAGGAGAGCCAGGATATGTCACTGCTGTCAGGAGACAGTGTCTCACATTCCTTTAGGACCAGGCCAGAGACTTCACGCGTTTCCTATGACGCTACCACGAGATCTCCAAGCCTCCATCCTCTGGAAACATCAGACTGATAAGTTTACCCGTTATTTGAACACTGTTTCTTGCCCTGAACCTTAACCCCCCCATACCTCCCTTATACTCTCCCTGCGTGGAGTTTTCCCTGTATTAGGCTAGTTTCACACTTGCTTTTTTTTGCAGCGTGTTTTTCCCGCAAAAAAACGCACTGAAAAAACGCATACAAAAGCATACAACTGCTGCGTTTTTTTCAAGCATTTTTATGAGCATGCATGAAAAAAACGCAGCGTTTTTATGCGTTTGTATGCGTTTTTAGTGCGTTTTTACCGCGTTTGCGTTTTTTTCCAACATTAGGTGGCCCCTCACACTAACCCAAACCATGACTTTACTAACCCTAACCCTGACCCTAACCCTAACCCTAACCCTGACCCTAACCCTAACCCTAACCCTGACCCTAACCCTTAACCAAACCATACTTAACCCTAACCCTAACCCTAACCCTGACCCTAACCCTAACCCTAACCCTGACCCTAACCCTTAACCAAACCATACTTAACCCTAACCCTAACCCTAACCCTGACCCTAACCCTAACCCTAACCCTAACCCTGACCCTGACCCTAACCTTAACCCTTAACCAAACCATACCCTGACCCTAACCCTAACCCTGACCCTAACCCTAACCCTAACCCTTAACCAAACCATACCCTGATCCTAACCCTAACCCTGACCCTGACCCTAACCCTAACCCTTAACCAAACCATACCCTGATCCTAACCCTAACCCTGACCCTAACCCTAACCCTAAACCCCCTTAACTAACCCTAACTCTAACCCAAACCCCTAAATTCCATTGTCTAAACTAATGGTAAAAAAAAAAACGCATGTGCAAAAAAACGCATACATAAGCATGCCAATGCGCACATATGCTCACCATAGACTTATAATGGGTGTCTTGCTGTAAAAAAACGCATTGCGCGCGCATGCGTTTTTTTGAGGCAAGTCGGACGCTCAAAAAATGCAACAGGTTGCATTTTGTGCGCCCGAGCGCATACCGCAAAAAAACGCATGCGTGGTAAAACGCGTACAAACGCATGTGTATGCACACATAAGCGCATCCCATGCAAAGTATAGGGAAAAAAAACGCATGCGCTATTTAGCGCTAAAATACCGCGAAAAAAAACGCAAATGTGATACCAGCCTTAAACACTGGTTAACTCTTGATCTACCTCCTGCTCGTCACTGCATCCCGTGTTCCTGCTTAACCTTACACTTGGCGTAGTCGGTAGGATGCAGTCTAACAGCACGGAGGTGGCAGTTCAAGCAGTTGGGGGCAGCCCATGGTTCAGTATTTCCCTGAGGGATGATGAGAATGCACCCCATGACCCCTGCATTAGAAGCCAAGGTGGCCATAATGGTGTTAGATGGAGAAGCTAGAGACTCAGTTATGCTACGACCCCCCCCCCAGAGAATGGGACTCCTTTAAAAATGTGCTGCAAATTTTGGAAGAGACCCATGGGGACCCCACGGACGTAGGGGAGCTGAGGATCCGTCTGTTTAGTCGCATGCAGAGAGAGAGGGAGACTGTGACCCAGTGTATGAATGTCCTCCAGGAGTTACACACTGCTATCATTAGAAAAGACGGCAAAGGCATAGGCCCTACTGACGTAATGCTGTGGGATCAGTTAGTGACGGGCTTGCGGGCCCCTACGGGAGCGCTTGTGGGTAAACCCACGCTTGACTTTTTCTGAGGTGGGAAGCGAAGCACGCACACGGGATCAAGAGCAGGGGGTGACAGTCCCGTTAGGGAAAGTTCAGAGTGGAGAGGTATCTGTAAACAAGATCACTGAACCCCAATGGGTGTAAGAATTGCAGAGAGAACTTCAAGATATTAGAGAGGAGTTGCCTGAGGTAAAGAAGTCTGGGGGAACCCCGAATCCGCCAGGTGGCAGAGATGACCCGGACCTCCGATGGGAATCCAGAATGATCCGCCGACAGAGGCCCCCCATCTGCTTTAATTGTGTAGATATTGAACATTTGGCTAGAGAGTGTCCACGTAAGGGGAGACCCCAACCACAGAGATCATTAAACTAGAAGGCTCCGAGCCTGGGAGATGCTGCCCGGAGTCTGAACAGTCACGAAGGAGTAGTAGAAGTCCCACAAATCTAGTCTCAATGTGCCCTTTGGTATGGGCTGAAATGGATGGTCGAGCGGTACATTGACTGGTGGATACTGGCTCGCAGGTGACTACGATGTTTGAAACCTATGTCCGATGACATTTTCCTGAAGCAGTGCGGCCTGAGTGGGGTCCGGTGATAAAGCTGACAGCTGTCAATCAATTGCTCATTCTAGTCGCAGGAGTGGTATGGATGCATATAACCATTTCTGGCAAGGACCTGGGGTGCAAGGGTGTGGTGCTGACCATTGGAAAGGTAAGTAGTGAGCATGCCGATACTCTGGGGATGAATGTCCTAAAGGAGTTCGGGAGCCTCCTAATCAGTGAGCCTTCTGATGCAATTCTGAAGCAGTGGAGCCCGCACCCCCCCCAGAGGAGAGTGTTCCAACAGTTGTTCCGTGTAGCTCATGCTCAAGAATCCTCCAGTGACGGGGGAATGTTGGGAAAAGTGATGGTTTCAGCCTCGACTAAACTTGTTCTGCTGCCAGGGCAGGCCGTACTTACCCTGCCTGTTTGGGCTCACACACTTCTTGAAGTGGTAGAGATCCAAATTGAACCTTCTATTCTGGAGCAACTACCTCCCGAGTTCCTGGCGGCCCATTCACTAGCCATTGTTCGTGATAGAATAGTCCCAGTGTGCTGTGTCAACTTAGGGAAGCAAGACATCACGATTTCCTCTAGGAGTGAAGTAGCTCATATTAGGGGTATACCCAAAGAAGTGGTACCACCTCAGTCTGTGCCACTGATGGTGAAGAAGGGAGACAGTGACAGTGGAATCTTCTCTGGCACCAGAGCCCCAGCAAATATGGGAAGGACGGCAGATATTGGAACAGATGCGGGCTGAGCTATCTGATCTTACTTCATCACAGGTTCAGCAGGTGGAGACTCTACTGAGATGGTATCGGGACATATTCGCTGGTCATGAGGATTATCTTGGCTGTACCACCGCCATCACCCATGAGATACCAACAGGAAACACTGCGCCCATAAGAGAGCGATACCTACAAATTCCTCCACAACTGTACCAAGAGGTGAAAAGTATGCTTAACCAGATGCTGCCGAAGGGCATCATAAGGGAGAGTCAGTGTCCGTGGGCAGCACCTATAGTGCTAGTGAAGAAAAAGGATGGCACACTATGCTTTTGTGTGTATTATCGTAAGCTTAATGCCTGTACTGTGAAAGATGCGTATCCGCTACCCAGAATTGAAGAGTCCTTGTCGGCATTGGGGAAAGCCAAATCCTTTTCAATGTTGGACCTGGCCAGCAGATACTGGCAAGTGCCAATGTCGGAGCAGGATCAGCCCAAGACAGCATTTATACTCCCAATGGGCCTACATGAATTCAACCGGATGCCGTTCGGGTTAGCCACTGCCCCTGGAACATTTCAACAATTAAAGGAAAGGTGCTTAGGTGATTTAAATTTTGAAGCCATGCTCATCTATATGGACGACATTATTTTTTATGCCATTTATTTCAAGGACCATCTACAAAGACTGGAACAGGTGCTAAGCCACCTTCAGAGACACAGATTAAAGTTGAAACCCCAGAAGTGTCATTTGTTCTGTACCCAAATTGAATACCTGTACTATGCTGTCTCTGCTGAAGGAGTAAAGCTATCCCGGGAAAAATTGCTGAGGTGCAGGACTGGCCCACTCCGGAGACGGTGAAAGGCGTCCGAGCCTTCTTGGGATTGACCGGTATTACCAGTGTTTCGTGAAAAATTTTGCCCGTATAGTGAATCCTCTTCTGGAACTCTTGAAGGGCGTGCCCTCAGCCACAAAGAACTTAACCATCCATTGAGAAGAAAAACAGGAAAAAGCCTTTCAGGATCTGAAGAGGGCACTGACAGACGCCCCGGTATAGGCTTACGCAGACTTTTCTCAACCGTTCATTTTCCTCACTGATGGGAGCTTACACGGGCTTGGGGCAATGTTGTTGCAGATACAGGAAGGGAAAGAGAAGGTGATCGCTTATGCAAGTCGGTCCCTTCGTGATTCCGAATGAAATCCGGACAACTGCAGTTCTTTTAAGCTAGAGCTGATGGCGTTGGTGTGGGCTATGACGGAGAAGTTTGCAGAGTGCTTGTCCGGTTCTGAAGTATTGGTGCGTACTGACCACAACCCAGTGGCACATCTGGAAAATGCGAAGCTGGGAGCTCTGGATCAACGATGGGTCCGCAGAATGGCAAAGTTTCGGTATAAAGTTGCCTACAAAAGAGGAGCTGAGAATACTCATGCTGACGCCTTGTGAAACATGCAAAAGCTGGTCGAAGTAGGGACGAGGCATTAGAAGGTGAAGAAACCCCCAAATTCCAGGATTCTGCCTGGACCGTGGTGGCTACGCAGGATTAGGTGCAAGTACTGGCTAAGAAAGGTATCTTGGGGCGAACAGGTGATGAGTGGGTCCAGTTACAACAGGAAACTGGGTAACTAGCCCCAATGAGACAGTAGGTAACTTCAAAGACACTTCCCAGTCTAGAAGAAAGAAATGCTTTCTCCCCGGAGACCCTACCAATACTTTGGCAGTGGGAACGTCTCTAGATGAAGAATGGCTTATTGTACAGAAAAATTCAACTACAGAAAGAGTTAGGAATGACCTGGCAGGTGGTAGTTCCCGAGACACTACTGCTACAGTAAAGGTGGCCATTGCGGCACATGAAAGGGGAGCACATTTTGGTCAGGAGAAGACCTTCCAGTGGTTGTAACGGTTTGTTTACCATCCTTGGCTGAAGGCTGTAGTGGAAGAGACTTGTCAGCTCTGCAGAACTCGTCAGCTAGCCAAACCACCAGAACAGCGAGCCCCCATGCAAACTATTATAGTGTCGTCTGCCCCTCTCGAACTATTACAAAGAATGGGGAGACAAAAAAGCGCAATAGGGTCTTATCCATGTTACAAGCGAAAAGATAAATCAAGAAAATTGCTCACCTGATTAGGATTAGATGAAAGCATATAAGTTAGGCGGCTGCCGCAGATCAACAGGTCATACACAACCAGGAGAAATCATAAATCCAATAGGAATTTGCAGTTAAACATCATATGACTATGTCATCTGACGTGTTGGCTCTCGTTTTTTTTTAAACTCAGCGTCTCCTCAAAACTATATATATGTGTGATGCCTGTATATGCTGTGTGGTAGTCCTGATGAAGGGAGCATGGGACCCCCAAAATGCGTTCAATAAACCACTGTGAATCCGTGACATTCTCCTGGATTTTATCCTTGCAGCAGCATTGAGTTTAACTACAAATTCCTATTGGATTTATGATTTCCTCTGGAACTATTAATGATAGACTACCTGACCATCAGACCAGCTCATCAGGGGTACGAATAGTGCCTGGTAATGGTGGACCACTTTAAGAAATTCGCTGTTGTGACCCCAATTCGTGATCAAACCGTGGAATTTGCCGCGTATGCCATCTGCAGAAATTTCATTCAGGTCTACGGTTGTCTGAAGCATATCCATTCGGACCAGAGGGCCTGCTTCCTAGGGAAAGTGATGCAAGAACTACACCAAATGTACCAACGTGAGAAGTCTCACACCATGCCGCACCACCCTCAGGGTAATGGAGCCTGTGAATGGTTCAACCGGATGTTAATTCAAATGCTGAGGACTCTGGAGGGAGACTGGAAGGCCTGGTTGCCTGAGTATGTAGCCAAATTAGTCTGGGTGTACAATAATAGGGTACACCGGACCACCAGGTATACCCCATATACTTTACTGTTTGGTTGTGCAGGAAAAGAGATCACCAAGTTGGAGCTGGACCCAGTGGAGGACTACCCACGGCCAGGGGTGTCCACCTGGATCCGTGAAATCGTCGTTTACAGACTTTGCACCGCCTGGTGCAGACCAAATTTCAACAGTTGGAGCATACAGAACAAGCTCCGCTATGGGGGACAGATCTCCAAGTTGGTGACCGTGTATTAATGCGAGAAAAATGCCCCCGTGACAAACTGGAGTACCGGTGGGAGAGAAATCCGTATCGGATAACATGGCAAATCAATTCTGAAGGTCCTATATATGAAATTCAGCTCGAGGGAGGGGAGGGCCTTGCTACTCAGGTGGTCCACCGGAATATGCTTTGTCTCTGTCTGTCAAAAGATCCTGTTCAACAGCAAGGGATTCCAGATGCTCCTGAAATATCCCCACAGGTTGTAGTAGAATATGAAGAGGAAGATAACTCTGAACAGCCACCTGAAGACTTACGGGAGGAACAAGCACCTGAAGGCCTCGAAGAAGTTGTTCCGGTGGGAGCTGACACCTCATCACCCGCTCTTATGCAACCGGACTTGACCACTCTAGGAAACTCAACTACTCCTTCTGAATTACGGTACTCCAAGTCAGCCTCAGCTGGAATACCCCCAATCGATACAATCAGGATCAATTTGTTTGGCAGCAGACTGTCCAAAAAGAAAAAGATTATCCATGCTTTTTACCTGAACCCTCACCCGTAGAATTGTGAGCAAAAGGAGAGGGTGAGTGTAGGGAGATGGATCGGGCTAGTGGTACCCCTCTCCTATCAGGGCCGGAACTATTGGGGCTGTCACCATTGTTGCCGGAGGGAGCACTTTCTGACCTGGACAGACCTTTGCACTTGACTACAGGGGGCAGGTCAGATATAAAAGGGGCAGAGCACACCAAAACAGCCTCTTTGGCGGGAAGACAGCATGTGCAAAAGGAGAAGGTTGACTCACTCTCCACAGCGTGACATAAGGAGACCAGGCCGCTGTTCTGATGGAAGACACACGCGCAGCCAGAATGTGAGCAGCCCATGACTGTGGGCTCTCTCACCTCTGACACTTGGGAGATGTCCCATACCGTACCGCTGTCTGTCCATGGTGCAAGCTGGAGGCCTGACTGGGGTAAACACACAGAGACTGCCAGGATATTCCACCTCTGACCTCCATCCTTCTGCACCAGCGCCACAGACACCTCCTCCACGGACACTTCGCCTCGGTACCGCAAGGCTATGTTTAGGAAACCAGGATGCGACACTGCTGTCAGGAGACAGTGCCTCACATTCCCCCATGACCAGGATAGAGACTTCACGCGTCTCCTACGATGCTACCGTGGGATCTCCAAGCCTCCATCCTCTGGAAACATCAGACTGATAAGTTTACCCATTATTTGAACACTGTTTCGCGCCCTGAACCTTAACCCCCCTACCTCCCTTATACTCTCACTGCGTGGATTATTCCCTGTGTTAAACACCGGTTAACTCTTGATCTGCCTCCTGCTTGTCACTGCATTGCGCATTCCTGCTTAACCTTACACATGCACAGATACACACATATACTGTACATACATACACAAACAGACATTCACATATACATACAGTATACTGTACATACTGTACATACACACAGACATACAAATTAACCATACATACACACATATACCGTACATACAGTGCAGACCAAATGTTTGGACACACCTTCTCAATCAAAGAGTTTTCTTTATTTTCATGACTATGAAAATTGTAGATTCACTCTGAAGGCATCAAAACTATGAATTAACACATGTGGAATTATATAATTAACAAAAAAGCGTGAAACAACTGAAAATATGTCTTATTTTCTAGGTTCTTCAAAGTAGCCACCTTTTGCTTTGATTACTTCTTTGCACACTCATGGCATTCTCTTGATGAGCTTCAAGACGTAGTCACCGGAAATGGTTTTCACTTCACAGGTGTGCCCTGTCAGGTTTAATAAGTGGGATTTCTTGCCTTATAAATGGGGACCATCAGTTGTGTTGTGCAGAAGTCTGGTGGATACACAGCTGATAGTCCTACTGAATAGACTGTTAGAATTTGTATTATGGCAAGAAAAAAGCAGCTAAGTAAAGAAAAATGAGTGGCAATCATTACTTTAAGAAATGAAGGTCAGTCAGTCCGAAAAATTGGGAAAACTTTGAAAGTGTCCCCAAGTGCAGTGGCAAAAACCATCAAGTGCTACAAAGAATCTGGCTCACATGAGGACCGCCCCAGGAAAGGAAGACCAAGAGTCACCTCTGCTGAGGAGAAGTTCATCCGAGTCACCAGCCTCAGAAATCGCAGGTTAACAGCAGCTCAGATTAGAGACCAGCTCAATGCCACACAGAGTTCTAGCAGCAGACACATCTCTACGACAACTGTTAAGAGGAGACTTTGTGCAGCAGGCCTTCATGGTAAAATAGCTGCTAGGAAACCACTGCTAAGGACAGGCAACAAGCAGAAGAGACTTGTTTGGGCTAAAGAACACAAGGAATGGACATTAGACCAGTGGAAATCTGTGATTTGGTCTGATGAGTCCAAATTTGAGATCTTTGGTTCCAACCACCGTGTCTTTGTGCGGCGCAGAAAAGGTGAATGGATGGACTCTACATGCCTGGTTCCCACCGTGAAGCATGGAGGAGGAGGTGTGATGATGTGGGGTGCTTTGCTGGTGACACTGTTGGGGATTTATTCAAAATTGAAGGCATACTGAACGAGCATGGCTACCACAGCATCTTGCAGCGGCATGCTTTTCCATCCGGTTTGCGTTTAGTTTAGTGGGACCATCATTTATTTTTCAACAGGACAATGACCCCAAACACACCTCCAGGCTGTGTAAGGGCTATTTGACCAAGAAGAAGAGTGATGGGGTGCTACGCCTGATGACCTGGCCTCCACAGTCACCAGACCTGAACCCAATCGAGATGGTTTGGGGTGAGTTGGACCGCAGAGTGAAGGCAAAAGGGCCAACAAGTGCTAAGCATCTCTGGGAACTCCTTCAAGATTGTTGGAAGACCATTTCCGGTGACTACCTCTTGAAGCTCATCAAGAGAATGCCAAGAGTGTGCAAAGCAGTAATCAAAAGCAAAAGGTGGCTACTTTGAAGAACCTAGAATATAAGACATATTTTCAGTTTTTTCACACTGTTTTGTTAATTATATAATTCCACATGTGTTAATTCATATTTTTGATGCCTTCAGAGTGAAACTTCAATTTTCATAGTCTTGAAAATAAAGAAAACTCTTTGAATAAGAATGTGTGTCCAAACTTTTGGTCTGTACTGTACATAAACATTCATACACAGATGCACACACAGATAGAAACATACACATAGATACACACACATACTGTTCATTCACAGATGCACACATACATACATACACACACACATATAAAAGCACATACATACACACATACTAATCTGTGAGATCTGGTGTTCAGATGAGCCCTGGAGGAGGTCAGCCATATAGTGCAAATATCTCCTGGAGAAGGCTGCAGAAGCAACAGTGGGGAATGGGGACATAAAGCAGAGGACTGATATCAACTTCCTGCTGCTGCCCTGCTGTCCCATGCAGTGAACTTCCTCCCCCGACCTCTTCTCTGTCAGATGCTGCTGTGAACAGAACAGTGGAGGGAGCAGAAGACCCCCTGTAATTCCTGCTCTTCCTCCACAGTTGTCCCCTGTGTACTGTGCGGTCCAGGCCCCGACTACAGGTGAGCACTCACCATTGGGATGTGACATGCATGAGGACAGACGGCAACCAGTGAACACTCTCATCAGTCTGGTGGGGAAAGCGTTCATTGGCCAGCTTCTCTCCGTGCATGACATGCCCCCTCTTTGAACTCCTACACTTGCGCACCGCTCTCTCCCCGGCTCTGGGTAGTGGCATGATTTACAGGAGCGAGTGAGAGGGGTCCCACTGCTGCATGACACCGTGCCACTCTCACTCCCACCCACAATTTTGACTAAGTGGCCCTATTGCGGCAGCATAGTCTGCCACTATGGGCAGTACGCTCCAGCCTGCAAGGGCCCCCCTCCACCTTTGGGCCCCGGTGCACCCCTGGAGTGGAGATGTAATGACTAGAGTTGAGCGAAACGGGTCGGTCAAATTCAAAAGTCACCAACTTTAGCTAAAGTCGGGTTTCGCCGATCGAAACCCGACCATAACGTGAGGTCGGCCAAGAGGTCACTGACCCGAGCACCAAAGTTGCGTTTCAAATAATGCCTCCAGCGCCTTTTCTCAGCCAGTGATGGAGGACGCACACTGTGGGCAACACGATGACATGGGCAGCGGCCACCACCATCATAGAGCAGGGCATTGAAGTGTTTGGCTGGCTTTGTGTGGCGCCACAGTGGATATAAAAGGCCGTGAAAGCCTACCACCATCTTACTTCTGCCAATCTTAGAAAAGGAAGAGGTGCTGCTGCCGATTCTGAATAGGGATAGCCTTAGGCAGGGAAGAAGAAGAAAAAATAGCTTCTGCTGATAGCACATTTCACTGTACAGTTAGTTTGCAGTGAAAGGGGAGGATTTTTGTTGTGTGCAGCAGCGCTGGTGGTGAGTAGGTTGCCTTTTAAGGCTACATGATAGCTGCATTGCTGTGTGCACAAGCGTTCATTTTTTCATACACCATATAGTGGTGTACGCTCCTCATACACTACCGTGTACCGGCTGGTATCACGGACAAATTTACAAGTTATCTGTGTGTGACTCAGGAAGAACAAACAGAGGAGATTTTCCATTTTTACAGACCTACACCGTATAGAGCTGTCCGCTTTTCAAACAATTTAGTATATCTGCTGTTTGATCACGGTCAAAACTATACAGAGACAGCGTGTGTCACTTCGTATAAAAATAGATGGAGATTTACAATTTTCCATACAGACACCGCATAGCAGTGTACGCTCCTCACACACTACCGTGTACCAGCTGGTATAACGGACAAATACAAGCTATCTGTGTGTGACTCTGGAAAAACAAAAAGAGATTTCCCATTTTTACAGACCTACACCGTATAGAGCTGTCCGCTTTTCAAACAGTTTCATATATCTGCTGTTTGATCACGGTCAAAACTATACAGAGACCGCGTGTGTCACTCCGTATAAAAATAGACGGAGATTTAAAATTTTCCATACATACACCATATAGAGTTGTCCGATTCTCAAACAGTATTGTATATCTGCTGTTCGCATTACAGTCACATCTATAAAGAGTTAGCATGTGTATGACACTACGTAAATACATATACGGAAATTTCCATTTCTCCATACACCATATTGAGCTGTCTGATTCTCAAACAGTATTGTATATCTGCTGTTCGCATTACACTCACATCTATACAGAGTCAGCGTGTGTGTGTGACACTCCGTAAATACATATACGGAGATTGTTAGTTACACAAAAAATGTATACAGCTGTACACTTCTGATACAGTACCGTATATCTGCTTGTTGGATTACGGTCAAATACATACTGGGAGAGCATCTGTGACTAGCAAAATATATACGTAGATTTAATTTTTTTAATACACCTTACACAGCTGGACGCTCCTCATACAGTACCATCTCTCTGCTGGTATTTTTGGTACATTTTCCCAAACATGAGGAAGTATGATGCAAGAGGCCACGGACGTTGGCAGGGGTCACGGCTGGTACTGATGGTGGTGGTGCATCGGCTGGTTCTGGCAAAAGCACAATAGCAGCTAAGGCAGGAGATGTTGAGCCTGCGTCATCATCTGGCCCAAGAAGGCCTGTAAGGTTCCCTTTTCTTGGAGTAGGACAACCGCTTTTAAAGCCGGAGCATCAGGAACAGGTTTTGGCGTACATTGCCGAAACAACCACCAGCTCTATTGCCTCCTCTTCTGAACATTCGAAACCTGCAAGCACGGAGTCGTCAGTGCAGGGTTCTGGTCAGGAAAAATACCTTTCCTTGTGTCCTTCACCCCCACCAAAAGTTAAGGATGTGGCAGCCCACACTTCAGATTACTCTATCGAGCTCTTTTCACATACCATGCCTGGGTTATCCAGTCAAATCCTGAATTCCCCAGTTCAAGATGAATCTGACATGGAGTGCACTGATGAACAACCACTGCTAGATGATTCTGCTGGTACATTGACCCAGAGCACTACATTGCCCTCACAGACTACTGATCCAGAATCTGACCCTGATGAAACTCAGGTGCCCCTTCCCGCATACTATACCACCTTGCATGGTGACATAGAGGAAGGTAAAGAGGAAGGTGCAGATGACTTTGAAGAGGAGGTGATGGATGACCCAGGTCTTGACCCGGATTGGCAACCATTGGGGGAGGAGAGAGACGCTGGCAATAGTTCAGATAAGGAGAAGTATCCACAGCAGGCATTGACATCGCAGCAGCAGTTATCTGGCAGGCCCGTAGCTGTCCAAAATCGTGGACCAAAAACTAAACGAGTTGCAGGACAGCTTGGCAAGACGGTCAACTTAGCACAGCGTGCAAGGCCAGAAAATGTATACCATAGTAGGAAGAGTGCAGTGTGGCACTTCTTTGTCCAAAATCCTACTGATGAGGCAAAGGTTACCTGTAAGAAGTGCAGAAGGACCTTTAGCCGAGGTAAACAACTGGTCAGGAACACCGCACTGCACTTGCTCACTGAGCCAGTGCGCGTGTCCTGAGTACAAAGACTGTGCACAAAGATACCTGCGGAGCGGGCAGCAGTGGTGACAATGCATGCTCCAGGACCTGAAGCACGTGACTGCTGGGGGCCTGGCCTAAGCTCCACAGAGCTAGGAGCTACAGGGAAACTCCTAGAAAGGTAACTACAGGACAATGTTACCAAGGGGCATAGACAGAGACAGAAACCAGATCAAGCCGAGGTCAAAGCAGGAGAAAGCAATACAGTACCAAAGGATTAGACAGAAAGGGCAGTCAGGACGTAGCAATAGATCAGAAAACCAGAACGGGCATTAGACGGTACAATAGGGGTAATGTTATGATGAGTCACCGAAGGAGGAAAAAAAAAAATACTAGCTAAGTCCAGAAAAACCAGAGAGGTTGGCAGCTATCGGATTGCAGACCCTTGAACCTATCCACAACAACTAGCAGTAGCCGTGGCGGGTTCCTACGGTGTCCTAGACCCCTTGATCACAGCCGGAGAACTACATAGCCTAAAGACAGAAAGGGGAAAAACTAAACTGCCCCAGAGCAGACCCCAAAGCAATAGGCAGCCCCCAACATATAATGACGGTGAAGCAAGATGAAAACACTAACACAGATAGAAAGATAGGTTGAGCAAATGATGGGGCCCAAGCTAACTAAAATAGGACAGGATAGGAAAGCTGCTGTCTGCCATCCGCAAAAACCCTATAAAAAATGTGCCAACCGACTGATAGGAAAAACAGGCCCTGAAGTCGCTAGGCTTCAAAAGACTAAATCAGCACTCAGGTATATTCTGAAGACAGAGCAAAAGATCAACAGATCAGAGACAAAAATGGAATTCAGCTCACCCCCGGCCGGGGATGGCAGAACTCCCCAAAAACAAGGCAAAACAAAAACAAAACTGAAGTGTACAAAGCAGAGCAGAACAACTTAGCTTTGCGTCGCAGGAATCAGACTGGTCTCCAATAATCCAGCAGGATCACCAGCAAAGCAGAAGGGCATCGACTGCCTTATATCCAGTCCTCAATTCCAGCCACCCAGTCATCATCTAGCTGCCCAGGTGTTTGGTAATCAGCCTCACTACCTTCCTTCACCAGAGGAGGGAGTTCATCAGACCTCAACGGTGAAGGGAAAAATGAACTCGCAACAGTACCTCCCCCTTGAGGAGGGGTCACCGAACCCTCATCCATGCCACCAGGACGATCCGGGTGAGCCCGATGAAAGGCACGCACCAATCTTTCGGCATGAATATCAGAGGCAGAGACCCAGGAATTATCCTCCTGACCATAACCCTTCCACTTAACCAAATACTGGAGTCTCCGTCTAGCCAGACGGGAATCCAGTATCTTCTCTACCTCATATTCCATGTTACCTTCAACCAATACAGGGTCAGGAGGTGCCACCACAGGAACTACTGGTTCAACAAACCTATTCAACAAGGACTTATGAAACACATTATGAATTTTAAATGTGACAGGAAGAGCCAACTGAAAAGAGACCGGATTAATAATCTCCAAAATCTTGTAAGGTCCAATTAATCTAGGCTTAAACTTAGGAGAAGCCACCTTCATAGCGATATTTTTTGATGACAACCAAACCATATCACCCACCTTAAACTGGGGACCAACGGTCCTACGCCGGTTTAAAACCGCTGGGCCTTTTCCTGGGAGAGAGACAACTTATCCACCACTTGGTCCCAGATCTGGTGCATTCTCTACACCACAGTGTCAACACCTGGGCAGGCAGAAGGCTCCACCTGCCCTGAAGAAAATCGAGGGTGAAACCCAAAGTTACAAAAAAAAGGTGAAATCAAAGTGGCAGAACTAGCTCTATTATTTAAAGCAAATTCGGCCAAGGGCAAAAATGAAACCCAATCATCCTGATCGGCAGAAATAAAACATCTCAAATACGACTCCAAAGTCTGGTTTGTTCTCTCCGTCTGCCCATTGGTCTGAGGGTGAAACGCAGAGGAGAAGGACAACTGAATTCCCAGCTTGGAACAGAAAGTCCTCCAAAATCTAGACACAAACTGAACTCCTCTGTCAGATACAATGTTCTCAGAAATCCCGTGCAAGCGAACCACCTGTTGCAAAAACAAGGGCACCAACTCAGAGGAAGATGGCAACTTAGGGAGTGGTACAAGATGGACCATCTTAGAGAATCTATCACAAATCACCCAAACAAAAGTCATTCTCTGAGAGACAGGCATATCAGAGATAAAATCCATTGAAATATGGGTCCATGGCCTCCTGGGCACCGGCAAAGGCATCAACAAGCCACTAGAGCGAGAACAAGGTTTAGACCGGGAGCAAGTCCCACAGGACTGCACAAAATTCCTGACATCACGAGACAAGGCGGGCCACCAAAAAGACCGACTCACCAGATCTCTAGTACCAAAAATACCTGGATGACCAGCCAATGCAGAGCAATGAACTTCAGACATCACTCTCTTCCTCCACTGGTCAGGAACATACAACTTTCCACTGGGACAATGCTCAGGTTTGTCCTCCTGAAACTCTTCCAGAGCACGTCTCAAATCAGGCAAGATGGCAGAAAGAACTACCCCCTCGCCTAAGATGGTAGCAGGCTTAGTCACAACAGGAGAATCAGCAAGGAAACTCCTAGAGAGGGCGTCTGCCTTGACATTCTTAGTGCCTGGAAGAAAAGAGACCACAAAATCAAAACGTGTGAAAAACAAGGCCCACCTAGCCTGTCTAGGATTCAAGCGCTTGGCCGACTCCAGGTAAATCAAATTCTTGTGCTCAGTAAGGACCACGACTTGGTGTTTGGCTCCCTCCAACCAATGTCTCCACTCCTCAAATGCCCATTTCATGGCCAACAGTTCCCGATTTCCCACATCATAGTTACGTTCGGATGGAGAGAACTTTCGGGAAAAGAAAGCACAAGGATTCATTTTAGATGTCACAGGATCTTTTTGGGACAACACCGCTCCTGCACCAATCTCAGAAGCGTCCACCTCCACCTGAAACGGGAGTGAGACATCAGGTTGCCGCAAAACCGGAGCAGAAGTGAATCTTCGCTTCAGCTCCTGAAAGGAAGAAACAGCCTCCGGAGACCAATTCAGCACATCAGCACCCTTCCTGGTCAATCAGTCAATGGCTTGGCAATACCAGAAAAATTAGCTATAAAATTTCCGATAAAAATTAGCAAAACCCAAAAACTTCTGGAGGGCCTTCAAAGAAGTGGGCTGAACCCAATCATAAATGGCCTGTACCTTGACCGGGTCCATTTCAATAGTTGACGGAGACAAAATAAATCCCAAAAATGAAATCCTCTGTACCCCAAAAAGGCATTTCGATCCCTTGACATACAGGGAATTCTCCCTCAAAATCCGGAACACAGTCCGAACATGTTCCACATGAGAGTCCCAATTCTTGGAGAAGATCAAAATATCTTCCAGATAGATAATCAAAAATGTATCCACAAAGTCTCGGAATATATCGTTCATGAAGCACTGGAAGACAGAAGGGGCATTAGTGAGCCCAAAAGGCATCACCAGGTACTCCAAATGTCCCTCTGGAGTATTAAACACCATCTTCAATTCATCCCCATGCTTAATGCGAATAAGATTATACGCCCCCCTGAGGTCAAGCTTGGTAAACCAGCAAGCACCTTTAACTCTGGAGAATAGATCAGAAATCAGGGGTAACGGATACTGATATTTAACAGTAATTTTGTTGAGGGAACGATAGTCAATACAAGGCCTTAATGAACCATCCTTTTTAGCCACGAAAAAAAAAACAGCACTAAGGGTGAAGAGGA